>NC_137131.1:38347168-38807168 GCF_949319135.1 Squalius cephalus
TTTTTATTCCTTCACTCAGCCGCAGATTCCGACTGCAGCTTGTGTTTTATTCCAGAACCCCACCATCCACCTATTAGAACGGATTTTCTATTCTAAACTGGAATCATGTTCTATTTCCAGCTGGTGATCATGGCAGGAACGGTTCTCCTGGCATACTACTTTGAGTATACGGACACATTCCCAGTGCACGTTCAAGGATTCTTCTGCTTCGATAAAGCCTTCTCCAAGCCGTATCCAGGACCTGAAGACGACAGCAAAGCTCCCCCGGTGCTGGTGTATTCTCTGGTCACCGCCATCCCTACTGTCACCGTAAGAGTTTTACTGCCATTCATAAACTCACACTTCTCTGAGGTGCCACACGTGTGTGTACGTCAGTGTGGGATCGTTAATGAGTGTGTTTGAGTGGGAATGTGTTGTGATCTTATATACATTGGATATTTATCTAACTTATTTGCCATTTGTTAACAATCTGGATCATGAAATGAGAAAATTTGCTTTTAAAGTAATGTCTTAGGAGAAACATAAACATACATAATAATAAGACAACTGTTTACATACATTATAAGTATATACAGTAGCTATAAAATGTATGTGTAGAAGCTATTGAGTTGATATTGAAATCCTGTAGACAAATGGCTCCATGCTTGCTTTTTAATCTCAATGCAATGTAAGAGAAATGATTGTGATATAAATAAGAATTATCACTATCAGCCTAGATTATCCTAAAGGGATAGTTCACCCAAAATGTTTAATTCTGTCATCATTTACTCACCCTCATGTCGCTCCAAACCTGTAAGACTTTCGTTCATCTTCGGAACACAAAGGAAGATATTTTTAAAATCGAAGCGATTTCTGTCCCTCTATTGCCAGCTACGCAACTACCACTTTGACGCTTCAAAAAGTTCATAAAGAGATCGTAAAACTAATCCATATGAATTGAGCGGTTTAGTTAAAATTTTCGCTTTATATGATGAACAGATTTAATTTAATTTAATTCACAAACATTGATCAACTCACTCATCAGTTGTGGTAAACAGAAGCTCAAGCATGTTCACTTGACGTGCGAGAACCATTGGTTCATTCTCATGTTACGCAGTGCGTTTGAGCTTCATCAAGAACCAATAAGGTTCATTCTTGTGTTACGCAGTGCGTTTGAGCTTCAGCAAGAACCAATAAGGTTCATTCTTGTGTTACGCAGTGCGTTTGAGCTTCAGCAAGAACCAATAAGGTTCATTCTTGTGTTACGCAGTGCGTTTGAGCTTCTGCAAGAGGTTTGTTTTTGTGCGTCAAGCAGGTTTGGTTGAGCTTCTGTTTATATTCGCTGATCAATGTTTATATGTGAATAAAAGCCTCAATTCAATCTTGTCATCATATAAAGCGATCGAGTGTCTTCAGAAAATTTGGACTAAACCGCTCAATTCATATGGATTAGTTTTACGATCTCTTTTTGAAGTGTCAAAGTGGTAGTTGCGTATCAATGGAGGGTCAGAAAGCTCTCAGATTTAATTCAAAATATCTTCATTTGTGTTCCGAAGATGAACGGAAGTCTAATGGGTTTGGTACTACATGAGAGTGAGTAAATGATGACAGAATTTTCTTTTTTGGGTGAACTATCCCTTTAACTGGTTCAATTGGTAACACTTAAGAAGAAGTTGCATTTAATATTAGTTTAGTTATTGGTTTGTTTTGGGCACATTCATGCTGGTTGTGGTTGGTCACCTTGCAAAGTCACACCGGTCAGGCTGGTTTACCTGCAACAAAAACAGCGTAACCAGGTTGTGTCAGTTACAGACTAGAATTATTCATCTAAAACTATACTTGAGACCATTTTGGAATTTTGTTGGAATTTAAGCTTTTTTCAGCAGGGTAGGGAAGGGATAAATCCAACATTTTTAATTGTAATCCATGTGATCAGGAATTTCCCGTTCGGTGAAAGATTTCGCATTGGTTTCAAGTTGTTGAACACATTTGGCGTGTTGACCAGCAGAAAGTGGCTTATTGGTTTGAAAGTGAATTCTGTATGAGCGGTTCTTGATGCATCGCTACACTTGATAATGGACAGTAGACCCCCGCCCCCCAAAAGTAACAATTTGAAAACCATTTTTTCCTATAAAATTTCACTAATGTGACTACACCATCTCTTTTGCCTACCAAGGCTGCATTTATTTGATCAAAAATACAGTAAAATAGTAATGTTGTGAAGTATTATTACAATTTAAAATCATTTTCTATTTTAATATATTTTAAAATGTAATTCATTCCTGTGATGACAAAGCTGAATTTTCAGCATCATTACTCCAGTCTTCAGTGTCACATGATCCTTCAGAAATCATTCTAATATGCTGATTTGCTGCTCAAGAAACATTTCTTATTATTATCAATGTTAAAACAGTAAAACAGTCGCGCTGCTTAATATTTTTGTGAAAAATGTGATAATCTTTTCTTTCAGGATTCTTTGGTGAACAGGAAAAGAACACCACCAATTTGAAATAGATTTTTTTTGTAACTATGTATTAACGTTTTTACTGTCACTTTTGATACATGTAATGCATCCTTGCTGAATAAAAGTAAAAAAAAACATTTTTTAAAGATCTTGACCTCAAACCTTTAAATGGTAGTCCATGTACTTGTGTAGAGAGCGTGCTTTGGGCCTGCTCTGTCTCCGGTTTGGATGACAGGGTTGGGATGTCATGTCATTGTTATTTAGGTCAGACCAAACAAAAGTGACATTAACAAGGTCAGATATCTACAGTGTGGTGCGGTGTAATAAATGTAAGCTAGATGAGGTCAACACAAGTCTCGATTCAACTAGCCAGGAAAAAATACAGATTTCCCAGCGGTGTCAAATGATTCATTTTCAGAGGAAGGGTAAATTAATGTGTCTCTCACCCAACATCACAGAAACAGATGGTCTGATACCACAGTATCAGACATCAGAGGGGCTTTCTTCACTTTTGAGTATTTATACACACACTGCACACGCACACATACACGTTCCTCATCTGTGCAAATGAGAGCAGAAGGTGAAAGAAAGCTCTTTTCTTCCTTCACATGGAAGATGACAGCAGTGTGCACAGGGACACCTGAGGCTCCCTCTGCGGGCTGAGAGTCACCTGAGGTTTCATTTGGGCAAAGCTGTGTGTTTTCTTGCCATGCGTGTCTAATCTGTGTGTGAGTGTGAAGTCTGAAAACAGTAAGAAATTATTTTAGTGCTTACATCTTTTGCCGTGTGTATTCTGTGATGTGCGTTTTATTTTATTTTAATTATTTTTATGTAATAAAATGTAATGTACAGGTAGAAAAAAGGTAATGTACAGGTGTCTGTGTGAGCATATAAAGGGGTGAATCATGAAATGTTCAGGTCATATTTCACTTATAAATGGGACATTCAAATTTGTTTTTGCATTCGAAAAAATGTTTCACAGAGAAAGGCTTCTTTTTCTCAACATGTGTGTGAATGTGTGAGCATGCTCTCTTTGTGTGTAACTGCCTTTATCTCTTTGTCTTGAGGATAGTGAGCGTTTGCATCTGCGCCCTGTGTGTGTGCGTGCATGAGTGTGCACGTGTGTGAATATGTGGGTTCTTGGAGTGTGTGTGGGCGGTTAGTGCTTTCTATCTTTTGCTGAGAGTTGAATCTGGAAACGTTGATCGTGAAAAAACTCTCCCGTCAATTCTAGCGCCTTAAACAACGCAGATTTTCGTGCTGTAAACATGCGTTTGAACCCCGCTGAAGGGCTTAATTATTGAGACACGCTCCACATCTAAAGATGTCAAGTGGCCCTCTAATTCTCAGCAGTCATAGATGTTTGTGTTACCTAAAAAATGGAGTGCCACTGAGTACTGGATTGGGGTCAGTTCCTTTTCAGTACAGCTAGTTTATAGGTATAGTCCATCTAAAAAATGAAAATTCTGTCATCATCACTCCAAACCTGTATGCATTTCTTTCTTCTGCTAAACACAAAATAAGATATTTTAAAGAATGTTGGTGACCAAAGTGTTTTGATTTCCATTGACTTCCATTGAATTTACAAAAAATACAATGGAAGTCATTAGGGACGAAAACTGTCGTCTCATTAACGGGGGAGTAATGTTCAGTTCACAATGCCTTAAATTCTATAAAAGAAATAGTTCACCAAAATTGAAAAATATTTCAACATTTATTTATGTTATTCCAAACCCATATGATTTTCTTCTGTCGAACACAAAAACAGAATGTCCAGGCGGATCTTTTCCATACAATAAGAGTAAAGGGCCGTCAAGCTCTGAATATAACAACAAAATCACAATAAATTAGCTTAACAACATTATATATATTCCAAGTCTTCTTTGAATGTCCACCTTTGTAGTAGACAATTAACAGAGAAATAAAAAAAGATAAAAGAGCTCAAATACTTCCAGAAGCAAGCTAAAATAGCATGGTTGCTTTAGCAAATGTATGTTTATCTCAAGATTATTCCGAACTACTGCGATATGTACAATAGCCAAAGTAATGAAACGTTGCCATGTTCGCGTTTAGTGTTAGTGGAAATGCGTTAAAAGTTACGTAATCAGATTACCTTTTTTCAAGTAGCCTAAGTAGTAAAGACATGTCACGCATTCCTTTTAAGTTTACAACAAAATATGAGTTACTTTTTCAAATAAGTATAACGCAGGTTCCTTTGTTTTCCCATTTATTGACTGACAGCTCTCCTGTACCCTTACTGAGAGAAATCGTGAGTAAGTGCAGAGGCGTTGTGTGCGCTGTGTGAACATGATGCTTATTGTAGTTCTAGACTAAATGTGAGCAGGCATTTACTCATCTCACACGCACAAAAAACAGATTCAGTATTCCTCAAAATAAATAAAAACTGTGAAATGCAAACTAAGAATATTACACAAACCTGCTATAGTTAAATTACACAAAAATACTTTATGTATTTAATCTCACTTTATGTGTCCAATGTCTTTGCTGCCGCCCCTGCTGATGATCCAATTCAACCATACTAATAAGCAAAAATGGCTTTATTGCTGATGTACGAACTCTCTTCTCCTGTATCCGATTCTTCGTCAATCCAGAATGGCAGCACAGCTGAAAGGTTTGTGTGACTTGGCATTTTCTTTCAGCCTGAGGCTTATTCATTTCTCTTTTGGAGTTTACATTTTCAAAAAACATAGAAATAGAACAAGCAAGCCCAGCCCAGGTGAGAGAAACTTTATAATGCAATTAGTTACTTTTTCAGAGAGTAATGCAATATTGTAATGCATTACTTTTAAAAGTAACTTTGCGCCACAGATACATTTTTCCAACAAGCCTGGGTTGAAATTATTTCAAAGCACTCTTAAAGGGTTAGTTCACCCAAAAATGAAAATTCTGTCAGTAATTACTCACCCTCATGTTGTTCCAACCGCGTAAGACCTTCGTTCATCTTCGGAACACAAATTAAGATATTTTTGATGAAATCTGAGTGCTGGATCACTTCTCCATAGGCTTCTAGGTGACCGAAACTTGCTGGCCCAGAAAAGTATTAAAGAGATCGTTAATATAGTCCAAGTGACTACAGTGGCTCAATCTTAAGTTTATAAAGCGACGAGAATACATTTTTGTGCGCAAAAACAAACAAAAATAACGACTTTATTCCACTATTCATTTCCTTCTATCTGGGCCTCGAGTTGGTTCACGTAGTGTTTTTGCGCAGCGCGTCTGTGTTGCACGTCACCACGTAGGCTCACTATTGGCCGACGCTGGTCATGTGTGTGATGCGTCTGACGTCAATCTTAAGATTGAGCCACGGTAGTCACTTGGACTATATATCTCTTTAATAACTTTTCTGGGCCAGCAAGTTTCGGTCACCTAGAAGCCTATGGAGAAGTGATCCAGCACTCAGATTTCATCAAAAATATCTTCATTTGTGTCTTACGGGGTTGGAACAACATGAGGGTGAGTAATTACTGACAGAATTTTCATTTTTGGGTGAACTAACCCTTTAATGCCAGTGTATTTATTGAAAAACGCTTTTGGCAGCTGTCCCACTTCTTCAATTAAAAAATCATTTTGCTTTGTATCAGCGGTGTCTGTTGATAAATGCATCATTGTTATTGTTTCTCATACAGGGTTAGTGATTTGAACCAACTTTTGACCCTAATACAGACTAATTAAAACCTTAGATTGTGCGGCCAGTAAACAGCCACTTAAAATCAGACCACCTCTTTGTTTAAAAAAAAAAAAAAAAAAAAAATCTGTGTTTTGCATGGTTCCAGGAACAGCATGAAGGTTTGGAACAACATAAGGGTGAGTAAATAATGACACTATTCCGTTTAATGAAGTCTACAAATGCTAACAAATACACCTTAAAATATTCATGCTGCTATCTGAGTTTTTGGCAGTCTGTTTTTCTGGTAAATATGGCAGCTCCGGTACAGTCTGTGTCTTTGATCTGAAGCGAGCTCTGACCCAGCAGAGGTTTACAGCTTCATCCAGTGAGAAGCTGCAGCTGGCTGATGCCACTACTCTGTTTTCATGATGGATGTTTGGGGACTGTGTGCTCCTATATGCCAGTAATGCGGGTTTGCCATAAGTGTGTTTCTGTGACCTCATTCTGTTTGTCTGAGGATGCTCACATGATAAGAGAGAGAGAGAGAGAGAGAGAGAGAAAGAGGGGAACGCTGGGAACTGTTGGAGTAATACAAACAGTGAAACTTCCCGGTACTGATCGGAACTAATTGCTGTATAATTATTCATGTGAGAGGGGATAATGTTCTCACTATATACTTGGGTATGGGGGTTATAAAATATGAATAAAATATGGTAGCAAAAATTTAGATTTTTGAATGTACATTTTACTAACTGATGTAATGTCATGAGCAGAGATAATACTAATGTATAGAAGGTGCACTTTAGTGACATGCACACAAATACCTCTCCCTTTACATCTCTACAGATAAAGCGTTGTCGGGATAATTCCGGTTCACGTACGCGGAAGCGATAAAAATTCAGTATTATACATTTTAAGGCCAGACAATTTGTTTGTTGAGGGTTGGTTTGTAGGGAATGACTACTCGCCTGCGCACATGTATTCAAATGCGCATCCCTATAGACTGAACTCGTAATACGCATGTGCACACCATCAGCGTTCTGACTGGTTCGCGTTTTTGAAGTTTGCGTAGAGAGAACTTAAGAGATTTCTGTTAAAACAGTGTCGTGTAAGCGGCCCTAAGTTAATAACTAATGATCGTTGTGACGGAAGTGAATCAATCAAAACTAAATTTAGCTGGACAATAACTTTATTCAAGAGCTGCTATAAAGCCAAAACAATCTCTGTTACTTTAATTTCCTATTATCAATGTAAAGCCGATTTGGAACAATCTACATTGTTAAAAGCGCTATATAAATGAAGATGACTTGACTTGACAAATAAAAACACCTTCATGGTCACATGACTAATATAATAAAATAAACATTAATTTGACAACATAAGATGTAACATGAAACCCTAATGTCCATTACTGAGAAGAAAAATCTAGAAGTAACAGTTAATTCAACGAAAAACTGTCAAATATGAGATGGCACACACCACACAGAATTCTGGGAATGCCAATTTACATGTTTTTTCACTGTAAACTATAAGCTGTTCTTTTTCACTTCCAAATACTGTACATTTAACTGGATTTTATTGTAAAATGACATGAAATGTCCCATTCGATTTATTGCAGTATTTCACCTAACCAGTTAACAGGTTTTTACCTTAGTGTAAAATCTAAAAAACAAACTTTTTTTGAAAGACAAATGAGATGAGTTTTAATGGGGCATCATCAATCCTGAAATGATCCACTTTACTTCTCTAATAAGTGTTTGGGCATGGCAGTGAAATAGGAAAACATTATTGGGGAGAATAGGGTGTAAAAAGAGGAACGGTAGAAGAGAGAGAGACTCACATACACACATAAAGATGATATTCTTATTGAGATCTGTGTCATCCGCTCTTGTAAGTGTACAGCAATGCCCAGCGGATGTGTTTAACCTCTCTCTGTGGAGACGATCCACAGCCTAATCTTAGTAAGCCTTAGATTAAGGCATCAGCTTTTGTTTAACACTCCTACTCAGCCTCGGGAACACTGGGAGTTGGCCATGTGGGCATGGAGCGAGAGATGTGCTAGAGGAAAGAAAGAAACGGGGACTGTTTGTGGATGGAAATGTGAAAAATGGAGAACATGAAGGCCTTTTCACATGACTTGTGTCAGGACTCAACCCAAGCATCGTGCACTCCTGTGACCTTCACATGAAAAGTGTGGCAGCAGATAGCATCACGAAAGGGCGATTCTACAAGGTTGCTAGGTAGCAAGAAAGCAACAAAAAAAAAGGTAGCAAAAAAGCAGGAAGTGTGCACAGTAAGCAGGAAAATATGTATTTGAGTTTACAATAGAAAAGAGTCACTCAAATCAATATGATTAATGAATAACTAAAACTAGCAGCAAACAATATATTCATTAACAAAAAAAAGGAAATGTTTGTAAAGAGAAAAGGCTAAATTGAAACTGTAAATGCATTAAAATAAGATTACAAAATGCATTAATTGCACACAAAAAAAATTATGAGATTATGAAATTATGTTTTATGAGAAGGCAAAGAAATATTTCCACATTGGTGGATAATAAAGTTGAATTAATTAAAAATAAAGAAATTAATAATTACAGTACCATAGGAAAGTTTGGGTTTTGTAAAATGTTGTTTTAAAGAAATTAATACTTTTTTCAGGGAATACACATTACAATGAAGTGACAGTAAAGACTTCTATTTCAAAAATTATTTTTCTAAGTATCTTGAAAAAAAACATAGTATGGTTTCCACAAAAGAAACAACAACATAATAATAATATGAAATGTTTTTTAATAACTAAGCATATTACAATGATTTCTGAAGGATCATGTGACATTCAACTTTCATGAAAATTCAGCTTTACAATCACATAAATAAATAGAAATTTTAAAAAGTGTTAAAATAGAAAACAGTTGTTGTAAATTGTAATAATATTTCCCAATATTACTCTTTTTACTGTATTTTTCGTCAAATAAATTCATCCTTGATGAGCATAAGAGACGTATTTTAAAACGTTCAAATAATCTTACTGACCCTAAACTTTTGAAAGGTAATGTACATTAATCAAAAATGTATGAATTTAAAATAAATAAAAAAACTATATACTAAATTTATCATGCCTGACATCACTATCAGTGTTGTGAAAAGGGAAATTGAGTGAGAAAAAAATGGGACTTTTATTTTGAATGGGAAATGATTGGGTCGTAAAAAGTGGGCGTTACCAGAAAGGAGTCAGGTGGTTGCAGGTGAGTGGTTGAAAAATAAAAGGGTAGGTGACATCAGCTAAGAGTTGTTGTTTTTTTTGTTTTTGTTTTTTTTTAAGAAATATTTAATATTTTATTTTATTAAAGCATATATTTTACCAGTACTCTGTTTGTTTTGAAGGACTTTGATTTCACAGGTCAGGTTAATCACTAAGGGTTTTTGTGCAGTCCTGTGGTGCCATCAGCCAAAAAGTGTTGTCATGCTGTCATTTTTCTGCAGCTGCAAAGAGATTAGTCATTTGGCGTTTACGGCTCAAGACACATGGCTGTATATGCACCCAAAATTTGGCAGATTTCAAATCGTGTCCTGCCCTAGCCGAGCAACTTCCATTGAGATGGGAATGCTAACGAATAGCACTCTGTATTTTAGACCTGCATCACCAAGGAAAGGCATTTCAGAGGAAGAGCGTTATTACATTTTGATGAATGATTACAAAGACAAGCATTTGTTTTTTCCTCGCAGTAACGTGCACTGATGAATAATCCACAACGGGACTAAAAAGATTCTTTAGGAAAATAAATGGGGTCAAATTAGATTTCATGTTGAGTTTAAAGAAGAGAATAAAGCATGAAGGGAAAAGAAGAGCTGGTGGTGGTAGAGAGATATAGAGGGATGATGCTAACCCAGTTTCTCTATATGGTACTTGGAGAGATGCCCGCAGAAAGACAGAAGGACAAAATCCCAGAAATCAGAAATGACAGAGTGTAAAACCCACAAAAAGGGCAAGAGAAAAGAGCAACTAGATGAAAGGAATAACAGTGGACACACATTATGCGCAGAAAAGATAAATGCAAACACACTGGTACTGGAATCTCAGTTTGGTGTATTCAAACGACAGCTAAAAATTTGCCTAACAGCATGTGGAAATGAATGTGATCTGTGATGTGGTGCGGTCTATTTGTGATCTGCATTGGATTAGCAGGAGCGTGAGTGCATCAGCTGTCATACTGATGCCATGGTAACGCTATGAAAACAGAGCAGGGTGTATTCGCCTCGCCTGTATCCTCGAGCATGTCACCTGGAAAAGATCCTAAGCGGGCTGCCAGTCTCAGGACGAAATGGAAAGTCTACTGAGCAAACTGTTAGTGTGTGTTGAAGAAGTGCATCATTTCTTGATAAGCTGATGTTTAAATTTTTCTTCATTTCTGTCGTCATTTAATCACTCTTATGTTGTTCCAAATCCGAATTACCAGTAGGCTACTTGGTTTTTTTTCCGTGGAACAGCAAATAAGAAATTTAGCAGAAGGTTAAAACAAAAATGCGAAAAGCAAATGCAAAACATGAGCTGTGGTGTAAGGAAAGGCACTGCAAAGTTTCAAAGATAAAAATGCACAATAAATGGAGTTATTGCCTCCCAAAAGAAAGAAATTATGCTTGAATCAAGTGGATGAGGGCACAGGCTCGAATTGATATGGTAAAACCATACTGTTCATATCACTGTATATCAAGTGCTGAGGAAGCTTCCGGAGCTGAAATTCAGATATGGTTCGTTTCTGATATGCGCTTTTAGCGGTAGAATAATCACAACAGACTGGGCCATCTGACCAATCACAGCAAAGTAGGCTCTCGGAAAGGAAGGGTTTGGAGAGACCGGATCCTTGATCCAACTGTTTTAGACACTATGAGAAAACAGGTGATGCTTCAATGTATAATATGAGAAAATTAAAGTGTTCTTTGACCTTGGATGCATGTAGACCTATTGTAGGAGACCTCCAAAACAAAATTAAAAACCTTTAAAATAGCATAATAGGGGCACTTTAAAATTGACAGTTGATTGATTGATTGATTGATTGATTGATTGATTGATTGATTGATTGATTGATTGATTGATTGATTGATTGATTGATTGATTGATTGATTTTGTGTTTGACAGCTTGTTTGACAGTTTAACAACAACATGATTTTGTTGTATTGGAAAGATTTTCGTAATGAGCTGCTTTTGAGTTCCACAGAAGATAGAAAAACATCCTGATTTGGAATGATGTGAGGGTGAATCAATGATGACAGAATTTTCATTTCTTTTGGTCGAACTATTACTTTTCATATATTACAGTAGTATCTTACCGTAGCAATTCTTTACTTTTACCATTTCTCTCTAGAAACGATGACCGTGCTCCTTTTCCAAAAAGCCCTTGGCACATGAAGTGTATAATGAATTATTAATATTGTTCTATGTCATTATGGACTGTACGGTATATTATAAGTACCCAGTCCAGCGAGAGAATTGGTTTGGCAGAAGAGAAGTGGGCCAACGCCTGGGGCTTTGCACTGCCGGTGAAATGTCCAGTACTGTTGGTGGTGTGATAAGGTCCTGCTCTGCAAACTAGTTGTTCCAGGGGCACCATCCTGCAGAAAAGACTAATCATAACTATATGGTGTTATTGGGAACCCACCAGGTTCCTTAACCAAGAAGCTAGATTTGTTTGGTCAACCAGCTTCACCAGCCAAGTCTAACAGCTAGACCAGCACCAAAATAACCAGCTTTGACCAGCATGCACACTTATGTTGATTAAGCTATAGCTGGTTACATAAACAGCTATACTCTTACAAGTTTTTCTCTTTAAGACTGGTCATAACTTTTTAAGACATACAGTAAGCTAGCTATTTGAATCTGAACATTAAGACTGATTGCTCCTTGGGTAACTGCTAGATAGTGTTAACATTATGGCTATGTTTATGCACTTGGCCTCTGGTCTTTTCAGTAAGGTACAGTGTCAGACAAGACAGGGTTATGTAAATTTGGCAGGCATGCTTTATGACTTAATCAAGCATGTCTGTCTTTTTCTTCACACAACCTCAATAAAAATTACAGAGCAAATTACAGACTGCTTTTTTGGCTCAGGCATCCTCTGAGAAATCAAATTTCTGCAAGATGTATTTTCACAATGCTTCTCTTCATTTAATTTGACCTTTATCAAATACCATAATTAAAGTTAATTTGTCCTTGTGCACAAATCTTCTGGCTCCCTGCTGCACCTTCATTTTGTATTTAGACACTTTTGCCAAGTTTTTGGGTAAAATAACAGTTGGTGGTTCAAGTACTGCTGATCATCCCATCTGATGTAAAAATGCCATCCCATTTTTTTGACCTTACTTACTTTAGACAGTACTGAGCAACAGTTGGGTTCCAGATATTTTAGTCATTCCATCCCTTTATACATAGAGATTTTGATGTCAGTACAAAACTACCATGATGTTATCAATGGTAGATGCATCTATTGAAGTCAGAAGTCTGGTACTTCAGGTATTTCAACTTTGCAAATTCCGTGTTAAGAACTGCATAGCCATAATGTTAAAAAGAAATATCCAGTAATCAGAGAACTGTGGTAAACATATCAGTGCGATAGAGGTGGCCGTCCACTCCCATGTAGCATTGTGAATGAGTGAATGATGTAGTTGAGTTGGTGTGACCTATGACCAGTCACAGGTGAAGCGAATATCACTGATCATCTTTTAACAAGGCCACAAAGTAAGGTCTGGGAATATTATGATGCAGGAGAAATGGGCGGGAATAAAGATCTGAGGCTTGTGGGTTTCTCCCAGTCAGCAGTGGTGAGAATTTACCAACAGTGGTCTGAGGAGGGACAAACCACAAACCGGCGACAGGGTGTTGGACGCCCAAGGCTCATCGATGCACAAAGACAACAAAAGCTATCCCGTCTGGTCCAAGTCATACAGGAGGTCTACTGTGGCACAAGTTACACAAAATTGTAATGATGGTTATAGAAGGAATGTGTCACAACACACTTTGCATCACACTCTGGCTGCGTAGCCATCAGAGAGCCTATGACCCCTGTCCACCATTGTAAGTGCCTCCAATGGACACACGAGTGTTGGAACTGGACCTTGGAGCAGTGGAAGAAGGTCGTCTGGTCTGATGAGTCCCGTTTTCTTTTACATCACTGTGGGAAGTGATGGCACCAGGATGCACTGTGGGACGATGACAAGCCGGTGGAGGGAGTGTGACGCTCTGGGCAATGTTCAGCTGGGAAACCCTGGGTCCGGCTATTCATGTGGACGTCAATTTGACATGTGCCACCTACCTAAACCTTGTTACAGACCAAGTCCACCCCTTCATGACAATGGCGTTCCCTGGTGGAAGTGGCCTCTTTCAGCAGGATAACGCACCCTGCCACACTGCACACATTGTTCAGGAAGGAACATTTCACGGTGTTGCCCTGGCCTCCAAATTTCCCAGATCTCAATCCAATTGAGCATCTTTAGGATGTGCTGGACCAACAAGTTCAATCCATGGTTGATCCACCTCGCAACTGACATGACTTGAAGAATCTGCTAATGTCATTGTGCCTAAAAACACAGGACACCTTCAGGAGTCCTTACCTCGACGGGTCGGCACTGTTTTGGCAGCACACAGAGGACCAACAGCATATTAGGCAGGTGGTCATAAAGTTTTGGCTCATCCGTGCAGATATGTACATTTATACATATTGTCAATGACTATACATCCTATATACTATATCCAATAGTTTTATATTGTAATATTGTTGCTGATTACATGATTTGCAGTACTTCATCCGATTGTATTTGTTTTCATGACACCTTTGCCAGAATGTTCGGATCATTCTGCATTCGGTGGTGCTTGTATGGTTTATTTTTTGACTGACAGTCTGACACCGACTGTAGACAGTAGAGGGTTTTCAACATCACTAAGTGCTTGCATTTTTTGGTGCTCTACTTTTCTGCTAGAAGCTTTGGATTTGACTGCATTCCCAGCTGCCACAAAACGTCTGTGTCGACGATGTTCACATGATTTCCTTAGGAAACAGACAGGCCCGCCACTTCAGCTACCATCTCTCTTTCCTCTTTTATTTCTCCCTCTTTCGGTGGTTTATCGATCTGTTTCTTTCTGTGGTTTATCGATCTGTTTCTCACCATGTTCTTTTGCTTTGAACTCCTTGTCCCCTCCTTTTGTCTTTCCCTCAAAGTCTTCAGAGTCAGCAGAGCTGTTTCATCAATTAAACATGTAAGCACTTCACTTCAACAGCTTCCATTAATCCACTCTAAAGACCGTGTTTTTTGTCCTCTCTAGCTACAGCTTCTAGAAGACAAGTTAAACCTTGTGTCTTAATTTATACGAAATGACACTGACAGCTCCCTCTTTGTCTGTTAAGTGAGGATCGAGAATGTTGCCTTTGGGGTTTGCAGCTAGTACTGAGCACTGAGAACGTCTTGCTGGTTTATCAGTTTCGTTCTTGTTATCTATGTCAACTACAGCAAAATTCTACTGACAATGTCACTGTAAACTAATTCTGCCGCTTCAGTTCAAACAATAAATGAAAAGGATAATTAACACAAACATCAAAGTTTTGTCATTATTTACTCGCCCTCATTCGTGCCAAACCCATTTGACACAAAAGGAGACATGATGAAAAGGAAGAAGCAACAGATAATTTCTTCCGTATTAAATGATGTACTCCGATTGAAATGGATTATCATAAAAGAAAAGGATTGGATTTCAAGATATGGGCGATGATCTAAAAAATGGAGGCAGATGAATGTGAGCTTGCAGGGTTAAAGTGGACTAAATGATTGTATACGTCACCAAAGACAAGTCTTTTTCACCAGAAGCAGGTCATTATGACACATGTGACCCTGGACCACAAAACCAGTCACATGGGTCAATTTTTTGAAATTGAGATTTATACATCACCTGAAAGCTGAATAAATAAGCTTTCCATTGATGTATGGTTTGTTAGGATAGGCCGAGATACAACTATTTGACCGAGATACAACTATTTCAATATCTGAAATCTGAGGGTGCAAAAAAATCGCCTTTAAAGTTGTCCATTTATGTTCGCGATTGTGCTGCATCCACTCACAAAAACAAATGTTTTATATATTTACGGTATAGGAAATTTACAAAATATCTTCATGGAACATGATCTTTACTTAATAATATCCTAATGATTTTAGGATACAATGTATTGTTGGCTATTGCCACAAATATACATGTGCTACTTGTGACTGGTTTTGTGATGTATGTTCACAATAAGAGAAATTTAGAAAATAGAAAGGGTGAATATTAATTTCATGCTAACCATAAAATTAAAATTAAGTAAACCTAACTTTGCCATTTTAAACATAAAGAGTCATAATGCACTGAAAATCTCCATTGAAGTACCATAAAGGTTGTCCATATGATGCTATATTAAGTCTTCTGAAGTCATAATTTGTGATAATCAGACCAAGATTTAAGTCACAGAAATGTTTTTCCTTTATCACCACTTTCAAATCTTATATAGTAGTGGCCAAATTTGTTAAATTTTATTAAGTTTGATTAAACCATCAAAATATGAGAGACAAATGTATATAATTTTTCAAACTTCTAAAGCTACATGTTTTATTTTACTATGCCAAAAAATGCATATAACTAAAAGCTCACAGAAAAAAAGCATACATTGACTACAACATAATCAGTTATTAATAAATCATTGGTTCTCTAATTTTTTCATTTATTCAAAATTAATTTGTATGACAGCCATGACCAAAAACGATGTCCGCACAATTTGGAGCGTTTCATTGCATTATCACAAATAAAACAATTGACTCCAAGCACAATACGCAATATGCTTATAAAGACTTTAACTATTTTTTTGGTAATATTTAAATAAAGGGTAAAGATGTACATTTTCCTAGTTGCTACAACTATGTTTCTCAATATTGAAAATTAGCATGTGTTCCATTGAAAAAGCAAAGCCATATTGAGTTTGGAGTGATGTGTGAAGATGAATAAATAATAACAGAATTATTATTCTATTTACAGAATTAACTTTTCCTTTAAATGACTGAACCGTTTATTCATTTTGAATAAATGTTTTACTCAGCTTTATTTTACGGAAGGATAACGCAGAAGTAACCACAAACAACCCTAATGTTTCCACGAATGTGAACTCTACTCTAAGAGTGCTTGGAGCTCCTTTAATGTTTGACACTGAGGCATTCATTGAACTCCAAATGTTTTATCTATCTATGTGTGTGTCAGTTTTCCCAGAGCTTTGAAACTCTTCAGAGTAGATGTGTTATAATCACGATGTGTGTTAAGGATTTGAAAGCATAATGGCTGTCATATCACTGCTGCTTCAACACTGCGGCCTCAGTGCACTCAGATATATCAAGGATGTTCTAGTGAAATATTCATTCTCTTTTTTTCTCTCGCTTTCTCTTCCTCTATCTGTATATTTTCACCTTTTTTTTGTTTTTGTTAAACCGCAACACAAGAGCCCTCAAAATGCCACAATATGCCCCATAAAACATAATTCATAGAACATCACTAAACATTTGAAGGTCACTCTGAAATTTCAGGCTTTTATGTCCCTGAATAATATCCATTTTCCCTCTGTGAAAGGGTTGGAGTGGCATTGGTGAAAATGAAGCATTAGACATCGGATAAGAGATATTTATGCACAGGCAACAGTGCATAATAACAAGCACCACTTTTACAACATGCTGACCTGGATCTTCATGTCAATGAAGATTAAATAGTTAAAAGACTTCAGGTTAAGTTACACTTAAAATGGTGTCTCAGTGTGACACCTGACGTTTGCTGTTTGAGGCAGAAGTGCAACTAACTAAACACTATGGCAAATTATGTCTTTTTAAAAGTATTTTCTGCTTGTCCATGTCTCTTGGTATTGATATAATTAGTTTTTCATTGAGTGTAATTACTGAAAATGCAATTCATTCATACAATGACTTATGAATACACTGCATTTATGATGAACATGTTTTTAATTTCTGAATTAAAAGTAATTTAGCTATTTTTGGTGGTGGTGGCTGAAAGTATCAAATCAGATTAAATCACAAAAAAATTATGTATGAATGAATAATTTATGATTTTTGTAGAAATGCTTTTAAATATACTTTTAAATACATTTCAAAACTGTATAAAGAAGTATGGTCTAGAAGTTATCCTTTCTAGAAAATGGTTGTCAAAACTAAAAAATTCAAAATTGTTAAAACCACATAACAGCGACATAAATATAGTCCTATATATTTCTAAGAACACTTTTCAGAGTTTTATTTTGTCAGCATGTAGTGTTGCTTTCCAATCTGTGAGGATTCATGTTTTATGAATGCAGTCTCATTACGGCACATTGAACATGATATATACAGCCTACATTTAGCATTTATACATTCATGGGATTGAAAATGAGATTCTATCGTCTCGTGAATTTCGTGTAAATTCTGGAGCTGGAACACGTGCAGTCTTGACAGTGACAAATGTTGCCTGTACATTTGGCAATCTGGAAATCAGTTTAAGGAAAATAAATATTGTGGTTCCCCCTAAGCGCTGTTCTCTATAAGCTTTATGCACCTGAGAAATCTCATTCCCACATCTGTCTCCTGCAGATACTGATGGGGGAGCTCGCATCCTTCTTCACTAAACCTGAGGCCACACAGGAGAAGACCATTATAGCGGCTGACTGCTGCTTTTTCAACCCACTGCTGAGACGCATCGTACGCTTCCTTGGTAAGCAATGCCTCCGGTTTTCTTTGCTTCTTGGGTTCTTATTCAAATATAAAATCAAACTTTTCCTGCCACGTTACAACTTCTTTTCTGGCATTTTGGGCATTTTTTTATTCTAATATATTTGAAATGTAATTTATTCCTGTGATGCAAAGCTGAATTTTCAGCATCATTACTCCAGTCTTCAGTGTCGCATGATCCTTCAGAAATCATTTTAATATGCTGATTTGATGCTCAAGACACATTTTTGATTATTATCAATGTGGAAAATAGTTTTGCTGTTGTGGAAACAGTGATACATTTTGTTCAGGATTCTTTGATGAATAGAACGTTTAAAAGAACAGCATTTATTTGAAATACAAATATTTTGTATTACAGGTCTAAATGTGATAAATTTAATGCATCCTTTCTAAAAAAAAAAAAAAAAAAAAAATTCTTACTGCCTCCAAAATTTGTGTATATCATATATACTATAGTGTATATCAAACTACTCTAAATGACCAGCATATTAAAATCATCTTATAATTATCAAGTGGTTTGATGAAACATTAATTTTTGCATCTTCCTCTTGTTCTCAGGTGTGTATTCTTTTGGCCTCTTTACCACCACCATCTTTGCCAATGCAGGGCAGGTAGTGACAGGAAACCAGACACCTCACTTCCTGTCTACATGCCGGCCAAACTACACCGCCCTGGGCTGCCATTCAGCGCTGCAGTACATCACAGAGCGGAGAGCCTGCACCGGAAACCCGTACCTCATCACTTCTGCCCGCAAATCATTCCCCTCGAAGGACGCGGCACTGAGTATGTACTCCGCTGTCTATACGGTGGTGAGTATACATCAGACATGACAGAGCGTATTGAGAAATCACTGTCATCCCTGACTCTCCTTCAGCAGTGCTGATATATATATATATATATATATATCACCCAGTTTACAATATTGCCATGATAGCAAAACTGCAATTTCATTCCTTTATACATTTTATGTTTTTGAAAGAAATTCATACTTCTAATAACCAAATGTGCCATTTAATTAATCAAACTACAAATTAAAAAAATATATAATAATTACAAATGGTTAAAATAACTGTTTTATATTTTTAGATATTTTTAAAATGACGTTTTTGTGCTGTGATGGCAAACCCCAGTTTACAATATAATTTCTTAAGACTTTTTTTAATTTTGAAAGAAATTCATAATTCTATTCACCAATGTAGCATTTAATTAATCAAAATATAATAAAAAATATTAATATAGTATATAATCTGTAATTGAGCTAATTTTAAAATTAAATGTTTTGCTGTGATGCCAAACACCAAATTAAAATATAACTTCTTAAGATTTTTATGTTTTTGAAAGAAATTCCTATAAAATAATAAAGAAATGTAGCATTTACTTAATCAATATACAGTACAAAGCAGTGATATTGTAAATGATTATTACTGTTTGAAATAACTGTTTTCTATTTTTAGATATTTTAAAATTAATTATGCTATGCTGTGATAGCAAAGCCCCATTTTCAGCAGCCGTTAATCCAGTGTACTAAGGAAAGCGTGTGTTATATAATCAAATGATCATAATCTGTTGATTTGGTACTCAAGATCTTTTTCCTATTATTAGCACACTTGAGAATGATTATGCAGCTTTAATGAAGTGTGGAGACAGCAGTGGTGCAGTGTCTTTTGCACTTTACTGAAGTATAGAGTACACTTGTATTTCTTGTAAGTCGGTGGATTTCAAGTTTCAAGTCAAATTTAGAGTTTAAAAAGAACCAAAACAAACAAGTTTCTCCAGAAACCTATTAGCCCTATAGTGTGTAGATCTTTTAAGGGATGATGTCTCTTCCATATGTAACCAGCACAGAGAAAAGTGAACAGCCCAGACATCGAGATGAGGAGGACATCAGAGTCATAGTTTGAGAAACAGTTAGAAGCTTCATTGAGCATCACACAATACTAAATAAAGACTCTGAGATGCTGCTGTTGGCCTTCAGGCAGAGTTTTGAAGTAAAAACACACCTAACACAAATAAAAGGATAGAAAGGGCAAAGTTTAGTTGGCAAATGATTAGACAAGAGTATTATGCATAGATAAATCTATGTTTGAGGTGCTGTGAGAAGCACCCTACAACAAATGTTGTATAATGCATAATGTTACATTGAATTGTATGCAGCTGAGCAAATTGTCGTGAAATATGTGTTTATGCAATGCATAACAATGTGTATTTTTGTGTTTTCTGCAGATGTATGTAACTCTGGTATGGAAGACTAAAGGCACAAGGCTGACCAAACCCACTCTCTGTCTGACTCTCGTGTCATTGGCTGTTCTGGTGGGCATCGTGCGTGTAGCTGAGTACCGCAACCACTGGTCTGATGTTCTCGCTGGATATCTCACTGGAGGAGCTATCGCTGCTTTTCTGGTGAGAATCTGACAACCTTGGAGACCAGCGCAGCCAGACTGTTCAGTGTATTCTTAAGTTAAAGAATTCACCCCCATTCAAAAATGTATGCACTATCATTCAAAAGATTGGGGTCTGTAAGATGTTACAAAAGATTTCTAATCAATACTGTTCTTTTGAACTTTCTATTGATCAAAGAATCTTGATTTTTTTTTGCAGTTTCTACAAAAACATTAAGCAGCACAACTGTTTTCAACATTGATAATAATTGAAATGTTTCTTGAGCAGCCAATCAGCATATTAGAATGAATTCTAAAGGGTCATGTGACACTGAAGACTGATGCTGAAATTTAGCTTCGCCATCACAGGAATGAATTACATTTTTTAAATGTATTAAAATAGAAAACAGTTATTTTAAATTGTGATAATATTTCACAATATTACTGTTTTGATCAAATAAATACAGCCTTGAATGGGTGAGTGTAAGAGTTAAACAATCTTACCTAAATCTTAATCATTTTGAGCATGCAATAAGATAGTAAGTCATTGTACTACATTGCATCTATACAACATCAATGAATAGCTAGAATTTGCATCATAAATGGCACCGTTGTTACGTGCATAATTTGTAAATTCATCACAAACCTTACCACTTTGGTTGTACAAGGCCTTATGAACAATATTAGTTCAAAAAGAATGCCAGAAAATCCACCCTGAAATAATACTATTTTCAACGAACTAAGATCTAAATTTCACACATCCTTGCAAACTATTTAGGATGAATAGTGTGTGAATTGGAATACATCTAAAGTCTCACGCCATGCCAGAGGGTGAAACAGGACATTACTCTGAGCACAGGCCTGTTTAACAGCTAATACTAGTACTCAGATGTATAGTAAGTCTGCAGCTAATCCACTGGCTTTAGACTGCATCCTTCATCCTCTTAGTACAATCACAACATGCCAAGGCTGAACATGCTCTGGGCATAAAGCCTTAATCCTGCATTGTCATACAGTAAATACCTTGTACATTTTTGTTGCCATTATTAACCTCCCCTCTTGGTTCACCTCTAGGTCTCATGCGTGATCAATAACTTCAAGCAGACCCAGATTTATCTGCCCCCCTTACCGCCCCCTGTGCACCCTCAGCGCCTGGAGCCCTCGCTCAACATGCCCATGGTGGCCATGCCCTGCGTAGAGAGTCCACTCGAAAAGTTAAGTGGCCCTCAGGTAAGGGGTGATGGGTGGGTGCATTTGACACCAGGATTGGGAGGGGAAGTGTGGGAACTCTGTACTGTATAATAATGTGCCTATTCTTCTACTGAATCAGGTCTGCTATCCACATACTTGTGGTTTTCAAAATAGCCATGAATTATTGGATCCAACACTGGTTTGAGACTGTTGTGTAAAGAAGCTGGGTTGATTTGACCCTATTTGGGTTAATAATCATTCGTAATCAGTAACCCAACAGTGCTGGTTTTGGAATGCAAACGTGAACGAGCACATCACTCAAGTTCAAACATCGCCTATCCATGTTCGTGCCGCTCATGAGAGGAATATGTGTGGAAAGTAGAACAAAACGAGGAGTGTTTTCTCTCACTCGAACAGTGACCGGTGATAACTGGAAAGGGACTTGAGAGTGATTAAAGTGCCCCAGTTATGCTTTTTCAAATATTACCTTTCATGCAGTGTGAAATATAGCTTCAAGTTTCAAAGATCAAAGTGGACGATTGTCTCCTAAAACAGAATTGATTCTGAACTGCCAAAACAAGTCGTCAGCAATTCCGGTCTCAGTTCCGTAACATATCTATGTAGGTATTACCACTCTACAGATAAAGCGTTGTCGGGAAAATTCGTTTCGCGTACCTACCCCGAAGTGACAAAATAAAATAAAATTCTATATCAAATTTATAAGGAAAGACCAGTACTTTGTTTAGGCTTGGTCTGTAGGGAATTCCAAACCTGCGCACACATATATTCAAACGCACATAACTATAGAACCAATTCTTAATGCGCATGTGAACGCCAGCAGGTTCGCGTTTAATGTCTATGTAGAGAGAATGGTGTCGTCCTAGCGGCCCCTAATTTAATAACAAATGATCGTTGCGACGGAAGCGAATCAATCAAAACTAACTTTAGCTGGAAAATAACTTTATTAAAGAACCGCTATAAAGCCAAAACAATCTCTGTTACCTTAAATTATACGTTTATCTCTGTAAAGCTGCTTTGAAACAATCTACATTGTTAAAAGCGCTATAAATGAGGATGACTTGACTTGACTAGGTTTGTAACAAATTTGCATAACGCCAGCCTATGGTCTTCATCGGCTGCCCGCGAACAGCGTCTACTTTGAGCCTCAAACACTGTAGTTTTAGCTGAGAAGCAACATGTTGTAGCAACATGTGTTGTCATGATGTTGAGAACACTGCAAATCCACTTTGCACGCATTTCCAAAGGATGAGGACTCGCACTGGAATTGACACGGTGAAACCGACTGTAATAAGGTTCAAGAATGAAGGGGAAAGAAGTCAGGGCAGTGAGAATACTTTTCAAATGTATTTATTAAACAACTCAATAAATAGTGCTTCCACCACATCCACTCAAATAACTTTCATTCAGCTTGACTGAACACAGGTACATCTCTCTCTCTGTCCATCCAGGTCTGCCACCAGTCTCTCCACCAATTACTAGAATCAGAGACAGGTGTTAGGTGGGTCATTATGCACTTGACCCAGTTCTTACTGAGTCTCCGCACTCTCTCTCCTGTTGCAGACCTCGCTTTATCACTCCCCCCCGCCACACCAACGGCATCATTACTGTTCGTATCACTGTGTATCAAGTGCTGAGGAAGCCTCCGGAGCTGAAATTCAGATATGGTAGTGAGGGTCTCATTTTTAACGCGCTGCAAGCGGTAGACCAATCACAACAGACTGGGCCATCTGACCAATCACAGCAGAGTAGGCTCTCGGAAAGGAAGGGTTTAGAGATACTGGAGTCTTGATTGAACCATTTCAGACACTGTGAGAAAAGAGGTGATGCATCAATGTATATTATGAGAAAAAATAAATGTTTTTTACATTGGATGCATGTAAACCTGTTGTAGGAGACCTCCAAAACAAAACGAGGAATGTTTAAAATAGCATAAATAGGGGCACTTTAAAAACAATTTTATCCTATTGATACGCTATAATACACAGATTATTCTCACTTTTAAGTGTTTATTACAAAGCTTCAGTCTATGTGTTTCTTCCCTTATGAAAAGAGTTTATTCAAGTGTGCTATAGTATCCTTTTTTAAACTAAAATAAGAAAGTATACTTTCAGTCTACTTTTATGCACTTCTCAGAAATATACTTAAAATTGCACTTAATTATACTTGACTTAAGTATAAATATAATAATATTTAGGTCTAAGTATATTTGGCCTACCGGTATACTTGTTGAGATATATACTTAAAAGTATAATGAAGTACACTTGTCTTATAGTTGTGTTTACTCTTTTGATTGAGTTGCCATTAAATACTTTTTTTCAAATAGTTTTACTGTCTTATAAACTTACATTGTTTGAAAATATTGATTTTAAAGAAAACAGAAATGATGTTAATTCTGAGTATTTGACTTTTTGTGTAGGCTAGTCCACTGGTATATTTACTTCAAATCTACTTTACTCTTTCCCCGCCACTGACTGAAATTTCCTGCTATCCATGTTTTAATTTTTATACGGTAACGGGCGCTATTATTACGCATCTTCTCCGGATCAAAACAGAGGTGAAGAAGAAGCAGAAACAAGTCATGGAAGATTGCTTACACAAATCATCAAAAATTAAACAGCATACAAGTTCAAAACTGCTGACGTTACCGAATGAAATGTTGAACCCATGAAGAGGAAACTCCATCTGTGTTTTGATCATCATTCTGAATCCCATCCAGAGTTTTGATTTGATGGTGAATTTAACGTAAGCTAGTCAATATTTATTCAACAATGTTTATTTCATAAAAAGACATTTATTCTAAGCCAGCTGGGTCAAAAGAATCAAACTTTTTGACCCATTTTTGACCCATAATGCAAATGACCATATTTTTATTTAGAGTGATATCCAGGATTTTTTTGGTTATGACGGGGACTTTGGTGCACTGTGTTTGCTGGTTTCAAAGTTTAGCTCTGTTCCAGCATTTTAAGACATCATATGCTTTAGATGCTCCACAAGATAACCTTGTGTTGTGCAGATTCTAACCACACATTGCATCCTTCAGTGGTTAAATGTCACCTTAACCCTGTTCTCTCCCTCTCACACTCTTCAGAAACGCTTTGTTTTTCTATGCTCAGCAGGTTCCAGGGGTTTTATACACAGGCATCACATGACCATCAGCCATACCTGGCCCCCGCCCCTCCCGATGTCCTGATCCACTCACGTCGCTCCATCTCCAGCGCAGTCTAGACATGCCTTCAGAATATTCCACCTGCGCCCGCCCTAGACCCTCTCTCACACGATCATACTCCACTCAGGTCTAGCGGCTCCTGAACTCACCTCTGCTGACAGAGACAATATCACAGCAATAGCCACACATTTCAATCGGGAATATCGTTTTTTAACGAGAGCGTTTCGTGTTCATCTGAATCCTTTTAATTTCAGTCTCTTGTCTTTTGGGTGTTTATTTTGAAAGGAAAGTGTTAATAATCTTCCACCTCTGTAATTTTGCAGATTATTAATGGCCGATGTTGACATATGAACATTTTATGTACATTCTAAGAAGATTTTCTCATCTAACAGCCATACAGAAACTGAATATCAACTGTGAAATTTGAGATTTAAACATTAAACTTTTAGTGATGTTTAAAAGTGAAAAGTGGAAACAAACAATTCTATTTTTGGAAATATGGATTGGTAGGATGTAGCAATCTACTAGTAAATGTATTTGAAAGATAATAAATAGATTATTAGCACTATTTTTATGGCTAAGTATTTCGGTTAAGTATCCATGGAAAAAAAATATTATTCAGAAATAGGGTCATATGAGTCAAAACTATAATTGTACAGAGACAGTTTTCAAGACTATAATATATTTAAGTATATTTCAGCACCAGTAAGATGGGATGTAAAGGAGACAAATATGTATAGGATGTAGCAAATGTTTTATATCTTACATTGTATAAAATATGAATGTTTTTCCCTTGGAAATTTCCTGTTAGAATTAAGTCAATTTAGTGATATAATCCAGAACCAAAAATACAGAGACTAAGGAATTACCTCAGGTTTCATCCTAAGGTTAATGGGCTACATCTGCCGACTGTCCGTGTCTCACCATAAGATTATATCATTTTTGTAAATAACTGTATTTTTCACATCATTTTTGGCATTTTACATACAAATTGCTATGTTATCATTGAACAACTTTAGAATTTACTGATCACATGTTCAAGAGACTTATGTGAAACACACATCTGTGAATTTTTTTTTTAGAGAGAGAGAGAGAGATTGTGAAAACTGACATTGTGAAATCTGTTAAGCTTGTTATCAGACATTTTGTCTATTGATGTTATTTTGTAAGCCAGCATTTTTCTACATAGTATGTCCACTGAAGAGAGTGAGATAAACCTCTGTATGTAACATGGTGCTTGAATGTGACTGTTCAGGTAAAGCTACCCTTTCATTTTGTAAAAAAAAAAAAAAAAAAGAAGAAGCAAATTGTTCAATATGAAGACAGATGATTCTTGCGAAACAGATCAACTGACTGTTAATTAAACATTTAATTAAAAGGAAATGGCTTGAACTTTTAATTGCAGATTGCCCCCTGGCAGTTACTGGATGTAATCTGGATTACGTAATCAGATTCCAAAAATGAAGTACTTGTTATTAAAATATATTTCATTTTAAAATACTCGTACAATTACTTTTTGATTGATTACATATTATTCACAAAATGGCAATAAATTATTCAGAATTGATTGATTCTCCCTTTTCATCTTTGTAAATGCTCCTTTCTAAAAAAGCCTATGCTTATATATGTTCTGCCAGGTTTGTGGAAATGCACACACAGACCAACGACTTGTCATGAGCCAGTCACTGAAAACTGAGAGCCACACGGCATTTGATAGAAATCATTTCACTTTTAAGAATTTTTTTTGTTTTGTTTTGTTTGTTTCCCAACATAGCACCATCAACTACTGACGAACACATTATTGATTATCACTCAATAATTAAATTATCACTCACCGGGTAATTTAACCACGTATAGAACTATGACTTTGAAAGGCTTAGAGTACCCTGCAAAAAAAAAAAAAAAAAGAAAGAAAGAAAAAAAAAAAAATCCCAAAGCATTTAGCATGCTTATTAGAGCAATCGTGAAGTGATTATTTTTACCATCAGAGGGCGCTGCAAGCTATACTGATTACTTGGTCTATGGTCACGCAGCGCTACTTCATCCATGAAGAACCAAGAGGAGAGCAGAGCGCACATGTAGGTAACCAAACAGTTGCTGGGCCCCATTGACTTCCATAGTATTTTTTAAAATATCTTCTTTTGTGTTCAGCAGAAGAAAGAAGTTCATACAGGTTTGGAACAGCATGAGCGTGAGTAAATTACTGATTTGAAATAGAAATTAGATATGCATTTTTACTGTCACTTCCTTGCTAAATAAAAGTATTCATTTATATGTGTATATAGGCTATATATACACATATACACACACACACACACACCACCTACTTTATTATGTACATCTTGGTAGTATCAGTTTGGACCCCCTTTTGCCTTCATAACTGCCTTAATTCTTCATGGCATAGATTCAACAAGGTGCTGGGAACATTCCTCAGGGATTTCTCCAGTTCCAACACATCCCAAAGGTGTTCTATTGGATTGAGATCTGGTGACTGTGGAGGCCATTCCCAAACAGCAACATTAGTGTCGGCCCAGATCCGGCCCACATCTGGTACGTGTGGAATCCACGTGTACCGGATCTGGGCCGACACTATGTTGCTCTCTGGGTTTGAGTATAGTGAACTCACTGTCATGTTCAAGAAACCAGTTTGAGATGATTTGAGCTTTGTGACATGGTGTGTTATCCTGCTGGAAGTAGCCATCAGAAGATTGTGGTCAGAAAGGGATGGACATGGTCAGCAACAATACTCAGGTAGGCCGTGGCATTTAAACAATGCTCAATTACTTAGGAGCCCAAAGTGGGCCAAGAAAATATTTACACACCATTACACAACCACCAGCAGCCTGAACCATTGATTTATTAATCTCTTTCTATCAGCTCAAACCAGTCTGTCCATTCCCCTCTGACCTTTGGCTTCAACAAGGCATTTTATCCCACAGAACTGCCACTCTGGATATTTTCTCTTTTTCAGACTCCACAAACCCTAGAGATGGCTGTGTGAAAATCCAGACCAGCCCGTCTGGCACCAACAACCATGCCACGTTTAAAGTCTACATGCCTAAATGCGTTGAGTTGCTGCCATATGATTGGCTGATTAGATATTTGCATTAACAAGCAGTTGAACTGGTGTACCTAATAAAGTGGCCGGTGAGTAGCATGTCACATTGCAGGACACTGCTGTGTCGTGTCGTGTGCTCAGTATGCTCTCTTTCTCCCTCTAGGAGTAAAAAACGACAGTAAACTGCATCAGGCTTAGAATAGCTGAGACAATAGCATGGCTAGACCAGCCACCTTTTTCACTTCATTATCATCTCAAGTAACACACCCTACGTACGCTGGTTGTGTTCATGGATAAGATTACAGATGCCACATTTTATATGAAGCAGAACACAACCGAGCAATGTTCAAGTTTAGAAATCTCCTTTGCTGTCTGCTTATCTGGTGTGAGGTCATGTAGCAACAAGCCTTCTCTTGAAAATTGATCTCTATCTTTCATGCCACTGACTATTTCAGATGAAGAGGAGGAAGAAGGAAGGTAGAGGAGGGGGTGGGATTATGGGTAATCCAAAACCTCTGCTGCCTAAACTACAGCTCATTCTTTCACTGTGTTTGCGTCGCTTTCATACCATATAAGGAAGAATCAACCCATACACCTGAGGCCTGTAGGCTCATACTCATGCTTGTCGGTGTGCTCAGGGCCTCCTAAACTAGGTTTTAATCTGTTTTACTGCAGCCATTTGTTTTGTTGCTTTCCGTAAAATAAAACGCTCTTTCAATTTAGCATAAGATTTAGCATACTTGGCATAAGTATTTTAGCATACTTGGACGTATTTAGCATACTTGGACGAATCTATTTGTTGTCTGAGCTTCTCTGTGACCCTACATGAACTTTGACTTTTAGATTTTTCTATAAAGGAGGACTGTTTACTTAGTTGACAATAACAGCAACATCATTTACAGTAATCAATGCACATATCTGGCAACCCCTAATTGACACACAGAGAAAAATGCAATATCTATAAACGCCCATGAAGATAATCTGTGAGTAGTTTACAGGCCAGTTTATCATATAGTTGTCACCTGACCAGTGTTTTCTATTTTATGATATCCAATGGGTGACTCATGTTAAAAGCATAGGTTCACTTTAGAGTCTCTCTCTCTCTCTCTCTCTCTCTCTCTCCACCTCCACAGTAAGACTCTTTAAATAGGTAAAACCACTGCAGGGTTGCAGGTACAGACAAATCTCTGCATTCCTTCACCAGCCTTCCTGCACTCCAGCTTCCTGCATTTAGGCTAATAATCTATAAACTCCATCTGAACTACAAAAGATATGATTTTTGTATAATTATAGTAGTAATTATGCGTGTAAAGTCCATTTTGATGATGTTTTTATGAACAGTTGTTGTGAATAACTGACATAGGCCGTAGTGAAGTTTGAGAAGACTTGGTGAAAATGCTTCTATTTTGCATTTGTTTCCATTACCAATTAGCCTATATTTTCAGCATAACAATTTTGAAAAAATTTAAGAAATTTGTACGTTTTTTTTTTTTTTTATTCCTTTGTTTATTTCCAGTATTATCTTTTATAGGCTATTAATTATTTTGTATTATTTTTACATTTCTTTATACATATTTCTTGCGTATGTATGTAGGCTACAATATTTTATAAGTAACAATTTAAAATTCTAAAACGTATGTTTATTTCCTTGATATATAAGCCTAACCTCCTAACCATAGACTGTAAAAGGTCATAACCTAACGTCACTGTTTGGCATAATAATGGACGCGCTAAATAAATGACCAATCAATGAAAGCACATGTCTTGATTGACACTTTCAAAGAAGCGCTAAATTAAATGGGCGGGACATTGGGGTTTGTCGACGTTTTATAGCCACGCCCACACAGCTGATTTAAGAGTCAGAGGGAGTTTGCTGAGAGAAGTGAGAGGAAACTAGAGAGCAGGACGCCGATGAACAAGCAGGAAAGTATCACAAACCCCAGAGATTTTCGGATACATTTGTCTCAGCTGTGTCAATCTTCCTAAGAAAAAAATTATTGGGATTTGGCATTGGGTCTTCTCAACAAACGGCGCCTGAGGGAAAAGAGGTGAGTGAACTTTTAACATTCAGCCACATTCTCACCTGAGCGCGCACCTGAACCTGTTCTGCACAATCAGCCCATGCACGCGCGTGTAGCTGTGCTACTCGATGAAGTGATACAAATATTTTAAGTAAAACAAAAGAAAGTTATTAATGGTCTTAATTTAGGTAGACTACATGAAACAAATTACAAACCAGAATATGATGACATGTTACTTTTTTATTATTATTTTATTTACCGCTAACCAAAATAATGTAGAGTGTACGAGAAACTCCTTTATCAGTAGCATCTGAGTTCAGGTGATCTGTCTGTCTGCTCTTTGCAACACGCCCAGTCCCAGTTTGCTTTGAGACCAGTTTCTAGCAGTAGTCACGACCTGATTTGCTCAGCCCTGAGGACACACATTCAGCCCTGACGCGGAACAAGAGACCTTAACTGTTATGCAACAGTGCCAGTTGCAAAGTTACTTTAATGTGTCTTAATTTCATTGTGAGGTCTTTTGCACTAGAGCGGTTTCACCTTGCACTGCATAAAATGCTCTGTTCGTGAGCATTGTGTCTCCTGTGTTGCTGTTGTTGACTTCATCTCAGAGCTGTTGGCATTTGGTCTATAAGCAAGGATTGAACACAAGCCAAGATCAGTGGGATGAGAGAACATGCTGATGGAGGGGTAAAATAAGGTATGGCACTGCAGGTGACCACTGTGACGGCAGGAATCTTATCAAAACATATTACCCCCTTCAATTAAATTACACACACATTGTTTTCATGTTTTATGGGGACTTTCCATAGACACAATGATTTTTATTCTGAACAAACTGTATAATTTATCCCCTTACACTAACCCACACCCCTAAACCTACCCATCACAGAAAACTTTATGCAAAAAAACATCACTACTTATGATTTATAAGCTCATGAGGACCAAAAAACTGTCCCCTCAAGGATTTCAGATGTTGACATCTTTGAGGGACATTTTGTCCCTATTATGCATAGGGTTTACCAGAATGAAAACACACACACAGACACACAGACAAGTTTTGCTAGTTAATGCCATTTATTAGTTTGCCTCATAGACTTGATCTTGGCATATTTCACCCCATACCCCCCCCCCCAAAAAAGTTTGAAAGTTATACAAAATATACCTACTTTATAAAAATGGTCCTAAAATAATAAATACATAATTTAATGCTTGTGTTTTCCAACATAAAATTGGAATTAAAAGGCATAAAGGTTGACACAATATTTCTATTATGTGTATTTATCTTGATTTTGGGTCAAATATAATGGATATTTTAGTCTTGTGTTGGCCAAATATGCCCACATTTGAGTGAATTTCTCCATTTTAATAAGCACAATTAACTAGTTTCAGGCTGTTTTCTGTGGTTCTGCTTCTGTTACACTTATTAAATTCAGACAGCAAGCTGTAACATGTTGCCTTCTAAGGTCTTGCATTAAAGCGCTAGAGGAAGTGTGTCAGTGTGGTGAAGCAACTTTTCAATATCAACACGTTCCAGAAACCATTTCACTATTTTGTTTTGTCACGGATGGCTGTTTGTTCCTCTTTGCTCAACTATGATTAACTCTTTTGTCCCTTAAATGTATATTATGCACTCATAGGTAGTTCCTTTTTTATTCTTGGAATCGGATGACAACCTGTGGTGGGTCAACCCAACAAAGGTGCATGTCATGTGCAGGCGCACGTGCGGTCATCTGCATTTAATCACAGTGACTGTATTTGAGCTGCTAATGAACTTGCAGACAGAGATGACACCCTGCTAATCTCCTTATCCCTTCGTCTCAACGGTACACTAAAGCTGTGCTGTTGTCATCCATTTTCACTTTCTAGATGCCTCTCTAAGTGCTGCCATTGGTACTCCCACACTTCATTTGGCATCTTGTTGGCTTTTTTTTCCCACTCTGGTTTATTTAAATAAGGCAGATTGGCAGATTTAAATAAGTTTAGAGGTCACTGATAGGAAGTACTGAATAGGCAGAGAACTTTGACTCCCAGAAGCCTCTCTTTCCCTCCACCCGAGGGACGGGTATATGTGGGACACATGAGAGAAATCCTAACTGTAGGGCACTTATTTATATTTCGTTTCTTTTTTTTTTCTGAGAATTATATATTACTTATTTTATTTGCATTACATTTATCCATTAACCTTATTACAAATTCTCAACTGAATTTCTGCGCCCTGTGTTTTGCAACCAACTCTCTTGTATACAATAGAGGTAGGGGACAAATATATTTATTTTTAAATTTTGCAGATTGCAGTAATTTAACTGATACTGATTTGACTTGACACTCATGAGACTGTAAGGACACTTGCAAGGACATTTCAAATAAAAATTTTGTGGGGAAAGTGTTTGCACACTTTGAGCATCTCAGATTCTGTTAAAAGATGCTCAATGTGTGTGTTTTTTTTTATTATTATTATTTATTATTATTTTTTTATCTCAGGTGGTTAAAAAACAGGTTGTATGGTGGTTAGTTAGGGATATCTTATCTTTAATTTTCGTGAGTAACACTGGTATGATATTCATATGTATATTAGGATTTAGCCATTTAAGCTTTGGAAAAGAACTAGTCTTTGCTGTCAAAGGAACTTTGCATAATTAATTATTCATCTGATGTTTCTTATCTGCCATCTGAATATGTCTTAAGTGTACAAAGATACTTAAAGATGTTACTCTTAATTTCTGAGTTCTGGAGTCTTCCGCAGGGTGTGGTGGGTAATGAAATTGTCTGTCCAAACTTGTTTAGGAATTACTCCTTCAGCAGATGTTCTCTCCTCTTCAAAGCAATAGGAACTTGTGTCTTGTGTTTGTTTGCATCAGCACACAGTAGGTTAAGGAATTTTAACACACACTAGCTAAATGTATGCATGACACCATAAATGCTCCAAAAGTTATGGTTATATGGAAACTGGCTCTCTACGTCACAAATAATTGCTTTATTGATGCATAGTTCTGTGCACAAAATTGTGCATGCACAATTTCTTTAGAATCCACAAGACCCTTTTATACATTCATAATATAAAATGTGTCTGTAAATTCTAAACATTTTTGAGAATCTGGGATTTTTAAATGTGGCGTTTTAAATTGATTGTAGATTTTATCCTAAATTGTGAACCGTTTGCTGAATCATGAGTTCTGCATGAAAATGTTTAACGTGCACAAACCCACTTACTGTTTGTTTTACCACTTTCCATGTTAGTCAGACAGGTTTCTAGCCCAACACAAACATTAACAAGCACCTGTATTTGGTGATCTGAAGTTACAAAACACAGTTTGATGGTATTCTGAAATTAGTGTGGGAATTTAATGGAATTCTTATAATTAGGGGTTGTTAAAGGAATTTACTTTTAAGGATAAGTAGGTGTGTCACTGTGTAGATGTTTGTGTACAATTGAGGAGATTAATTTCTTCGTCACTCGTCATGCTGGTTTTAATTCTCGGTGTTACTGTGATATCCTGCATAACATTTTAAAACCATTAAATTCACCATAAACGATTTCTTTCTTTCTCGTATGTAGTCAAAATGTCAGACGCAGAGAAGTTCCTCTATGCCGACCGCAACAGTGTCAACGACCCTTTGGCGCAGGCAGACTGGTCCTCTAAGAAGCTGGTATGGGTTCCCTCAGAGAAGCTCGGCTTTGAGGCCGGCTCCGTCAAAGAGGAGACTGGAGATGAGTGTCTTGTGGAGCTGGCTGACTCAGGCAAGAAGATTAAGGTGAGCAAGGATGACATCCAGAAGATGAACCCACCCAAGTTCAGCAAGGTGGAGGATATGGCGGAGCTCACCTGCCTGAATGAAGCGTCTGTTCTGCACAACCTGAGGGAGAGATACTACTCTGGGCTCATCTATGTAAGTCTGTCTATTTTTTTTTTTTTTTTTTTTGCATGTTCTGATGCATCAAAAAATGGTTTAATTTACGTTGAAACAAACAATTTTCACTTTGAAATTGTAATTTGTGAAATTTACTAGCAAAGAAACTGCAAGTAACATTGAATCAAATGTGAAATTTTGGAAGACTAAAATAGTATTTTCTCGTAAAACGTACTCCGATAATCTTTGTAAAAAGGGATTTTTCAAGTTGTAGATAAGTGTAGGTTGACAAATGAACACTTTGACAGTGCAGAAAACTAATATAGAAAATGCACAATTAGGTTTCATGTAGTTGCATCATTAAACCACGAGAATCCTCTAAATCCAAGGTATTTGTAGTTCCTAATTGGTTAGTTTATAAAGAGTGAGTATCTGTCAAGAAGATTAGTCAATCGGCTTGAAACGAATGTGCTTTTTGTGACGAATGGCATGTGTAAATCATTGTTTCAGACATACTCTGGGCTCTTCTGTGTGGTAATAAACCCGTATAAGCATCTGCCCATCTACACGGAGGCGATCGTAGAGATGTACAAAGGCAAGAAGAGGCATGAGATGCCCCCTCATATCTACGCCATCACAGATACGGCCTACAGGAGTATGATGCAGGGTGAGAACAATCCCTGTGATGCTATTATTCAGGCCAAAATGGCACTTCTGTTCATGTGATGGAGCACTGTTAATTGATTTCTCTTTTTCTTTCTTTTTTTTAAGATCGTGAGGATCAGTCCATATTGTGCACGTAAGCTTGACTTGGCACTTGTGATATACCAGTAACAAAATAGTATTAAAATGACCAGCATTGTAGCTTCTTTTAAACTTTAATTAAATTATTCCCCAGGGGTGAATCTGGTGCTGGAAAAACTGAGAACACCAAAAAAGTCATTCAGTACCTTGCACATGTAGCATCATCCTTCAAAAAGAAAGATCAAGTGAGTACAAGACTTTTTTTCCCTCAGGGTTGTGGCACAACTGGTGTTGCATGTGCTCACAACATACAAGAGTTGTGTATTAACAGTATTCAGGTTTGACTCCAACCTGCTTCATTCCCCAATCTTACCCTCCACTCAAATATACAAATATTTTGTGCACTGAGGTGCCATTATTAACACATTTACATGGGTCGTGGAAAAGTCATCACAAGTGAATGTTGATTTGTGTGCACAACCGCCAGATAAGACGAGTGCTGATTGTCATGGCAGAGCTGCTCATAAATGACCACATCCATTTTTAATATCAGCTATTCTGTTCTTCTATTCAGCTCTTCGTGGTAAATGTTTTGTTGATGTCAGTTTTATCTCTTCCTATTCTTCATCGGCCTTTTTTTTTATTTATTTTTTCTGTTGAAGTCTTCCTCCCACAGGGGTATAATACTCTTCTCTCTCTGTCATTTGGACAAGGAAGTCAGAATTCTGTGTTTTCACATTCCTGTATCAGGCCTAGACCTGTTCCCACGGGATCTCTAATGACTTTGTGAATACCTGCGTATTTGTTCATGGTTTATAATAAACTAAGCCCTTTTTTAAAAAAACTGCAAGCATCCAATTGTTTAATGTTTCCCCATATGGTTGAAAACGTTTTAAATTTGAGTCCCCCTTCATTTTTGTGTCCATATTTTGAGTCTTTCTTTCTCTCTCTATAATCCTGCAGAGCAGTGTCGCCCTGTCACATGTGAGTTCAACCATACCATCCTTCACTTTTCCTGCTGTATACACCCACTTCTCTGGTCATGTGACTGGTTTTCTACAGGCTTAATTATATGGTGTTATGTTGCAAAGTCTCCTAACTGCTTCGGCTAATGCATATTCTAACACTGGTGTAGAACAAAGTTTAATGCATGTATAGTTTAGCATTATAGATGTAGTGGAAGAATGTACTCGCCTGCAAAAATGGGCGTCAGTAGTCCGGCAAAGCTTTCACTTGCAAATCTGTGATCTTGGTCTACTGTGTATTGATGGTTTGGTAATTTTTCACTAATGGTCCATTAGTTCCTGAAAATGTGAGTTGTAACTTTAAATGCGCTCATCCGCTTTTATCAACTATTTGTCTGCCAGGGTGAGTTGGAAAAACAGTTGCTACAGGCCAACCCAATTCTTGAGGCCTTTGGCAATGCCAAGACAGTGAAGAACGATAATTCATCTCGATTTGTAAGTGTGCACAGACCAATCCAATTGACTCCTTTTTAAAGGGTTCCACTAAACTTCGACATGAATCAATATGAGCTTGTTGTTCACAGGGAAAGTTTATCAGGATCAACTTCGATGTCAATGGTTACATCGTTGGAGCCAATATTGAGACCTGTATCCTTTTTATTGACTGAACCGCCACTTAGGAAACTGAAATGTGTATTGTTAGCTTGTTGCCATTTTAAAGGGCTCATGCAGAATGTGTTTGACTTATTCTGTTAATCCCCTAACAAGCGTTTTTCAGATCTGTTAGAGAAGTCTCGTGCGATCAGGCAGGCCAAAGATGAGCGGGCCTTCCATATTTTCTATTACTTGCTATCAGGAGCAGGAGACAAATTGCGTGGTGAGGACTATTTCATGCAATGAACTAATCTAAGCTATGATTTCTTTAAAATCATACATGCAGTGTTAGGGCTAACTTTTTGTTAAAATGAACATATAAATATTTTCTTAATGTGAATTTAATGCTGAATACCCATGTGACAGTGTAGTATGCTCTAGGACTAAAGTAAAGTTTATAGAGTTTGTTCTCTACTCTACAGCTGAGCTGTGCCTAGAGGACTACAATAAGTACCGTTTCCTGTCGAATGGAAATGTAACTATCACTGGACAACAGGATAAAGAACTGTTTGCTGAAACCATAGATGCCTTCAGGATTATGGGCATCCCAGAGGAGGAGCAGACAGGTATAGAGACTCAAAGGCACTTTCATCTGTAATCACTCTACAGTGCGTTTAAAGGGATGATTAACTGGGAAATCAAATTTTTCTTGAGCTTTTGACATATAAGAGGTCATCATACAATAAGAATATCCTGTAAGTTTCAGAACTGAAAACGTCCTTGTTAGTCCAATAAAAGCTTTTGACACCAGGCACAGCGAACGACAGGTTTTTCAAAGTGGGTATCTATGACGTCAAAGGGTATCAAACACCACCTCCGTAGAAGATGATCAACACCTACTTCAACACTGCCTGTTTAGCCCCGGCAACCGATTCGCGCATTACATGAAACTCATTATAATATGCAAAACTGTTATCCAATCATAGCAGTGGGCGTTTACTTCCAAGTCTTCAATGCGGCACGCCCATAAAAACTGAGCGTTTCAGGAGCTAGGCTCAAAACCAGGGTAGAAAATAGCCTATTACTTAGTCATCTTTGTTTTTGAATGTAAAAACCAAGCGAACGTCATAAGTTGACCTCAGACAACAATATAAAAAATTTAAAAAAGCCAGTTCATGACCTTTTTAATCACCTAAAGTTGTGATGTCTTTCATGAATCGAGTGAAAGTTCACCAGTTTCTCATGCTGAGAACTATTCTGTATAGCTATTGTAGTATTTTGTCTGAACTCGAAGTGTGGGGTTTAACTTATTGAGGGGTGATGTGTTTATTGCCTCATGTCTGAGGAAATGTAATGCATGTTCTGTTAATGTGTCCCAGGTCTTTTGAAGGTGGTGTCTGCTGTGCTGCAGCTCGGAAACATGAGTTTTAAGAAGGAACGCAACTCTGACCAAGCCTCCATGCCCGATGACACAGGTCTCACTTTCTTCATTAACTTGCACTACAAATTAGTCCCAAGTTCATTTCATTACCAGCACTTGTATTTGCACCAAAAATGTCAGAATGCACATTCTGTTGTTATTCATGTTGCTTATTCTAGACTGGAATCAAACCTTTTTTTTCTGAGCTTTAAATGTCTTGTCGTTTTTTTTTTTTTTTTTTTTTAATCAGCTGCCCAAAAGGTGTCCCATCTCTTGGGCATGAATGTGACCGATTTCACACGTGCCATTCTCACACCACGCATCAAAGTGGGCCGTGATTGCGTTCAGAAGGCTCAGACTCAGGAACAGGCTGAGTTTGCGGTGGAGGCCCTGGCCAAAGCCACGTATGAGAGACTGTTTCGCTGGTTGGTTATGCGTATCAACAAAGCTTTAGACAAGACCAAGCGTCAGGGTGCTTCTTTTATCGGAATCCTGGACATCGCTGGATTTGAGATCTTCGAGGTGTGAAAGTGTTGAGAAAAAACAAAAATTTGTCTCGATTTATAATTGGCCATTTTTATTAACTCTTTTTCTCTTTGTAGCTGAACTCATTTGAGCAGCTCTGCATCAACTACACCAACGAGAAGCTTCAGCAGCTGTTCAACCACACCATGTTCATCCTGGAGCAGGAGGAGTATCAGCGTGAAGGCATTGAATGGAGCTTCATCGACTTCGGTCTTGACCTGCAGCCCTGCATTGAACTCATTGAGAAGCCTGTAGGTTTATTCTTTTCTCTTCAAACTTTGTAGATTTTTTTTTTCTCTCTCAATTCAAACCCTCCTGCATGCCTTGATTTAAAAAAAAAAAAAAAAAAAAAAAAAAAAAAATTATTCCTTGGTGTCTCTCTCTCTTTTTTCCATCAGAATGGTCCTCCAGGAATCCTGGCTCTGTTGGATGAGGAGTGCTGGTTTCCCAAAGCCACAGACAAATCCTTTGTGGAGAAAGTAGTCCAGGAACTGGGCAACAACCCAAAATTTCAAAAGCCCAAGAAGCTCAAAGATGATGCTGACTTCTGTATCATTCACTATGCTGGCAAAGTAAGAGCTCTTGTGTGTCTTAAATACTGGGATTAGCTTCATATGTTGGTAAAGTGATACTGTGGACGTCTGTAATATTTATCATGAAGTCATATTTGGTAACCAATGTCTGTGGAAATTGCTGAGGTGAGCAACTGAACTTAGGCATCACAATATTATAAAGCACAGTATGAAAAGTTAATTTATTTAGAACATTACATTTCCCTCACCATTTAAATCTAATCCCATCTGAATAGGGTTGAAGAGGAGAATTTTTCTTTTAAAAGTGTATCATTTGTGTCTGTCTGGTCCTCCACAGGTTGATTACAAGGCTACTGAATGGCTAATGAAAAACATGGACCCTCTGAATGACAATGTGACAACTCTGCTTAACCAGTCAGTGGACAAGTTTGTGTCTGAGCTCTGGAAAGATGGTATGAGACTCTGCAGATGACTAACCATTAGATTGATTTAAGGAATGTTAATTTGAGTATTTCAGATGTCACTAATGTCTAAAGTTTTGACGACAATCCACCTGCTGCATTGAGCTTTTGTTGGTCAGGCTTTTAGGTCGTCATAGAGAAAAGTGAGTCTGATTCTGCCAGTGTGTAATATGCAGGTTGTCTGCTACTGTTCATCCTGGACACTAAAAGACTCCACAATTAAACATGAAAAGTCATCTTAAACACTTGTGTTGGTTTCCTGCATAATGTGTTGTGTTTTTATTGTTGTTTTCATCAGTGGACCGAATTGTGGGATTAGACAAGGTAGCTGGAATGGCTGAATCATTGCATGGAGCCGTCAAGACTCGTAAGGGAATGTTCCGTACAGTAGGACAACTGTACAAAGAGCAGCTAACAAATCTGATGACCACCCTCAGAAATACCAATCCTAACTTTGTCCGATGCATAATCCCCAACCATGAGAAGAAGGTGTGAAGAGAGCAACTTTACACCATCCCATCCTCAAAACATTTGTATAGCCAGGTGGTTCATGCCTCTTTTGTGGCCTCTAACAATTAAGTCTCTGCTCTGCTCTTCTCTTCTAGGCTGGTAAATTGGCACACAACCTGGTTCTAGAACAACTAAGATGTAATGGAGTTCTGGAAGGAATTCGGATCTGTAGACAAGGGTTCCCCAACCGCATTGTCTTCCAAGAGTTCAGACAAAGGTATTTTGGATTATCATGAATGTTGAGTATTTGAACTGCTTGTCTGGCGTAGTACTGCTTTTATACTACGTAGCAGGGAATTATGCATACCCAGAATTCAGGGCTTTACTTTAGTATCTATAGACTTCTTGAATCATCTTATTCCTTCTAGTCTCTAAATAATTTTTCCCAAATGTAATTTCAGATATGAGATCCTCACGCCAAATGCCATCCCCAAGGGCTTTATGGATGGGAAGCAGGCCTGTGTCCTCATGGTAAGAGTTGATGCACACCATTATGTAACTCTAAGATAATTGATCCTTTATTGTTTAAAATGTATTGTAATGTATTTTCTCTCCCAGATCAAGGCTCTGGAGCTGGATTCGAACTTGTACCGTATAGGTCAAAGTAAAGTGTTCTTCAGGGCTGGCGTTCTTGCCCACCTGGAAGAGGAGCGAGATATGAAGATCACTGATGTCATCATCACCTTCCAGGCCTGGTGTAGAGGCTATGTTGCTAGGAGGTAGATGTATTTAAACGTATACATTTATACAGATCAGTTTTCTAGGACACCACAGCTTGGAGAGATTTGAAGCACTAAAAATTATGGTCTGTGTTTGCAACCTTGGCTGATAAGTTCTAAATGACTCTGAAAGGCTGTCTTGTATGATAGATGATTGAAGATGTCTGTGAGGTGTTCATATAAACAGGACTGTTAGACTGACAACTTAAGGTTTGTTTTACATAGAGCCTTTGCTAAGAGGCAGCAGCAGCTGAATGCCATGAGGGTGATCCAGAGGAACTGTGCAGCCTATTTGAAACTCAGAAATTGGCATTGGTGGCGACTCTTTACCAAGGTACACATATAAGTTCAAAAATCTGTATGTTTATTAGAGGTCAACCAGAGATCTAAAAGCAATGTCTCCACTTTTATTTCTTCAGGTAAAGCCTTTACTGCAGGTGACCAGACAAGAAGAGGAAATGGTCGCTAGGGAGGAAGAACTGGTCAAGATGAAGGAGAGACAGCAGCAGGCTGAAGACCAGCTGAAGGAGTTTGAGACCAAACAACAACAGGTGTGTATGGTGGTGGGTTTGTTTTCCCTACTACAAGATGACTCTTTATTCTCTCTTGGTGTCCATAAACGTATCATTGTTATTCCCTGTAACAGTTAAATGTAGAGAAGATGGCTCTTCAGGAGCAGTTGCAGGCGGAGACCGAACTGTGTCAAGAGGCTGAAGAGATGAGGGCACGTCTTGCTACACGCCTTCATGAGCTGGAAGATGTCCTGCATGACCTGGAGTCCCGCTTGGAGGAAGAGGAGGAGAGAGTCACACAGTTTCACACAGAGAAGAAGAAGATGCAACAGAACATTTCGGTGAGAGGAAGTTTGATGAATGAAATTGACCTCCCAAATGCAAACTCTAAATATCTGTTTAGAGCTTCATACAAAGTTAGTTGATTTGTGTTCAATTGTAATTGAAGAACCTTAAATCCTTTCTCAGGATCTGGAGCAGCAACTGGATGAAGAAGAGGCTGCCAGACAGAAGCTGCAATTGGAGAAAGTCACCATGGATTCCAAGATGAAGAAGATTGAGGAGGACATTATGATTCTTGATGACCAAAACGCCAAACTTGCCAAGGTCTGACAAGAATGTGTTCTGCCTTTACATAAATCAACAATGAAGTAGTTTCAAGTCCACATTTCAGAAATTGGGGGAATCAAAATATGCTTTTGATTCCACCATGTGATTCTTGCCCTGAACAATTCAATTAATGCTACACAAATGTTGAAGTAGTATTTAACTGCTACTACAATATCTTTCTCCTGAAAGTGTTTTTACTACACGTGAAAACGGTTCACTTCTTCTACCTGCGTGCATGACTGCATAATCTGCTGCAAACACTATTTAGTGCTGCTTGTCCTGATAGTGATGTTTGTATGTGGGTATCTGATCTTACAGGAGAAAAAGCAGCTGGAGGAGAGAGTCTCCGAGTTCACGACTAACCTGGCTGAAGAGGAAGAGAAATCCAAGAGTTTGCAGAAACTCAAGAACAAACATGAGGCAATGATTACTGACCTGGAGGGTAAGTATATATTCACGACCCTCAAATAATTATGAAGCAGGATTTTGAAAACGCACACGTCTAAAGCCAGCCCAAGAATGCTGATGACAAAAACTTGAGTATGATATCTCTTTATTGCCGTATTTGCAGCAACAAAGAATTGTTGCAGTGTTCTCTTTTCTACATCTCCATACACCTTAATTGTTCACATCTCTCCTTCACATTCTCAGATCGTTTAAGGAAGGAAGAGAAGACGAGGCAAGAGTTGGAGAAGAACAGGCGAAAGCTGGAGGGCGACTCTACAGAGCTGCATGATCAGATCGCAGAGCTGCAGGCTCAGATTGCAGAGCTCCGCGCCCAACTGGCCAAGAAAGAGGAAGAGCTCCAGGCTGCACTCGCAAGGTGAGTGAAACGATTGTTAGCTGTAATTTGAGATTTTCATTTAACTGTCCCTCACTGCCACTTCCACTTCCACTTCTATGTCTTAACACTTTTTACCTTAATTGGGTTTTTGCTCTAGCTACATTTTGTAATTTGTTTGTTTTTTGTTGTAGGATTGAAGAGGAAGCTGCTCTGAAGAACGCTGCCCAGAAAAACATTCGTGAGCTTGAGGCCCAGCTCTCAGAGTTGCAGGAAGATCTGGAGCTGGAGAAAGCTGCCCGTGCTAAAGCCGAGAAACACCGCAGGGACCTGGGAGAGGAGCTGGAAGCTCTGAAGACAGAACTTGAGGACACGCTGGACTCTACTGCTGCTCAGCAAGAACTCAGGTCAGCCATGAGGGAAACTGACTGGGCTTGACTGACTTTAGATTTTTTGCAACGACTTGTTTCTTCATTTCCAAAGATACAAATTTAAAACTGTTTTGTGGTCAAATTCTGGCTGGTAATTACACAAGGGTAACGTGTCATTCTTAAGGGGAAAAGTTAAGGCATTGCAATGTCCTAGATCATTTAATAAATGCTTTTCTTCCTGTCTGAAGGGCAAAGAGAGAGACTGAAGTGACTCTGCTGAAGAAGACTCTGGAAGATGAGGCTCGTTCACATGAACAGATGCTAGGTGAAGTGCGACAGAAACACAACCAGGCCTTTGAGGAGCTCAATGAACAGCTTGAACAGTCCAAGAGGGTGAGACCATTTGCCTCTCCTAAAGCATTGATGGCTTTTAACTGTGCTGCTTTAATAATTAGGGAATGGAAATCTTGCAAAAAAATTTGCTGATCCTTTGATTGTCTCATTTAAAAAGGTGCTGCAATTATTACAACTTCAGTCTCTCTGAGAAGTGTACATTTTCTTTCCACCCACAAAATCAAACTTTCTAGAAACGTGTTAACTTACACTCACTGTTGTGTCCCTCAGAATAAAGCATCTGTGGAAAAAGCTAAACAGGCTCTGGAGAGTGAACGCAATGAGCTTCAGATTGAACTTCAGTCATTGTCCCAAGGTAAAAATGAGTCTGAGCACCGCAGGAAGAAAGCTGAATCACAGCTCCAGGAGCTGCAAGTCAAACACGTAGAGAGTGAGAGACAGAAACAGGAACTGGCTGATAAAGTGGCTAAAATGCAGGTATTGAGACTAAAATTTGCAATTATACATCAAAGTATAAAAATCTCCCATCTGAGATCCATTTAGAGCAAACTTGTGCCTACTTGAATGCACACAATACAATATAATTATAATATTTTTGTTTTTGTTATGTTTAGGTGGAGCTTGATGCTCTTCAGGGAACCCTAAGCAAGGTGGAGAGCAAATCCATCAAAGCTGCCAAAGATTGTTCTACTGTTGAATCTCAACTTAAAGACACGCAGGTACAACTTGGTCATACACTATAGTGCATCATTCACAAACACTTATCACTGGAGCTTGCTGAGTGATTGTTCTGTTGGTCACAAGTAGTTCCTGCTTGCCCTAAAATGTTGGGCTACTCTCAGATGTTGCAGGTAAAAATAAGACTTCATTCTGAATTGGTTTATATTGTTTTCCTATGTGGTTAGGCGTTGTTGGAGGAGGAGACCAGGCAGAAGCTTGCGCTCTCTACTCGTCTTCGGCAAATGGAGGATGAACAGAACAACCTGAAAGAGATGCTGGAGGAGGAAGAGGAGAGCAAGAAAAATGTCGAGAAGCAGCTGTACACTGCTCAAGCTCAGGTGTGTGCCCTTGAGTCGGTGGACACGTTCTGGTGGATAATGCTGGCCTAGGACCAGTTTGTGTTCGAGAACTTTCTTATTCCACTTAGATTTTTAGATGTTATTCTGGTTTTTTTTTTGGTTTGTTTCAGTTGGCAGAGATGAAGAAAAAGGTTGAGCAAGAGGCCCAAAGCCTGGAGAGCTTGGAAGATGGGAAAAAGAAATTGCAGAGAGAGGTGGAAGGCATCATGCAGCAGTTGGAGGAGAGGAATGCTGGCTACGATAAACTGGAGAAGACCAAGACCCGTCTACAGCGGGAGCTAGATGATGTCCTGGTAGACCAAGATCATCTGCGTCAGACCGTTCAGGAGCTGGAACGCAAGCAGAAAAAGTTTGACCAGGTAGAGAACAGTATTTGCCTGTAAATAGAGTAGAACATGTGTCATAGGGTATTTCAAATGCTGCAACTTGGTGTTTTCTAGAAGTTATAAAAAATAATTGGTAACTCTTTATTTTAGTGTCATTGTTACATGCAGTAACTATAGTAATAACTATAAATTATGCAGAATTTCACGCAACTAACCCCAAACTTATTCTAACCCTAGTGTCAGTACATGTAGTTATGTATTACACAATACTTAAATGTATAATTACAGTGTAACAAAGATCTTAAAATAGTGTAACAATCATTTTTGATCACCTTCACAGTCTAGCAGTCCTTTGTGATAAAATACCTCAATTTGTGCAGATGCTGGCGGAGGAGAAGAGTATCTCTCTGAAGTACGCTGAGGAAAGGGATCGTGCCGAGGCAGAGGCCCGTGAGAAGGAGACCAGAACTCTGACTCTGACCCGAGAGCTGGAGGCCATTACTGATTTGAAGGACGAACTGGAGCGGGTCAACAAGCAGCTCAAAACTGAGATGGAGGACCTGATGTCATCCAAGGATGACGCTGGCAAGAGTGTATGGAAAACACAAGCATTACATATCTAGAATGTGTGTTAAAGTCCCCCTGTAGTCAATTTTATCCCTTAGCTCATCCTTGATGGCTTGAATGGAACTACACCCTTGCCTCATTTAGTATATGCAGTTCTATGAATATGCAAATTAGCCCTGCCTCCACTCACACCAGCTCAGATTCACTCATTGACGATCACACGTTGACGTGATTAGTTACAAGGTAGTTTGTGACTTCAGAAACACCAGCGATTTCAAACCATGTTTGAGACAGTCTTTGGTTCACTGGTTGTGTGGACAGACAGTGAAGCAAATGCAAACAGGCCAAAAGCGTTTGTACAAAAGTAAAAATGAGTATCACTTTAACAGCATCCATGATCAAACAGTAGCCAAACAAACTCTAAACATAGGGCTAAACATGTGACGTTTGAGAACCTAAAACCCCGTTTCTCCCAGTTGACACGGCAACACATAACCGGTGTTTTCAGAAATCTCCACTTTGGCTGGAGTTTTTAGAAATAATCGTTTTCTGGGATAAAAACGGCGTTTTCGTGTAAATGACAGGCCAAAACGCAGGGAAATATCTGCGTTTTCCCATCGTGTAAACGGGGCCCTAATGTCTACAAGCCAAGATATAACCAAAGCATCTGTTAAATTAGTTTAAATATGTAATTATTCCTTGAGGATTATGAAATCTTTAAAGCAGTGATATCAAACTCAATTCCTGGAGGGCCACAGCTCTGCACAGTTTAGCTCCAACCAGCTCCAACTCACACCAGCATGGAAGTTTCTAGTAATCCTGAAGACCTTGATAAGCTGGATCAGGTGTGTTTGATTAGGGTTGGAGCAAAACTGTGCAGAGCTGTGGCCCTCCAGGAATTGAGTTTGAGATCACTGCTTTAAAGTCTTCCGCCTTGCATTTAAAATAAAATGTATAGTCTCTGAAGGTATAGCTCATTGTGGTAAACCAGAATTTTTTTTTTTTTATTTTTTTTTAATGAGGTTAGGTTCATTACGTTTGACTGGTGGGCAAATATAACACTCTCATCCGGTGTGCTTTGGCAACAATTTTCTAAAAAGGACATGATTAATTCTTATCACTTATCTTAGTTGTGCTCAAACTTTTGTTCTTTTCTTTTAAGGTGCATGAGCTTGAGCGGGCCAAGCGAGGAATGGAACAGCAGTTAGAGGAAATGAAGACTCAGCTAGAGGAGTTGGAGGATGAACTGCAGCTCACGGAAGATGCCAAGCTGCGTCTGGAGGTCAACATGCAGGCCATGAAGGCTCAGTTTGACCGAGACCTGCAGGCCAGAGATGAGCAGGGTGAGGAGAAACGGAAGCAGCTAGTCAAACAGGTATGTGCTCACCTGCCCAATGCAGAACAATGTTAATCTATGAGATGTTGATAAATGTTGGGTAACAGGGAAATAATGCACAAAAACGACTGATATTGTAATTATGTTAGGTGCGTGAGATGGAGATGGAGCTTGAGGATGAGCGGAAACAGCGGGTTCAGGCCGTATCTGTGCGCAAGAAGCTTGAGCTGGATCTGTCAGAGTTGGCTGCTCAGATCGACTCTTCCAACAAGGCTCGAGATGAGGCCCTCAAACAGCTCAAGAAACTACAGGTAAGAAACTACACATACACATTCTGCATGGGCATTACTTTTGTAATAAATTGGTGGGGATTTTTGGTTTCTAGAACCAGAGATCAGGTCTCTAATTGCAATTTTATTCATCAGGCAAAAGTAGAGTACATAAACATTTAATGCATGAACTTCATGACTCTGACATGGTATCTGTGTCATTCCCTCTTTTGTTTTAAAGGCCCAGATGAAAGAACAGATGAGAGAGTTTGAGGAACTGCGTCTATCCAGAGACGAAGTTCTTAACCAGGCCAAAGAAAACGAGCGCAAGATCAAGAGCATGGAGGCTGAGGTCATTCAGCTACATGAGGTTTGTCTTGTACTTTTTCAGGTTGGATCAGAATTGTGCTGCAACTAGAAATGAATTCTAGTGTAAACTTGAGTGTTCGTTTAGACTGAAAAGATTCTTTATGGAAGAATTAGGCATGTGGAAAATGTTTCCCTTTTTATCTCTGTAGGATCTGGCTGCTGCTGACAGAGCAAAGAGACAAATCCAGCAAGAACGAGATGAGCTACAGGATGAGATCAATAGCCAGAATTCCAAGAAGTGAGTTACCTGCTGCTATTGTGATGTGTTGTCTGGTAGGGTATCATGCACCATGCACCAAACAGTTAGTCCTAGAAAATCAAAGTATATTGGGTATCTTATAGTGTTGAGTGGTTTAATGTGCTTTTTCTTTCTCTGTCAGCTCACTGAGCAGCGACGAGAGGAGAAGAATTGAGGCACGTATTGCTCAGCTTGAGGAGGAACTCGAGGAAGAACATCTCAACGTGGAGCTGGTCAATGATCGACTGAAGAAAGCAGCACTGCAGGTAGAGTACTAGGAGCTTAATGAGATGCTCTCATCCAAAGTGTTCCCAATTTCAGCTATCATATGTTCATCATGATGCTCTGCTGCTAATGGCTTTATTTCATTTGAACCACAGGCTGAACAGGTTACAGTGGAGTTGACTGCAGAGCGTGGTAATAGCCAGCGTCTGGAGGGTTTGCGCTCTCAGCTGGACCGCCAGAACAAGGACCTAAAGCAGAAGCTTCAGGAGTTGGAAGTGGCTGTAAAGAGCAAGTACAAGTCCACCATTGCTGCACTGGAGGCCAAGATCCCACAGCTCGAAGAGCAGTTGGATATTGAGATGAAGTGAGTAATGGTAGAGATGGTTTGTGTAGATTATTAGAAGCAACTTTCATACTCCACAGGGACTGGGATACTACATGGATATCCGCTATGGTATAGACTATAGAGCACCTCAATTTCCCCAGTAAAAAGTCTGTTAATAACTTCCTCAGTGACACTTCTATGTATCTGTGCTTAACTCTTCAGGGAGAGGCAGCAGTCCACTAAACAGGTGCGACGTGTGGAGAAGAAACTCAAAGAGCTGTTACTGCAGGTTGAGGATGAGAGACGCAATGCTGATCAATTCAAAAATGAGGTGGGTTTTGGACTGCATTTAAAATGCGATAAGCTCGTTCAAACTAGTTCAAAGCCAAGGGATGATCTTCATTTGATCTTAAGAGGAAATTTCTCAAATGGTGACGATTTGATAGATAAAAAAAAAAAAAAAAAATGCAATAAATTTAAATTCCATGTCCGTTTTGTTGCCATTGTCATCTTAATCTGAAATTTAAGTATCGTGGTAAGGTAACCTTGTATTTTGAGTGCAGTTCATAATGAAATCTTTCTCTGTCAGTCTGAGAAGCTGAACACTCGTATGAAGCAGTTGAAGAGGCAGCTCGAGGAGACCGAGGAGGAAGCGGCTCGAGCTAATGCCTCCCGCAGGAAGATGCAGAGAGAGCTGGAAGATGCCACGGAGTCTGCTAATGCTATGAACCGAGAGGTCAGCACCCTAAAGAACAAACTCAGGTGTGTAATCCGCTGCTTCGTGATAGTCATGGTATAATTTCTCTGCAAACATCACTTTTAAACTTACTGACAAATCCGTCTGAAACATTTGTACTTTTTTATGCCACATATTTTGTTTATATAAAACTTATGTCCTCTCCAGGCGAGGAGATTTCACTGTCAACGTACGCCGTGCAGTTGGACGCGCTGGTGTGGAAAGTGATGAGGAGAACGATCTGAAAAGTGAGGGATCAGAGCCAACTCCTGAGTAAATTTCAGTGTGTGAAAGCTGAGCCCATTGGTGTACCAGATGAGCTATTTTCCTCCAAGCTTGTCTTGTCTGTCTAAATGATTTTTGAATGCTCTGAAGGCAACTGTATCATTAATGGGGGTTTCACTGCAATTTTCAATGTTTTAAAGCAGTTTTTGGGCCAAACAATTATCTGAGCCATTAGACTAAATTTGCATTCAAGATAAAAAAAAAGCCATTTAACTTTCCAATGAGACTGCAACTGTTCATTTGGCCTAATGCGTTTTACCCTGTTGATAACTGCCTTGAAATGCCTTGAATAAATATTGGCTATTTATATTTTACATGGGAGTATTTATCCATTTACAAGTTAAATTAAATGTTTGGAAATTTTTATAATTGATAATGGGAAGAAATTTCCTTTTGTAATATTACGTAATCCAAGATTTGCAAGATATTACCCATTAAAGAGAGATTCATCTTCCAGCAGTTTTGTTTCAAGAGCACTTCAGCACCAATTAAGCCTTTTTCTAATTATTTCACTTTTTCACCTCATAGTTTAAAATTAAGACTGTTTGCCTTAATTACATCAATATTGTTTTTGTGAGTTCTCACTCAGGACTTGTATGCCACATTAATACGAATTATTTGCAAGTTATTTTCTTTTTTTGTTAATTATTGCATGATGTTTTGAAGGTCACACTTTAGGTGGTGGGTGTGTGAAATTATTTGTCAACTTTTTATTTTTGGTACTTTTCAAGTGCATTTGCTAACATGCCTCTTTCATACAGTATTTTTGCTAGCATTATACTCCCCCTTTTTCTGTATGTTTGTAACAGATGTGATAGACCTATAAATTGTCAAACTTCCAGTGAAATTGTAGTGGACTGACTGTATTTGGAACAATTGAAAATATTTTCCTCTCACTTTTAATGTCACATGATTTCATTGCTTCTGATTAAAATTTTGTCTTTTGTACTCTCAATTTTACCCCTAATATTTCTCCAAACACAGTATTTCATTAAAGACATCGATTTTGGTAACTGGTTCAAAGAGTTTTCTTAATGAATGCAGTGAACTAATGGTTAAAGTTCTGTGCTGTGTAGGTTAAAACCTTAGGACTCATCCATGAGGAAAAACACCAGGCTGCTACTATAGAGGCTGTTTCTGTAATGAATGTACTGCTTTATTAAATTTGTGAATGAATGTACTTCAGAGTTTGACCAAATTAAACTGGATTTCATTTCTATTTAGACTAAGACTCAACCAATAAATACAAATACAGTAATAAAGTTCAGTCTGGTAATATTAGAGGGCAAACTATTTAAATCTCTATTTTAGCCACGACTTTAATTCCAAAATGATGCATAATTCAGTTTTGTTAAATGTATTACAAATAAAAGATTAAAGCATTGTTAAAGGGATAGTTCACCCAAAAGTGAAAATTATGTAATCTATTCCCCATCAAGTTGTTCCAAACCTGTGTGAATTAATTTTTAATTAAAAAAATAATTCACACAGGTTTGGAACAACTTGAGGGTGAGTAAATTGACAATGTTTTTATTTTGGGGTGAACTATCAATGAGTCACTTTTAAGAGATGGGAAGTGAACACGTTACACGTATACCTCAATGTTCCAGTGGGAGGCATCGCGGCTCACGCATCAAGTGTCTCAAGCCGGAGCACGTGTGACACCGGCACCGCTGGAATAATCGAGCTGAAACCGGTTCTTGCCCGTTGTTCTGGCGTGGAGACTGTTACGCAGGAGTTACGCAAATAACGCAGAACTTTCTTTCGCGAGCGTACAGCGTAGCTCCAAACTCACAGATCACGGTCTCCGCGGAGCAATGTGATATTGAAAACTTGTGTAACCTACGCACGACTGCTGTTTCACCTGCAGTTTAGCAGCCCTGTAACATGTATTGATTGCTTGAATGGAAATTACGCAGTTTTAGACATCGAAAAACAGAACTATTGAATGTAAGTTAAAGTTTGTTGATTATAATGGAGAGAACGGGGACTGTTAGCATTACCGGCTAACGTTAACTGACAGAAATCAGCTGACCTGTGTTGCACCACCCTATTTCCAATATCTTCGTTGTGTATATTTTCAGTTTTGTGTTTTACGAAGAAAACAGCATATGATGCGTTGTTAGCCGTTGCCGATTGTTTGAAACGCGTTAACTTATGCTGGGTCAGAAGAATTAGCATTAGCTTTCACTCCGATCTGACTTAGTAGCCTAACGTTAGTTTGTATTAATTTGACATTTATTTCTGTGGTGTGCGGCACATTTCTCCATGTTTATGTAAGATTTCATTAATGAAATGGTGGTTTCTGTGTGTAAATTCGTCGGCCATCTCCTTTGCACTGTTGACAGCTGTGTAGAGTGACAGAAAGAGCGAGAATCATGATGAAGATCAGTCCTCATTCACTGTTTCTCTTCGGTCCTTAACACACAGGTAAATATTAAATAGAACTTAAATCTGTCTGACAGCCTCTTAGTTTATTTATATGCTTTAATACACGTCACTAGTTGATTCTGTCTTGATTCTGTGCTTGGTTTGTGTGAAATTAGCAGTGGTTATTTAATTAATCAGGTTGGGTATTACATTAATTTCTCCTTCATGCAGTCTGGAATCTTAGCTTTGACGGGTAAGAAGACATCACGACGGCCATTGAAGAGATAAAAAGGAGGGAGTTGAGCTCTTCCTCTGTGCAAGCTTCATCCTCCTCTTCCTCCGCAATGGAGCTTGCCCTGGTGAGTTTGTGGTATTGCTCTGTGTGTGCTTTAATGTAAATTTGTTCTGCTGAAGTTAAATGTGAAATGTTGAATGTCTGTAACCTGACAGTTGATTCAGCAGGCTTTTTAATACTTCATTGTCATGCTTTTCTAACATAATCTACATTACAGATTGATGTGTGTGACCTTCTATTCAGGAAAGAATAGTAATCAAAATGGGTTTTTAGGGGCCGAGACGAGGGCAACATACAATGCAATGAACATTTATTTGACACAATATTAACTTAGAATTCACTTAAATATTTGAAAACATAAAATTTGCATGTTTCACCAAGAAGGTAGTCGTATTGAAACTGATGCGTGCAGAAGAAACTTCCACTTGTGTTAACTGATCATGATTAACTCAAAATGGCCAAATAATTGGTCTGACTGACATATTAGTAGAGAAGAGCAATCAGGGTTTGTTCTTTTGTTTCTTATTTGTTAAAGTAGGCCCGAGAGAACGTGCATGTCATGATGACACTGTTTTCCCACCACATAAGCCGTTTTATGTGCTAATGTCATATAAAGATCTGAAAGTAATTTTTTATGTGCAACTCTGCTGAACCTATGTTGGAATATTAGGATACATGCATCCAATGAATGACCCACATTTTCTCTGTCACATCCACACAAGCACACGCTAACGCACATATACATATGCCTTTGGCAACTGTATGACTCACGCTGTGCTGAAAGCACTTGATCCGGTGGAGAGGAACACAAACGAGGAGAGTGAAACCACGGATGTGCGTTTAGGTGTAAAGGGGTGAGTGGGGAACAGCAGCGCTGAGAACGGCAGGCATGGAAGCTTGTGGATTAAGCCGCTGAATCTTCTGATGGGGGTGGGAGGGGGTTAAAGAGAGATTTTTGGGTATTGTGTGTGTGTGAGAGGAGAGAGATGGAGGCTTACTTTGTCATGTGCTGTTAACGGCAGCAGTAAGAGTGTGATAAAGAGAGATGCAAGAGAAAAAGGACCCTCAGCCCAAATCTGCCAGCAGCCTGGGAAAGGTAGGGCAGATTAGTCAGTGGCTCACTGTATGTTTCTCTAGTCAGTGTTTGTGTGTTTTTGTGTATCTCTGCGCAGCTGTGTGTGTGTGCATCTTCCCATCACTCGTGTCTTGCTGTTTTCGTGCTTCTAAATGAATCTCAGCACTCCGAATAGCCTGTCGGCAGAGCTCGAGTCTTGATGTGCATATCAGTATGCGTGTGATGATGCTGACAGTGTCAGTGTGTGATTGTGCATCTGTGTTGGATGTGATTCTCTGTGATCAATCTGTTTTGAAGTGAATTGATGTGTATTGCGTGGCCATGCACACTTTCAAAATTTTTTCATTTGCATACATGTATATGCAAATGACACCGTGTATTGTAAGGTTTGGCGTCCGTGCAGGGCACCAAATGTAGAATGGATATTCAGTGTGTGAGAATATCCTTTTATCTGGGCTGTCAGTGTTGGTCACTGTGGTATTTTTAGTGTTCCTGCAGTAGATGGTGACTTTTGTGTTGAAAATTGCAGTTTTTGTACCCGAGCCTGTTAAAGGGGGCATAACATGAAAAACAGGATTTTTCTTGCTCTTTTGAAATACAACTTTAACAGTGCAAAGCTTCCTCCCTAGTCCACACAGAACATGAAAACCAAACTACAAAATAATGTTGTTCATTATCCTGAATCGTCATGGTTTTTTGTCTTATTTTATTTTAATGTATTAATTACATTTTAATAATCAAAAAACTTGTAATCAATTTAAATGGACAGTTTAAGGAATATTTAAAAATGTAATGATGGAATGAAAATATTAAAATTCCTTTTTCCAGTTGTCAAATGAAGTGCTGCATAATTTTACTATAAACAACAATATATTTCTGTCATAATTTCAAGTTAAACCAAACCTTTAGTTTGGTTTATCTGTGTTGTTTTTGCCATTCTTTTGAATAATTAATCCAAAAATTGCCAATTCCTGTGAATTCCTTTTTTATGCCTAGTTTCCCAGATTCTTCACGTGTTTTCCACATAAGCGGAAATCATAGGGCCCTATTTACATGTGAATGCTTGCTTGGAATTCAGGGACTTGGTGCTCATTAAAGAACAACATTTTAAATTGTGTAGTTAGACACATTTAATTTTTAATGTGGTGCAAGAAATATTGACTAACAAACATTAGAAGTGGACTAAAAGGAAAATAAAATAAAATGGTACAAGTGTTGAATATGGCCACTTTAAAGTGCTTCCTGAATTATATTCTCTAAAACTGTTGTTTCATCATCTGATCTTTCTGCTCATCTCACATTTATTTGTCTTCTCCTCTGCTGTCAAGCCACATTTTATATCCATCCATTCATACTCTTATCTAGCTTTAACCTTTGTCTCCTCCTTCAGTCCTTGTTTTCTCAAATTCTGTCTTTCTTGGTTTGTTCTCTCAGGCTCATCCTGCCCTGAAGGCCTTCATGTGCGGCTCTCTCAGTGGCACCTGCTCCACTCTGCTGTTCCAGCCGTTGGATCTGGTGAAGACCAGACTGCAGACCCTGCAGAACAACATGCACCCGGGGTGAGACGCCACTGTGCGCTGTGACCCGTGCTGATCATGTCCTTGTGCCTTAATCTTTGTCTGGTGTTAGGTGTCAGTGCTGGGTTTCATGACTTGATTGGCAGATAATGAACATGTCCTGCACAGTTAAAATGCATAATCATTAGGGATGCAGACAACAGATTTTTTGTCATCATGATCGGCCGATCCCAATCATTCAAGCTTTATATAATATGTAAGCTCTCTGTTGACTCTTTACACCCTGAAGGCATTTTTAATAATTTCACACCTAAGGGGCATTCTTAAAAGTAGTGGCTTACAACTCTACAAAAAACAAGGTATCATCATGTATACGGTCTCATTTGGAAAGAAAACCTTGATTGAAAATAGATCTTGATCATGTTTGGAGATTCTACGGCTACAACACTGCTGAGAAAATCCCAGTAGCCTATATATGACAGGTCATAATATCAAGTTTGAACTTGTTCTTAATCATGTCGACTGCATCTGGGCCAATTTTGTGTTGATATCTCAAAGCAATCAAAAGTAATGGCATTTGGAACCATGGTAGCCTTTTCAAGGTGTTTTACTGAACATAAGAACTAATTACATGTGTAAACGCCACGAAACAAAAAAATATTTAGAATTACATAGAATAAGTCAAATGTTTGGTTGATGATCTTCCAGCGCTGTACGGTAAATCAAGACCTGTCAATCTGAGCGATCGATTTTACATGACGTTGGAAAACACTGCGTCATGATCGCAACGCAATCGGATACCAGAAGTCCTATAGCTTTAGCCAAGCAGCATGTCATGTCCCTTCGTGAGGATTTTCTCAAGATCTGCGCATCATGTTATGTTGTGTGTGGGCTCGTTTGAATCGAGACACCCTGCTCTAAATAAAGACGATTTACAATGGTTTACTAATGTAGCAAAGCAGAATGTTGCACAAAAGCCTGTCTGTTTGATTCGGTGAGATTGGCCACCTTTAGGAACTACTGATCGAGTCATAGAATGTGATTATCAGCCAATACCAATCTGTGGCAGATCGATCGGAGCATCCCATTTCTGTTGTCATTCTGACAAGGGGTAATTAACATGTCATAGATTATTACATAGTTAATGACTTTAGTCCTTGCAAGGGAAGCACCGTTATAGCCAAGTTTTGCCCCGTACCCCGTATAATTAATAATTAGTAATGTTTGCTAAGGCATGCATAAAGTTGAACAAAAGGGATTGGGATATTTGCAATGCACATAGCAGCGCACCAAAAACATTACCAACCACATAGCAGTACCCCAGCAACTCCATAGCAACGCACTAAAAACTATTCAGAGCACTTTACCAACCACATAACACCCTAGCAACCGACTGTGAGGTTTTAGCCTGTGTTTTTTGGTAAGATGCGTGTTGAGTGTCATTGTGTCTGTGTTTATATAACTGTGGGCTCTCTGTATGCTGTGTGGGAGTGTCATGTGCTCTATTATTAAACTGTCTGGCTCTCAGCTTTGCAGAGAATAACATGGTCCCCCATGTCAAATTGTTTAAGATTTTTGGCTCCTTCTGTCTTTTTTCACCCATCTTTGTCTCTCTGCCCATGTTAATTTTTATTTTTGTCTTTGTCTCTCAGTGCTCCTAAAGTGGGAATGATTTCAGTGTTTTTAAACGTGATCCGCACAGAGAAGCTGTTTGGCCTGTGGAAGGGGGTTTCACCGGTAAGTCGACTGTAGTCTAAAAAAAAAGTGTTTTATGTTCTCCTCATCATGCAAGCACATGTTATCACTTCAAGAAAAAATAAGAGAAAATAAAATATATTATAGATGACTGTATTATATACCAAATATAATGCTGAAAATAATGCTGTATGAACCATTTATGTTAAATATGTTCTGAAAAATCTACAGATAGGTTTGTGAGTCTGGAAAATTACGGAAGTTTGAAATAAAAATGTGTAGGAACCCTGATTATTACATGTATGGATTTCTTGGCACCGGTTTTGTTTTTATATATCAATGAATGATTTCTGACTCACTGTTTCTCTCTATTTCTGTCCTGCAGTCGTTCATGCGCTGTATCCCTGGTGTAGGGATCTACTTCAGCACATTTTACTCGCTGAAGCAGCATTACTTCGAGGATGGGTCTCCGAGCGCTGGGGAGGCGGTGTTGCTCGGGGCAGGAGCTCGTTGTGTGGCCGGCGTGGCCATGCTGCCCATCACAGTCATTAAGACTCGCTTTGAGGTGAGGACCGTTACTGAGACACTGCATATACATTGAAAATGCATGTTTTCGGGTGTATCTGTGTGTTTATTCACCGCTGCATGTTTTATTTTTAGAGTGGGCGGTACAATTACGTGAGCGTAGCTGGAGCTCTTAAAAGTGTGTGTCAGAACGAAGGTCCCAGGGCTCTTTACTCCGGGCTCACGGCGACTCTGCTCAGAGATGCTCCGTTCTCTGGCATCTATGTCATGTTCTATAGCCAGGCCAAAAAGGCTTTACCACAGGGTAAGCTTCTGATCAAATGAAAATGTGTGAAAGTGAAAATGATGATGTTATCTGAGGGATGTGGGATTGTTTAATAATGTCTGCTCTCTCTCATTCACTCAGAGATCAGCTCATCATCCTTTGTCCCGCTGGTTAATTTTGGCTGTGGTGTGGTGGCTGGTATTTTGGCCTCTCTAGCCACTCAGCCAGCGGATGTGATCAAAACCCACATGCAAGTCAGCCCCGCATTGTATCGCAAGACCAGCGATGCTTTACGCCACGTTTATGCTGTAAGCATCATGTTACTAGGGGTGGGCGATATGACCAAATTCTTATTTCAGGATATGAGAAATTTTATTTTATGATAACTATATGTATCATGATATAGTTATTATGTGTTATCTTATCTCATTTCTGTTATTTAAAATAAGAAAAATGAAGCAAATTACAAACAATAGGACAAATGCAATATAACAAAAAATATGAATTCAACAAATTAAGTTTTTCAGGGACAATAGGTTTATTTAACGTGTAGTTAGAATTAGTACAGAAATTTAATAATCAAAAATGTAAAAACAAAATATTGCATTGTCTTCATTGTATGAATTAAATATACATTTATTTATATTTAAATCTAAATTATTAGAGCTAAATTAAAGTTATTCAGTCAAGAGCAGTAAGTTATTTTCTCTTTTGTTTGATTCACATTAATGAAACCGAGCAGCATGGAGGTATATTAGGCTGCTGTCACTTTAAGACCAAACGCACGGATCCATTATACTGATACACATCCGGTTTACACCCAACTGTTTACTTTTACATTTTTTTGTACATTTGGAGTGCTGTCAATACAGAGAACAACGACAAAAATCGGTGTTGCCTACACCGTGTTATCCTCTTTTTAAAATTTGCACCCTGTTGACTTCAATGGGGCAAGTACTAAACCTGCTTTTAGCCTCTTAACATCCTTGATGTGTCATTACAAGTGCACAGAAAATGTGAGTGATTCCTTCTGAGTGAACACGAGTGAGTCTGACTGCAGTAGATGTGAAAAATATGTATAAAAATGATGTTATTTAAGCCAGCGCAAATACCTTTGTTTACATCCTGTTTTTCGGTTGAAGTCCAAAGTAGTCGATTGCCGAGTTCACGCGCGTGATCATAGGTATTAAACCTATGCGTGTGAACTCTGCAATCGACTACTTTGGACTACTATATTGACAGCACTCCAAATGTACAAAAAAATGAGCTCAATGTTAAAATTGACCGGAGTTCTCCTTTAATCGAGTGTGTATTCAACCATTCAAGTAGCCTGGGAAAACCCAGACAAACTTCCGGCAAATTTAGATTTGCTCTGCAAGTAGTCTGGCAAAGAGCCCATTCAAGCCGATTTCTAATCCGTCCAAATCGCGGCACCAATCAGAAACGTTGAGGCAGGCTTTACACGATGACGATCGTTCTGATTGGTTTTAGGTCTATCCGATTGTGCCCAGAGGCATTTGAGCGACGTCCGTTGGTGAAGCGCGCCAACTTTTAAATGCATTATTATATTCAAATTGCAAACACATGAGGACAGTCTCCATGAAAGACCCATTGGCAGATGAACGTGCTACTACATTTCTCTCCGAAAAGGTAGGAAATTAAATTATATTTAATAGAGGATTTTAACTGTGACAAGATGATTGACAGGGCAGTTTACGTGACAGGATGCACGCGGCAGATCCGTCCGATAAAGATGACGAAGTAGTATGTCCCAAAGCTTGCCTACTTTTTTGCTACATATTCAAAAGTAAATACCTTTTCTTCACAAAAAGAGTACATACTTTTATGGCGTAGTGTAACTTAGGCAAATTGGGACACAGCATATATGGCTTTACACGATGACGATCGCTCTGATTGGTTTTAGGTCTATCCAATTGCGCCCAGAGGCATTTGAGCGACGTCCGTTGGTGACGCCCCTTTGGAAATGAGTTATTAATAAAGCTTTGCCAGACCATAACTCAGTTACTACTGAGAATGGTCTGGTTTTAACCAGGCTACCATTCAAGCGCAATAAGACGTGAAAGAGAACTGAATTCACGATCGCATGGTGAGAGACGCGGATTTCTGTGAACGCGCTTATGCTGTGTCCCAGTCAGCACGAGCACCGCACTGACTTCCTTTTCAGAATAGATTGCACTTACACTTTTTAACACCAAGCACGTCCCACTCTTTGTATTCTCATTTATGCATTTCATCAATCTAAAGTGTCAATAGTGCTATATTTACACACCACGATATACACGATATAGCAAAATCTCTAACATGGTAACGATAAATATCGTCATACCGACCAGCCCTACATGCGACCAAACATATTTGTTGACCTTTGAAAATCTCTGAAAAGTCAGATACAAAATGTTATTTTAAACACAGCATGAAATCAGTTCCCTAAAATACACTACCATTCAAAAGTTGGGGGTCTGTAAGATTTTTAAAAAAGAAATTAATACTTTTATTCAGCAAGGATGCATTAAATCAGAAGTGTCAGTAAAGACTTTATATTGCTACAAAAAATTATATTTGAAAATGAAAGCTGTTCTTTTCTACTCATCAGAGAATCCTGAAAACAAATGTAGCACGGTTTCCACAAAAATATTAAGCAGCACAACCGTTTTCAACATTAATAATAATCAGAAATGTTTCTTGAGCAGCAAATCAGCATATTAGAATGAGTTCTGAAGGATCATGTGACACTGAAGACTGGAGTAATGATGCTGAAAATTCAGCTTTGCATCACAGGAATAAATTACATTTTAAAATATATTTAAATAGAAAATAAAATTGTATTTCACATTTATCAAACGAGTGCAGCCGTGGTGTAAATAAAAGACTTTGTAACAAAAAGTTTGACAACCCAAACTTTTGAATGGTACCCTATTTACTTACTTTATAAATGTTCCTGGTGCAAGAATCATGATATTCTAAAATAGAAAAATGCAACTGAAAGATAGTATGAAATCATAATAACATATATCCAGTTTCATATCAAGTCCCACCCAACATTATTTTCTTGACTTTGTCACATTACAGAATTTAAATGTGTTCTAAATGTTGTTTTGTAGTTGTATAAGTCACAGGTTTGTTAAAGTAACTTCCCTTTCATTCTTGTCTCTGTTGTTTTAGAAGCATGGCTTGAGCGGGTTCTTTCGGGGGGCGGTTCCTCGTTCTCTGAGGAGAACCCTGATGGCTGCCATGGCCTGGACTGTGTACGAGCAGCTGATGGCACACATGGGCCTGAAGTCCTAAAGACACCTGACGCACTTTTTTTTGTAGACTTTTCAAACACTGGCAAAAGATGGCGTTCTGTCATCCTCGAAGAGTTGATCAAATTGAAAGCAGCTAGTGTTGGCTGAGGTACCGGTAATAGAAGGGTTGTGTGTATGTGTATGTGTTTTAAGTGTAGTGAGTCTTTACCCCATGACACCTCTGACAGTGACATTCCTAAATTGCCACATTGTGAGTTTGTCTGCCTTGTTGATGCCTGCGCACTGAAGAATACCATTGAGAGACAGACTGCTAAATCATGTGCCGTCAGCTCACAAGAAATCACTCCTCATGAGAAAATCCTCCTCACTAACCAGTGAGCTCAATATACCACATGACCGTGTCATTAAAAAGTGCCCACCCTCGCAGGTTTTTCGGAAATGCACAACTCTGTGTTTGAGACCGTTAAGCCTAGTCCACTGAGTTGAAAATCCCTTTTAGTCGAGGATGAGGCAAGCGGGTGTCCGAGACATGTTGACCTAATACTCCAGCGCTCCGACAATCAGACCGAATTACTCTAGAGCTGAGAAACTGAACTGACAACACATGACTGTCTCATCAACATACTCCGTTCCGACTAATAATTGCACGTCTTTATGCGATGATTTGTGCTGTTCTACTGATCTCCTGTGTTATATGACTGGATGGATTTATCAGTGCATTTCAGTACACTGGGTTCTTTATTTTCTTGAACACTCACTGCTGGGCACAGACAAAGCCAGGATTTGGATTGAATGAGACTATAAGATTTTAGACCTGGAGAAACACTCAATATTTAAGATGGAAACAAGTATAGTTCCTGAGAAAATGATGTTTGAAGTGGAAAGGCAGCGAGAAATTATCATACTTAATTTATTGTATTTGCAAATGTGTTGTCGGACTATTTTAATTGCCGTTTTGTTGTATTGAGGTATTGTGTAATAACTGCTGTAAGATGCCATAGTATCATCAGTGGTGCTCGGTGTGAACACAACTTTTTTATGTTAATTCCATTCTAATTTTAGGAAATCTGCCACGAACATGTCCGGGTGGTTGTTCACCCTTAACAAAGAGGGAGAACCAATAAAAAGTTTAAAGAAAATTAAGCTTGTTAGAACTATTGGGATTTTTGGTACTGTGACATTATTTTCATTGCAATTAGGCACATTTTCTTCCCAAATTATCAATAATGTAATTTTTTTAAAATGTAATATCTATTATATTGTATTTATTGTACATACTTATTTTGTACACCATGGTAGTCTTTGTTGTACTGCCTTTAATATAAGGGTTTTTTTCTCCTCCAAATTTTAAATCAGTACTTTTACTCCAAAACCTTTGGGAAATATTTAGAAACAATTTAAGTTAAAATACAAGGATGCATTACAATTCTGAGAATTTAAGGGAAATAGGCTTAATTGTCATGTAAATAATGTAACAATGCTATTTCAATTTCTTTAAGATAAATATCATTTCTTTCTTTTTAATTATTATAATAATTTTTTTCCTTAAACTTTTGGGGGTAAACGTCACCTGGACACATTTTCATCACATTTCATTTTCAATTTACCCCATAAGCATTTGGGTTTCTCATTCTCTCCAACGTTCTGTCTTGGTGATGGTGGTACTTTGTCACGTGCCATTTTATGTACTTTGAGGGTTCAAGTGAGTTTGACCATTTAAATTCAGGAATTTGATGTGCTTAATCATAATTTCATTTAGTTGGCTGAATTCAAATCAGTTAACTCATTGTTTTGAATTGTCTCGATTGGCTTCTCTACTGCAGAATGCAGTTTAATACCCATAATATGAAGTTTGAAGACTCGTGGAGCCAAATGATACACTATAGTTTTATATCAGTTAAGAGGGTTTATAAGTTTAGATCACACTACAGTACATGCATAGTTTGTGAAAGCACTTTACATAAAGTTGGCTCCATTCCCCAAACTGAATCTGGGTGGTGTGTGTGTGTGGTCACATGTTGCTATGTAAGCCATTGTGCTGTATTGTGGAGATATTCGTTTGCCTTCAAACAATCAGTATTGTCTTTTCAGCATTATTGTTGATATTTTGTCTTTGTGTGAGAATTTTTGCACATGCAAATGTCGTGCCTATGTTAATATGTGAATAAATCTGCCCTGTTTTATAAATGGTGGTAAAAGTTTGTTTTATGCATCTACACTACATTTTCAGCTTTAACACTCTGAACACACTACTGAAGATGCATTCGAAATCAATGATGCTCTTTTTGCCTTAATAGACCATACAGAACAATGGTCTAGTATACTGTTAAGGTGGCACAAAGTGGTCTTGCGTCACAGTTATGCTGTGCTCTGCTGATGGCACAAAAACTGACAGTCTGATAGCCATCAGTGTCCCCAGACATCCAGCCAGACAGAATAAATGGGGTCAGCTTTGAGGACACCTGGAGGGCCTGAATCACTGCAATGACACAAATCAAAAGGGGAGCAGTAACTATAACTCAGACACCAGACTTCATCAGCTCTTTGAGTTATGCGAGACTCCTGTCAGCTTTTATTTACAGCTAGGAGCTCTAAGAAAATAATAATGACATCTCTATTATAATGTCCCGCATAAACTAGCAGGATGCTGTTCAAAATGCAGACATTAGACTGTTTTAGTTATTTTAGTATATCAAGTTAAACTAAATTAAAATGATTAATGTTAACTAAATAAAAAGGTTTATAAAGTTAACGTTTATTTTTTATTAGTAACGAAATGTTTTTTTATGGTTTAGCAACTTGACTACAGTCCGCTCACATGCGATATCCTCCTCCAGTAGGGGGTTGATGTCCCGGTTAGACAGGAGAAATGCAGAGAGCAAGAAACCTCCCTAATATGATTGGTGGCCACCCGAGTATATATAGTACGTCAGTTCCTCATCCCGCCCTCTTTTCGCCGTGAGGTGCAGAACTCCATACGGCGTTGTCTCGTGGTGAGCAAAAAAAATATAATTTTGACGAGTTTTAAACGTCTATTTGAGTCAGACTTTTTTAAAATAAAGCTAATAATTGTCAATGTTCATCAGTTGTCACGTTAAATGTGAAGTTTGCGCTACTTCCCTTAAAATATATAGGCCTTAACCGCGGCGTGTGATCTCGCGCAAGGAAGCGCGTGTACGGCTACAGTCAGTGGCGCGTGCGCGCAGTGGTCAATTGTGAGATAAATTAACACTCGAGTAATTTGATTAATATTCAGTCTTTACATTGTTTTTATTTTCTATTTTAGTTAATTGTTAGATTAAGGTCCACATTTAATCGAGTTGGCGAGTGTATGTGTATCATCTCACGTGCTTCTGATAATGCACGATCGGTCTTCAAGCTGTGAACATCACGCACACAGTTAAAGCCTGGCACTGATGTCGGTGTTTGGGTGTCGGAAGTGTGCTAGAGTGATCAAGCTGGGTTTTCGCTAACACCATGAGGGCTGATGCGCCCTATGACTGGGGTTTGATAGTGACCAGAGCTACATTCATCCCAGTTCACGTTTGAAATACTTCACTTACCAATAACTTCTCGACTAAATAGTTTTTTCCTATATTTCCTTCCAGCTCTCCCACTAAACTCGTTACGCAGGGAAAGTGGTCACGATGTCCGGAGGTCTGGATGTCCTTCAAATGAAGGAGGAGGATGTGCTGAAGTTCCTGGCCGCAGGAACCCATCTGGGAGGAACCAACCTGGACTTCCAGATGGAGCACTACGTCTACAAGAGAAAGAGTGACGGTAAAAAGCACAAGACTTGAATATGGCTTAGAAATGCCTTGCAGGTGTTTTATCAATCTTTAACTAAAACTTAGTCGATCTTCGGAATAAGTTGCATGTTTCCTCATTGAGTTGGCATGAGCATGTGTAGCATCTCATGTGATGATGCAAGGTTGGTTTAAATCTGTAAACACGCACACCTTTAAAGCCTGGCACTGATGTCGGTGTTTGGGTGTCGGATGTGTGCTAAAGTGATTTAGCTGGGTTTTCGCTAACACCATGAGGGCTGATGCGCCCTATGACTGGGGTTTGATAGTGGCCAAAGCTACATTCATCCAAATTGGTATATCAATAAAGTACAACTGTATTAGTAATATTTCTGTCTTAATTTTTTGTTAACAAAACAATCAACATTAAACATAAAAAAGAAATGGTTTAACTCCATGGGACCAGTAACTGACATCAAAGAACAGTGAATGTTCCTAAAATATGGAAATATTAACTTACTCTCAGGGGGTTCTTTAAGAAAATATTCTTTATAAAAGTGTTCAGGTTTGTACCCTTGCTATAACTGATCAGTGTTTTGCATTTCTGCAGGCGTGTACATCATCAACCTTAAAAAGACCTGGGAGAAACTGCTGTTGGCTGCTCGTGCTATTGTTGCCATTGAAAATCCAGCTGATGTCTGCGTTATCTCCTCCAGAAACACTGGCCAGGTAATTGGCAAACTCAGTGACTAGACATTGTCAGCAGCATTTGTCTTAAATCCCAAGTTTAAAAGTAGAGCTTTTTTAGACAGGCACACTGTTAAAACCTGGCACTGTTGTCAGTGTTTGGGTGTCGGAAGTGTGCTAGAGTGATTCGGCCGGGGTTTCGCTAACACCATGAGGGTTTGCCCTATGACTGGGGTTTGATAGTGACCTGAGCCACAATGTTTTTACTGGATGTGTTTTGTGAACATGACTCTTGGTGATTGTAGTGATGTTGATTGTCACTGCTCTTTCCTGTCAGAGAGCCGTGCTCAAGTTTGCCTCTGCCACTGGCTCGACCACCTTCGCTGGTCGTTTCACTCCTGGTACCTTCACCAATCAGATTCAGGCTGCTTTCAGGGAGCCCCGCCTCCTGATCGTGACTGATCCTCGCGCTGACCACCAGCCGCTGACTGAGGCCTCTTACGTCAACATCCCAACCATTGCCCTCTGCAACACAGACTCCCCTCTGAGATACGTCGACATTGCCATCCCATGCAACAACAAAGTATGTATGAGAAACCTCTGTTAATCTATATGCTATGTTTGTTCTGTGTGAAGCTCAAACAGCAGAGCATGGGGCTAGCAACGCCAAGTTCATGGGTTCGATTACCAGGGGAATTAAACCCATGTTTTCTAAATTTATATTATAGATCTTGTTGTGAACACTTCATTCAGGGTTCAGTTCCCAGTCAAAGTCAAGAGATGGAAAAAGTGGACCCCAAATGCAATGCAATTCGCTTTAGATAAAGGCGTCTGCCAAATGCATATGCTATAGTTTTAAATGTCTTGTGTTTTAGGGTCCCCACTCTGTGGGTCTGATGTGGTGGATGTTGGCCAGAGAGGTGCTGAGGATGAGGGGCACCATCTCCAGAGAGCACCCATGGGAGGTCATGCCTGATCTGTACTTCTACAGAGATCCTGAAGAGGTATGATGTGGCCCTTGAATTTTGTATACTCCGCAGATGAAAGTGTAAAAAGTTATAGAAGTTTACTGTAAATTAATTGTACTGAACTAAACATTATTTAATACAAAATATATATTTTACAAAATGTGAACACTAAAATTGCTAGAAAATCAAAGCTGTATGTCCGTTTCAAATTTGAAATGGATCACAGCAATTGAGCCTGCGAATAAAATATTTGAATGCCAAATATCCTGGCACAGGGACACTGAGGATTGTGTTGTGCACTTTGAACAACTAGTTAAGTTGACTTGTTAAACAAACAAAAAAATCTAAATCGTGAATCTGAAAAATCGAGGTCTAATTTTTTTGCCATATTGCCCAGTCCCGTGTTGAGTCTGTATCTGCCATGTAATAGCCTGTGAAACTGATATGGCTAATTTAAATGCGTCCAACCAATATTCAGAATCAGTTCAAGTGTGACTTTATAACATTACTATTAAAAATGTGCTAATTGTGACTGATTTTGCTCCACCTCTAGATTGAGAAGGAAGAGCAGGCGGCTGCTGAGAAGGCTGTTGGTAAGGAGGAGTTCCAGGGTGAATGGACCGCTCCAGTGCCCGACTTCAACCAGCCTGAGGTTGCTGACTGGTCTGAAGGTGTTCCAGTTCCATCTGTGCCCATCCAGCAGTTCCCAGCTGGCATAGAGGGTAAGCTGCCTTTTATATTCATTTCCCCACATATTATAGTTAATTGAACTGTTTTAGGAGAACAAAAGTTTTAAGGAAATTATATTTGATCTGAACAAAATTAATAATGCTATGAAAAATTTCTGTGAACTATAATCAACTTTTCTTGACTTCAGCTCCTGCCAAACCTGCACCAGCTGAGGTGTTTGCAGGTAAGCAACATTTCCCTTTTTGGATCAATTTGACAGCATAGACTGCACAATGCGAAAGCTTAAGGTGTCTATAACATCTGGGGTAACTTTGAATGGCTCTCTCTTCAACAGAGGACTGGAGTGCTCAGCCTGCCACTGAGGATTGGTCTGCTGCCCCCACCGCTCAGGCTGGAGACTGGGGCGGCACCGCTGCAGACTGGTCTTAAGAAGCGTTAACCTAGTGTGATGCTTGTGAATCAATAAATTTGATTGTTTAAAATATTGCTTCTGATATGTTTTCTTTTGTTGATTTCTGAATAAGCAGTTAGGACTCAAAAGCATAGTGTTTTATCAAGTCCACTTTTTCATATTTTACATCCGTAATTATAAAAATCAGACATTACAAATGTAGATGGACATGCTTTAATTCTTGTCAAATGTGATGGCTTAATGAAGGGATCATGTAGTCAGCTGAACAGTATTTTGTAATAAATCCTAACATGAAATGTAAGCTTGTTTGGACTTGAGTGACAAGTTGCTACAGGGTACCCGTCATTATTTGACCACTGAAATCTTTTCTATTTACTTATGCAATAAAATATCCATATTGTGTTGTGGAGAAGTCCTTTCTTGCAAATGAAGGTCAAGAGGCAGAGTTCCAGAAGTCAAAACTTTATTGAAAAAAACATGTATCTGCGAATCTGTCTGGTCAGGGTGCCATTCAGGGTGTTGTGTTTGGCAATGACTGTGCAACTAATGTTCTTGTAAGATTAACCCCTCCTGTTTCCGGAGGTGGACAAAGTGCGTGACTTCCTTGAGTGAAAGTACAGATACTACTGGTCAAATATTACTCTGTTACAAGTCAAATTTGTAAAGGCTGATTTTTACAAGTACTCATTTTTAAAAGTACTTAAGTAGCAAAAGAAAATGTCAATGCATTGTTTTATTATTGTATGTAATACAGCATTTTATGCCTCTGAATCTCTGCCTGCCTGCCTACCCTCATATCAATATCACATTTATTTCTAGAACACAGTTCCAGTAGTGGGATTGAATAAATGCAATCAGGTTCTGACGTCAACCCGACTTTCATTTCCAACCAGAATCATCCCCTGACTGACGTTACTACTTTCTACTCAAGGACCTTGGCAGACATGTAGTGGAGAAAAAAGTACGATATTTGTCTTTCAAATGTAGTGAAGTTAAAGTAAAAAGTTTCCAGAAAAAATAATACTCAAGTAAAGTACAGATACTCAAAAAGTGTACTTGGGTACAGTACTCAAGTAAATGTACTTTGTTACTCTCCATCTCTGCCTGTTTCCCACAATTAAGTTTTACTCCATTCGTCTTTCTCTTTAATCGTGGAATCCTGCCAGTTGATAATCAACTCTTTCCCTAATGCCCAAATAATCTTTAATATAACCTTTGCCAAGGACAACCATCCCTTTCCCACATTCCCAGAGGCCAGATGTCTTCAAGAGATGTATTTATTTCACACCTCTTAATAACACCTCTTCATTGGTGTTTCAGTGGGACAATAATGGATTTGACCTTTGATATAAATTATTTCTCACAGCTTTATAATACTGCTTCCATAATGATTTAATATATTTTGAATAAAATAAAGTTGTGAAGCTATGTTTTGATTGCAAGTGGTAGTACCAATCCACATTAAAGCCTGGTTTCACAGACAGGGCTTACATTTAAGCCAGGATTAGGCCTTAGTTAAATTAGGACATTTAAGTATCTTAGCGTGCCTTAGAAAAATAAAACAATTACTAATGTGCATCTTGAGACACAACAATGATGCTGACAGCTTAAGAGTCAGTCAGTGCAACAAAGTTGCTTTCAAATTTCCCAGGAGGTCTTGAACACATCATATGTATCAATCAAATGGTCGTATTATTTAAGTTATAACGAAAACGTTCCACCCCAGATGGGACTCGAACCCACAATCCCTGGCTTAGGAGGCCAGTGCCTTATCCATTAGGCCACTGGGGCTTTCGCAGTTCATGAGTGACAACCATTCTTTGTTTAACGTTACTAGTTACTACATATAATAATATTTTAAAATAAATTGTATTTCTGGTTGACAAACATTTATATATTTTTTCTGTGATATATTTTTAACATCTGTCTTTCGATTAAAAACACACCGCAAAGCTCTGAGAAAGAATCATATCACACGGTGGTCTTCTGCCATGGATCTAGTGAAGAGTGGGTTGCGTAGCAACAGCGTGATGCCGCCGCGCCGCCAAACACGGCAGTAGAGATTAGCTAGGGAATGCTCACAACTCCACGAGCAAATGTATTCCTGCTTTGTGTTATTATATATCATTTTATTTAGTTCAGGAGTTAGGATCGGGTGTGTTGTTTAAAGTCGAACGAATATCTGCTTAACATCTTGTGTGCACACCTAAACATAGTCGCTTAGCAAGTTTGCTAGCTAGCAGGCTAACTGGCTAGTTCGCCTCATCTACAGAAATACTGTTCCTGGATTAACGGATCTCAATTAAATCAGCGTTGTTTGTATTGCGTGTGATTCATTTGATCGGCTTTATGGTGGTCAGAGTGATTGTAAAATGATTGGTTAGTTTCAGGACTGTTTAGGGACAGAATCATAATCACCATGGTGAGTATCAACCAATATAACACTCTGCTGGATTTGGTTTGTTATTAAAATCATCAATAAATTGCACCAATCAAGCAAGCATAATTGTGTTTTTAGTGTAACGTTAGCCGTCATATATATGAATTCAAGAAAATGTGCTCATCTTTAATGTCACTTTAAAAAAATCCTTATTGTTAAATATTTATTTTGCTGGTGTCTTATTACCTTTTGAACTATATATTACTAGATGCATTTATTTCCATGTTTGAATTATTATAATAACTAAACTAAATTCCTTTTACGAAATTGCTATTGCAAATATTTTAAACTTTGTTTTCATCAAAGAATCCTGAAAAAATGTGTCACGGTTTCCACACAAAAATTAAGCAGAAAAACTGTTTTCAACATTGATGATAATAATACATTTTTATTTTAGCAGCAAATCAGTACATTTAGAATGATTTCTGAAGCATCATGTGACATTGAAGACTGGAGTTTCATTACATTTACAAAGTTATTCTTATATTGTAAAATACATTAAAATACACAACAGTTATTTAAATAACTGTAATATTAGTTCACAGTTATAAATGCAGCCTGTGTGAGCACAAGAGATTACTTTAAAAAAAAAAAACTTTCCTCACTCACTACATTTTGAATTTGTAATGTATACAGTAAGTAATAGTGCTTGTACTATCTATAATAAATGCAATAAATTACTTATAAAATAATCACTTTGTGCAAAGATAAGCTGTAAAGCATGACTAAGGTGCAAAGGATTGTGCAAATGTTTTGTAAAACAGCCAATGAATAAACTTGCACAAAATATGCACAGATCGCTTCAGAAATAAGTAGATTTGCTCAGGTTATTGTTCTAAATGAGTGGATAAATAGATATGTACATGAATGATTACAAACTGGAGTAAGTTATGTTTATGTAGCTACTTTATAGTGAAATAATATCATTTAGATGAACTGTTGTACATCCTAATAGCACCAAACTCTTGTTTCTGTTCTGAAGCTCTTATCACGGATGAAACCAGCAGTGGGTGGAGAGGCCTCCACCGGTTCTAATGAGAAGAAAAAGAAAAATAAAACGAAAAAGATTCCAAGACTTGAGGATTATCTAAACCAAAGAGACTACCTGGGAGCTCTGACTCTATTAGAGGTACAAAAACAACCACATGAGACCTAAGATTACAACTCCATGACATTTATATGAACTTTCGTACACTTTAAACTCTCTTGTAATATCAGTTCCAGCGTAATGGCGGAGAGTCAGTGGAGCATGCAGACCTTTGGATCGGATTCTGTGCCTTTCATTTGGGGGACCACCAGAGAGCAATGGAGGTTAGAGAAAGAGATTCTGCAGGATGTTGGCTCCAGTCTGTTATGCTGGGTTGGGGGAAGAATCACCTTAAAGGAGAACTCCGGTCAATTTTAACATTGAGCGCATTTTTTTGTAAATTTGGAGTGCTGTCAGTACAGAGAACAATGACAAAAATCGGTGTTGCCTACACCGTGTTATCCTCTTTTTAAAATTTGCACCCTGTTGACTTCAATGGGGCAAGTTTTAAACCTGCTTTTAGCCTCTTAACATCCTTGATGTGTCATTACAAGTGCCCAGCCATTGTGAGTGATTCATTTAGAGTTAACACGGGTGAATCTGACTACAGTAGATGTGAAAGATATGAATAAAAGTGATGTTAATTCAGCCAGCGCACATACCTGTATTTATTTCCTGTTTTCGGTCGAAGTCCATAGTAGTCGATTGAGATTCTGGGAAAAGACACTGATAATGTGTCCTGGGATTGTTTGAGTTTTGGTTCATTCACACTGCCAGTGATTTTCTGGAATCTGTGCATGCGTTCACACACATCCAGTAAAGACACGTGACATTACAAAGACTTCCGGCATCGGTCATGCAATTGTTCACACAGGGCGTGTTCCAGTACTGATCCCAGCAATGTTATTAGGTGCCCATCCCGGGATCAATCTCGTTTGCGTTCACACAGAAGGCACCATAGCAATTCTATGGCAATTTTCTGGGATCAACGCTCTGTGTGAAAGGGGCTTTAGAGTGACATTATGGCTGATGTAAATTGGTTGTATATAACATGAAATATTCGTACTTGTTACATTTATCCAGGAGTACAAGGCGCTCACTTTGAGGCCGGAGTGTCCAGAGGATGTTTGGGTATTTCTGGGCTGTGCGCTCTTTTTCTTGGGGCTTTATTCAGAGGCGGAGGAGGCAGCACTAAAAGGTTTGTCTTCACAACCAAAGGGTTGATCAGAGGGTTGATCAAATTTGTAAAGGTTTTTGAAAGAAATCTCGTATGCTAATTTTGGGAAATATTATAATTTAAAATGACTGCTTTCTGTTTTAATATATTTTAAAATAATAGGCTATTCTTCTTATGATGGTAAAGCTGAATTTTCAGCATCATTACTCTTCAGTGTCACATGATCCTTCAGAACTCATTCTGATATGATGATTAGCTGCTCAAGAAACATATATTATAATGATCAATTTTGTGGAAAGTGGAAACCATGGTATATTTTCATTTTCAGGATTCTTCTATGAATAGGAAGAACTGCATTTATCATCATGCTGTCTTTTTCAGGGCCAAAATCTCAGCTTCAGAATCGCCTGCTCTTTCATTTAGCTCATAAGGTCAGTTTTTCCATAATATTTCATCCCCTACGTGACATTATTATGGTAGCGCATTGAAGATAATGGCATTATCTGCTTTGTTCGGCTCTCTGAAGTTCAATGATGAAAAGAAGCTGATGGGTTTCCATCAGAACCTGGAGGACGTGACAGAGGATCAGCTGAGCTTGGCTTCTATTCACTACATGCGCTCTCATTACCAGGAGGCCATTGACATCTACAAACGCATCTTACTGCAGAACAGGTGCTTCACAACACATCGTCATCACATCAGCATATGATCAAGCATCTCTGAGAAACAATAAAATGCATTTATGCAACAAAAAAGAAACTTTACATTGACTAATGACTCATCTCTCTCAATTCTACAGAGACTTTCTTGCCCTGAATGTGTATGTGGCTCTGTGTTACTATAAACTGGATTATTATGACGTGTCTCAGGAGGTGTTGGCCGTGTATCTGCAGAGCATTCCTGACTCTACTATCGCCCTCAACCTCAAAGCCTGCAACCACTTCAGACTCTACAATGGCAAAGCTGCTGAGGTCAGCTAAACGAATATGTATACAAATGCACTAATTAGGTTGTGTAGTCAAGGCCAAAGTTACTTTGATGATTATGAACTTTAAGACAGCATTCATTTACGATGCATTTACATTTACATTTTACATTTATTCATTTAGCTGACGCTTTTATCCAAAGCGACTTACAATTGCTATATATATGTCAGAGGTCGCACGCCTCTGGAGCAACTAGGGGTTAAGTGTCTTGCTCAGGGACACATTGGTGTTTCACAGTGGATTCGAACCCGGGTCTCTCACATTTACATTCGGTAATGTGACATACACTACCATTCATAGGTTTGGGGTCAGTACGATTTTTAAAAGAGGGTTCTAATGCTCATCAAGGCTGCATTTATTTGATCAACTAAATGTTTTCTAATTGAATATATAAAATATAATTTTTTCCTGTGATGAATCTTCAGCATCATTACTCCAGTCTTCAGTGTCACATGACACATGTCAAAAACAATACTTTTTTCAGGATTCTTTGTTGAATAGAAAGTGCAAAAGAGCATAATTTATTTAAAAATATAACAAAATTTTGATCAATTTAATGCATCCTTGCTGATTATAAAAAAATCTTACTGCCTTCAAACCTTTAAATATTCAGTAGAAAAAATGTAACACTTTATTTTATCCATTTGTGATTTGATTGGATTAAGAAATGTGAGATGAGATGAAATGTAGTAATGTTATGTGGAAACAATGTTAGACTGGTTTCAGCCAGGTCAAGTCATTTTAGAGGAAACATGAACTGATCATTTGTTCACAATAACATTTATTAAGAAAGTGGTTTTAAACTCTATATTTCTCGTTTTTCTCCTTCTCGACTCTTTAGACTGAGCTGAAGAACCTTATAGATATCTCCTCCAGCTCATTTCAGTTCGCTAAAGAGCTCATCCAGCACAATCTGGTGGTGTTTCGTGGGGGTGAGGGGGCTTTGCAGGTTTTGCCTCCTCTGATTGACGTCATATCAGAGGCCAGACTCAACCTGGTCATCTATTATCTCAGACAAGGTGTGTTGATCAGGTGTGGCCTTTTGTCTTTAGCAGATACAGCGAGACTGGTTAATCAGGTTAGTTAATAACTTTGTCATCTGACTTTTAGATGACATTCAGGAGGCCTACAAACTCATCAAAGATCTTGAGCCCACCACACCCCAGGTATTTAGGCCACACTAATTCTTGTTTCTCTCATACATAATACAGCGCAGTGATTGGATTAAAATAGTGAATGATCATGAATAATGCAGAGAAAAGCTCAGAAACGGATGATGTTGACACGTACTCTCCATCCACGGCAGCCAATCACCACTCCAAATAAACGCATACCTCACATTTGGTGCAACTGTGCTTTTTAAACTGGAAGAAAGAAATGGTTACGAAAAACAAAAAAATCGTTCCCCTTAATATCGAACATAAATTGTGAAATCAGACGTATGAGTGCCATTGTTGTTTTCATTGATGTGCAACCTGTACATATGTTAAAGTTCACCCTCATGTCATTCCAAGCCTCTAAGACTTTCGTTTATCTTCATAAAGAGATCGTAAAACGAATTCATATGAATCGAGCAGTTAAGTCAGAATTTTCTAAAGAGACATGATCACTTTATATGATGAACTGATTGAATTTAGGCTTTTATTCACATATAAACATTGATCAGCGAATATAAACAGAAGCTCAACCAAACCTGCGTGACACGCGAGAACAAAAGCTCAAATGCTGCGTAACACGAGAATGAACCTCATTGGTTCTCACACGTCAAGCGAACATGCTTGAGCTTCCGTTTACCACAACTGATGTGAGTTGATCAATGTTTAAATGTGAATAAAATCTTAAATTCAATCTGTTCATCAAATAAAGTGATCGAGTCTCTTCAGAAAATGTTGACTAAACCACTCAATTCATATGGATTCGTTTTACGATCTCTTTATGAACTTTTTGAAGTGTCAAAGTGGTAGTTGTGTAGACTGTCAATATAGGAACAGAAATCTCTCAGATTTCATTAAAAAGATCTTCATTTGTGTTCCAAAGATGAACGAAGTCTTACGGCTTTGGAACGACATGAGGGTGAGTAAATGATGACTGAATTTAAATTTTTGGGTTTAAAAATGTATTGTAGGGTTTAATGACCTTTAAAATGCATTGTGGGTCTAGTGATAACATTTCATTCTCTGGTGTGATTCACAGGAATATATTCTAAAGGGGGTGGTGAATGCTGCTTTGGGACAAGATATTGGATCGGTTCGTGAGGTTTATTTATATCAGTTAACAGTATTTCCTCTCAAACTTCATTTCTCAGCAAAGCCTTTGTGCATGTTTCCCAAATCTATGTTCTCTAATCTCGTTATATGTTTGTGTATTTTTACAGAGGGACCATTTAAAAATTGCCCAGCAGTTTTTCCAGCTGGTTGGCGGCTCAGCCAGTGAATGCGGTAACATCATTGTTTAGGCTAACAATAACAGTATTAGCGCTGGTTCAGCAGCCGGGCCCCTGTGCTGTATGGAAGGGAGTCAGTGACAGAGTTTGTTTTCTTGGCTCAAACTATGCCTGAACCTACACTGAAAAGGTGGCTTTCAATAAGGTGTCCTTTCTATTTTAGAAAGCCTAACATGGTCACATCGTCACTGTTTTCAGTGTCTCGGAGCGGCCCGTTTCAGCTCCTCACAAACTCCATCTCTGCAAGCACTCTGAGTTTGGGTCTATTATAACGTACATTTGAAAACGCAACGCGTCAACTATCTTCCCAAATTTGTAATGAGAATCGTTTATAACATCAGTGATCAACAAAGAAAGACTTCAACGCTTCGAGGTCTCCCCTTTTATTTTGGTTTTCCACCTAAATAAAAGCTCTGTGGTTTGACGTTTGAAAGCAGAGAAAGTAATTAATTCTTATAATATAATATAAGTTGAAAAAAATATATATTTTAACAACAACAACAATAATAAATTATTACTATTATTATTATTGTATAGTCATATTGAATGGATTCCATTAAAACAACAGTGTGAATGTGTCGAGTAAAGCGAGATTGTATTTAAACTTTTATTATTTTATTCTAGAGTGAGTTTTCCCCTATATCCTCATGCTAAAACAGATGGATGGATGGATGGATGGATGGATGATAGATAGATAGATAGATGGATAGATGGATGGATGGATGGATGAGTGGATGAGTGGATTGATTGATTGCAGGCCAACTGGTATTCATTTTGTATTCATTGTGCTATATCGAGCACAATTAAAATGTAGATTTTGTACATTAGAGGATGCAGTTTATTTTGCCTTGGACGTGTAAAACGCATTTAATGATGTATTTTCTGTTGTCTTTTTTGTTTTACAAGACACAATACCGGGCAGGCAGTGCATGGCCTCTTGTTTCTTCCTGCTGAAACAGTTTGAAGATGTGCTAATATATCTCAACTCAGTCAAGGTAATTCACATATCAGGGTTTGAATTGAGAGCAGAAACATAAACACGTCATCCTCAAATATTCGTCTGGTTTCCCGGCAGAGTTACTTCTACAACGACGACACATTCAGCTTTAACTACGCCCAGGCCAAGGCTGCCCTGGGAAACTACAGGGAGGCTGAGGAGGTACAGAACACCCCGGAGTTCAGTTAGCATGATTTAGGAACCAAGTGCAAGTCTGACTGAATCTGAATTTAATGTGAACAGGTGTTCCTGCTCATCCAGACTGAGAAGATCAAGAATGATTACGTTTACCTCAGCTGGTTGGCACGCTGCTGTAGGTTCTTCTATGTGTTCAAAAGTTTTGATCTGTGGCCAGCTGATTTTCTATTCTGCTTTAGTAAAATTCTGCTTTGCTTGTAAAGAAGATGAATGGCTCAGGTAGTTTTTGGAAACTACCTGCGACTCTTTTTGATGAATCATTTCTGTAGACACATCAGACCACTCACTCTCTGATGTCATCCTCCCCCTCTGTTGTAGACATCATGAATCAGAAAGCTCGACAGGCCTGGGAGCTTTATCTGAGGCTGGAAACCTCATCTGACCCTTTCAGCCTCCTGCAGCTCATCGCAAACGACTGCTACAAGGTGCCATAGTGTGAATCCGTGACTGTAAACACATTCTCATTAATATATCCGCTTCATTGCGTCACTAACATATTACTTTCATTCTTGGTTGCTAAGAAAATTGCCATGTTGTTGAGGAGTTTATCCAAACTTCAGAAGTTTATGCTGTTATTTCTGCATCCCTGGTTCTGCTTGTGTCCCCGAAAAGGTTTTCTTCTGAAGTTTCATTAGATTATTTCTATGACCTCTTTTCAGATGGGGCAGTTCTACTATGCAGCTAAAGCGTTTGATGCTCTAGAGAGACTGGATCAAAACCCTGAGTACTGGGAAGGGAAGCGTGGAGCCTGTGTTGGGATCTTCCAGCTCATACTGGCAGGCCGAGAGTCCAGGTATGAACCGATGCCATACCCGAGCAATGAGTTAAAGCCATTATTATTAGGTTCACATTATTCAACTAAACTCTCTTAGTAATTTACTTAACCCTGTAAAGCCTGATGTATGAAATAATAGTATTTTTTTTAAAAATGGAACTGTTTATTGAACCTTTATTGAAAGGTAAACCGTTTATTGAAAATATGTGTTAATTGAAACATTACGGTTTCATTGCTCATATCATATAGGAGAATATAGAGTTCTTGCTTGAGAAAAAAAAAATTATTCAGAGGTCCAAACTGAGCAAAAATATGCAACGTGGTGCAGTTGTTGATATTTATATGGCCAAAAAGTAAGATGAAATTCTGATAGCTTAATATAAATCAATGAGATTTACTTTATAACACTAGAGCAGACTACATACGTACATAAAATGCATACAAGTATCAGTTATTACTATATATCTTAATAATATGTCTTAATAAGATAATATTTAAATGCTTAGTTTTATAATCAAAGCTACGTTGTTTTTATTATGGGAAATAAACATATAATGCAATTCACTACAATGATGATTAAGAGATGAACAAATAAATGTTCCTCAAAAGCCTGATGTATCAAATTGGATACTCACATTTTAAGATTTTTTTTTTTATAGAAAAACCATACATATGAATAATCAAGTAAACCTAAATTCCTTCAGCCCAGTAAATGTTCATCTTAAAATAAAAAGTTATTCTTACTTTATAAAAATGTAGGAGTTTTTTACAATTACACTAAAAGGCCTTTTACTTATTTATTTTTTGCTATCAATCAGATGACAGAAGAAATATAGTAGATTGTAGGATATTGATAATTTCGAGTTAAACTTTATATTCAAGTTAATGTTATTTCAATATTTGCGTTAAAATTGACAGCTGTAGCTCAACCACGTTTTGCACCACCATTAACTGACTGAGACTGAGTTTGTGAACTCTGGTCATGTTTTCTGTGTTTATGTTTTTCTTTTCTTTTTTCAGAGAGACACTGAAGGAGGTTTTGCCGATGTTGAGAAGCACTGGCAACCCACAAGTTGAGTACATCATCCGCATCATGAAGAAATGGGCCAAAGACAACAGAGTGGCTCTATGATTGCCTTTACAAATGAGCCAACACACACCAGTACTTGGTCTTGGAAATTCATTTTTTGGTAAATGTTATTAAAAATATATATATTTTTTGTATTGTATCCTTATGTCTGCTTGTTTGTCTGTAAACAAAAGATGTGATTAGCACAACATCTCAGATGCATCTTAGAAGGAAAAAACATCTCATGTTCTTACAAGGCTACAATAACTGCGGCCTCACTATAACATTTATTTAGTGTTTGTTACATTATATTTTCTCAAAAAATATTTTCAGTTGTCACAAAGAGAAAACTATATTTACAATGTATCCTTGTCAGTTAATGTTTTCTGTGAGATGGACAACAAATAAAGTTAATATCTTTTCATACTTGAGGCAACATAAGCCTTTATTTGTTTTGTCTGAGAACACTAAATGTCTGTTAGTGTATTATAGGTTTTATAGAGCGCTATGAAGATTAATCTGTGAATAGTATAGCTTGGGCATGATATTTTTATACTTTTGGATTATTAATAATGCAATTAAATCTATTAAAAGCAGAATGTGACAACCTCACAGAAAAGGTGAATTAATATGCTCTTATAGCATCAATAAATATATTGTTAACACTTTACAATAAAATTAGTTAACTTTTTAAAGCAGTTATTAATCTTAGTTTAACATTATTAATAAATTAATAAAAGGGTCAAAAGTTAATAATTAAAATGATGTAATGGTCCTCAGCTAAGCATAAACTAACAATGAACAGCTGAATTGTATTAACTAACATTAACAAAGATGAATAAATACCGTAATAAATGTATTGTCTATTGTTAGTTAATATTATTTAATGAATAAACGTTAGCTAATGGGACCTTAATGTAAAGTGTAACCACTGTATTATGTTTAAAGACTTCTGAACTATTTAAATCTTAAATCCAAAACAACAGAATCTCTTAACATATAATACGCGCACTTATGAATTATCGTGAGCCACAATCCATTGAAAAACACTTTCTTCTATTATATCTATATTAGTTCAATTTCAAGGGGAATCCTTTTTTTGTCCACTGTAAAATCTCTAATTGCTCATTAGAGCGTCTGTTGCCTGTAGGCCCGCCTCTGATTGGACGAGCCGCTGCCGTCGGCGTCCTCTGATTGGCCACCGCGACCTCTCCGTCGCGCACACCGTTTCCGGTGTCCGTGTGCGCGCAGGCTCAGTTCGCTCGTCTCCGCTCTTTTATTTACTCTCTCTCATCTAAGATGGCTGTTCGGAGCTCCTGAGTCCCCCGAGCGTAGCGACCGAGGATGCTTGCGCCTCCAAAATCAACTTTCACCCGGCCATCCCTTCCCATGCGCATCCCGTAAGGTGTGGAGGGGACTCTAGCATCAGTACAGCCTCCGAGCGCCCTTTCCATCCGCCTTGAAGCTCTTTAAATCAAGTTGTTTGGCGAAGTCAAGCCCCGCCACTGAGAGTGAGTGAGTGTCCAAGAGCACTGAACATCCAAATGGCCGAACCGAGAAAAGTGCAGTTTGTCACCCTGCCGGCCCTGGCCGGTGGTCCCGCCGCGGAGGGCAGGAGACGGCGGTTGGAGGAGGACGGGGCCACCGAGATGAGTTTTGACAGAGAGGGCAGGATGAAGATGATGGGGACCGGGGTGACGACAGCGGGTGACCGCGAGGCTTTGATCGGGAAGAGAGACAGCGAGGAGCCCAAAGGGAAGACAGTACGCCTAAACCTGTGTCTGTCCGAGCCGAACGAGCAGTGTTCGGCCGAGTTCAACTACAGCGAGCTCATCCAGTCTCAACAGGTACGATAACTATCCGGATCACTTTAGGAAAGAGTATGCAGACTAACCTTTCCTTGTTATTATAAAGACACCGCTTGTTTGTTTGTTTTTTGCTGAGTTTGCTTATGCGTTAGCCTGTTAGCTGAGGAGTTCCAAAATAAAGTCCTCTTCAGTGGATCTCCGTCTAAATGGCAAGTGTGACATATGCTATGAGCGAGTGTGAAGTGCGTTTAATTTATGAATGGTCTCTATCCTTTTTGCTTATAAACTTTGGAGCACTTTGTTGAGTATGTGACCTTTGTGGCCCCCGGCCCCCTCTAAGCCCAAATGGAGATAAAGGAGAGCTGAATTGCTGCTAACTTAATTCATTGGCTGTCCATGTTACTTTGTAAACCTGGTCTTTGGCATATGTCAGGACATTTTTTTGATAATTAAAAAAGTTTTGCAAATGAATAAATGAACGTCACGTTTGAGAAATCGAATTAAAATGACTTGCGTTAAAGACTATATATATTGCTCTTCTAGAAAAATATGATTTGTTCTACATGAAGTGGGTCACCACCTCATGGGTGCCACCATATTGAGATCACATGACCAGCAATGCAATTTTTAGTTTCTACTAATTATATCAATGATACTACTACTACACAACATGACAGTGGAGTCAACGGCAACACCATTTCAAATATAATCTGTTTATTGCAAGTAATTATATCATCTGCCACTTTAATTGCTTGAGCTCTTTAAAATCCGGTGCGTTGTGATTGGCTGTCTTTCTTTATTGTTCATTGTCCTGAAAGTAATTCCAGCAATTTAATTCCTCTGTCGTTATCGTTATAGCTGTGGACTTAGGCTAATTCTCATAGAATTAGAACAAGAACTTTATAGTTATTGTTAGCCGATAACCAATATTTTGGCTGATAAATCTAAATCCAAATCCAAATTTTTATATCATTTTTGAGAGCCTGATTACAAAAACAAAAGTCTCACCATTAAAAGCCATGTCCCAAGCACATGTTCTCATTATAATTTTATGTAGCCTATTGAAGTAATTCCAATCATATTTCAAGCCATCACAGCAAAAAAGTGTTTCAGCTGAAGGAAATAATCCATTATTCATCAGCTTTAATAAATCAGGCAAATGTTCTTATCAGGCCGATAACGATTAAAAATAAACATATATCGGCCGATATTGAAATGGTGTCCGATATATCGTGCATCCCTAGTTATTGTCCTTGGTCCATCCCAAAATAAAAATTCTGTCATTCCAAACACAAAAGAAAAAAATGAATAATCAAACCGTTTTCATTCCTATTTACTTCTATTGAATGGACAAAAAATAAAATGGAATAAAGAATGATATTGATACAGAATGTATTGTACACATGCTGATCCACTTATCCGAACAGGAAAAATAAATGGCTTAATGTGGCTCACACGTTTTCCCTCCACAGGCCAAGAAGAATCCACCAAGTTCTAAGTCTTCCCTGGACCTGAATAATCCCTTTACTGATGATGAGCGAGAACGTCTGGAGGTCGAGGCACTGGCCAAAAAGTTTGAAAGCAAATACGTAAGTGTTTCTCTATGATTTTTAAGTTGCATTTTAAAAATCTGTGGGCACCCAAATGCCAAGTGTCACGTTGCCGCTACCGCTGACGTCCTTACAGGGTAACGCAGGGAAAAAGAGGCGGAAAGATCGGATGCAGGATTTGATTGACATTGGCTTCGGCTATGATGAGAGTGACCCCTTCATAGACAACTCGGAAGCTGTGAGTGGGCACTTGCCATGGCAACAGACAGACATCACTATGGAGATGATCGATTGGCATATAACATGCTGTTTACCAACTCTGGCTCAATGCTCTCTGAACTTTAAGGGTGTTTTTCATTCATACTCATGTCAGTGATGGATAGATATATTTAGATTTATGTTATTGATATATTTGAAACGTGTGGTTGTGGAGTTGTTGTTTTTTTGCATGTTCTGACATCATAGCGGCCTTCAACTTTGACCTAACCTCAGCCGAAAAACAGCATAACACCTCTGTAAATCACTGTGTCTTCTTCCTGTCAGTATGATGAGCTTGTACCAGCCTCCCTGAGCACCAAGCTTGGCGGATTCTACATTAATACGGGTACTTTGCAGTTCAGAGCTGCCTCTGAATCCGAGGGAGAGGATGGGGGGAAAGGTGAAAAATCCAGGGTGAGTTTCCTTCGTTTTTGCCATGTGACCCATGTACAACTGGTTATAAATATCCGTCTCGACTCTCGGGTGATCCGATCAGAAGTGGTCAGTTGAGACGGATTGTCATTTACAACTGGTTTTAACATGCATCTCCAGTGTATCTCGTTTGACCACTTGTGAGCAGATGATCTCTGATTTACATAACGTACTATGCTATACAAAAGCACAAAAATTGGCATACTGTTGCTCCCAAATAGTACAATTTAATCTCACAGCAAACGTGATATTTTAAGCAGAATGCTCATAGTGTTCAGATATCAGTGCTTTACATCATGTTCCAGTTTTCCAAATCAGATCAGATTAAGGAGCAAAAACCCTTGGTCACATTCGACTACCTACTTCAAATATGGTTTGAGTGATCGGATCACAAAACAATTTGGACTCCATTTACACATCTATTTATAATATCTGTCTCGACTGACCACCTATGAACAGATCACCACAGACAGATGTTGTAACTATCTGAAAACAGGGTCACTAAATGTTATATAGACCTGTTACAGAAACATTTCAAATTCTGTCATCATTTACTCACCCTCATGTTGTTTCAAACCCATAAGACTTTCATTCATCTTTGAAACACTAATTAAGATATTTTTAATGAAGCCTGAGAGATTACTACCCCTCCTTTGAAAGTCCACGCATGTAAAACTTCATAAAGAGATTGTAAAAGTAGTCCAACTGAAACAAGCACATGATTGCTTTAAGTGATGCACAGATTTAATATAAGCTTTTATTCACATGTATAATCGTTGAGCAAAGCATATACATAAAGCACATGGCAAACACAGAAGCTCAACTGGGCTTGCTTGATGCAATTTCTGATGACAGAACTTTAAATCTTTGGTTGAAATATCACTTTTACACTGTTGTCTACACCAGACGTGAGCTGCGGTACACAACAAAAGCAAATAGAGCCCATTAATCAGTGTTGCTGTCTACACTGGAAGCGACACAATGCCACAAATTCCCTGTGGTAAACTGATGCCCCGTTCTACTTTTGATACGAATGACAAATGGATTTGCAACGGTCGCTTTATGTCCGGTGTGGATAGCCTCTAACTGTTGTAGACCTTGTTTCATAAGACCCCACTTTTGTCGTGTGTCTTGGAATGTAATTGTAGGACTGATGATTGTTTTTTGATTGTAGATGAGAGATGGAGAGGAACCACTGATAAAAAGAAGGAAGAAGAAAGATGGAACCAGTTTAGAGGAGAAAAAACCCAGAAAGAATAAAGTAGCCAAACAAGGGTGAGGAAAAAGTGCTTTTGTAAATCTGGAACTAAAGCAAAAAGTGGTTTTATAAAACAGCTACTTGTATAAATCTTGCATAGTTAGTTTTTGATTTTCAAGTAAGCCATTAGTAGACTGATTCTCTAAAAAGTTACTTATTATGAATGCAGTTTTTATGGCCTTATATTACCTTGCAGAGGGTCTAGTCTGAGCCTTCATCGTCCTGAGAAGAAGAAGAGGAAGAAACTGATGAAGGATTCGCTCTGTCTGGCTGCAATGCTCCGCCGTTTCACGCGAGAGAAGGAAGAGATGCGGAAACTAGATCTCAGTGCATCTCACTTGGTCCCTGGTCTTACCAGCACTCCCAACTCCAACAACCTTCTGCAGAACTCCCATCTCCACAGCAATGCCAACAACAGTGACCTTTCGCTAGCCGACCTGACGGCCGACCCTGCCATGGTGTCACTGCTTAATTCAGCCAATGAAAGCGAGCTCCAGGATATCATGCGTGACCTGGACTTTAGTTTTTTGGATGCAGGATCTCAGATGCCCCCATCAGGCAGGGAGAACGGGCAGGTTGTGTTGGGTTCATCATCTGGGCACAAGATTGGCGCAGGGGGACTGAATCGAGGGCAGGCCGGTCTCATCTCTTTTCCACCTCTCCCCGATGGACTTCCAGCCCCCTTGATCAAGCGCATAGAGGACCTACGAGCTGTGAGTGCCGTTTTGGTTCTTTTTCTATGGCGCTCGTTTTAGTTAAATGGGGTCATATGAAAAATGTAGTTCTTTTGAAATAAGTCGAAAACATATTGAGGCACAAAAATCCATCCTCAGTCCATTAAAAAACCCCATATACTGATACCACGCTGAAAAAACACCATGTGTGTCTCTAATGTTTGGTGACTGAAGTTTATTTTTAACAAGATCCCTGATGATTCAGTCTGATCTTGTCAGTTTTAGCAGAGCATTTCAGCACAGCCTGTTTTGTGAATCTCTCACTATGTAATGCAGGAATTGCAGAGAGACTGCTATTGAAGGATAGGTCAGTTCAAACTATATTGGAAATAACTGCAAACCCACAGCCCAAGTGTGAGCAAAACAATGTAGGCGCGTGTACATAGAAGTCTTCGAAATTATATCATTTTGGTATCATTATAAGTACACCTGAAAGGGAAAAAATGTGAATAAAATGTTTGAAATTAACTCTTTAATAGCATCAGAAGTTTATAATCCATCCCAGCCTGTTTTGTGAGCAGATAAATGTATGAGAAAAGGCAACTGAATATTTTTTTTTTGTCATGGCTGCCAGTTATATAAACTGCATTACATCTAAATTTAAAATGTTATGCATTAGCCTATATGTTTTCACTGGAGGTCAATGCATAGAGAGCAAGAGAGCAAATAATACGCCCACAAATCCCCTCTTAAAAACACTTCAGAGACCATTTTTTAAATACCATTTTCCTGCACAACCTGATGTTTTTTTTATTATATTCTTTTATACTCAGGCATCGAGGCAATTTGATCAAGAAGGCAGAAAGAAGTTCTTCACACTGGATATGAATAATATCTTGCTCGAGTAAGTAAAATCTCAGCATGTTCTCATTCAGCTGTTATCCTCAAAAGTCCATTGTTTCTTGTTGTTGATCATTTTCTTCTCATTCAGTATTGAGCTGCAGGTTCAGGAGCAACCGGCAAACGTGCGTTCAGATGTGTACTCTCACCTGGAGGCCTTTGTGCCCTGTAACAAGGAGGCGCTACTCAAACGACTCAAGAAACTCAGCCTCAACATACAGGTAAAGGACTATACTATACCTATAGAGGATATTAAGATGTTACTCTAAAACCAGAATGGTATTTGTTGCTTTCTCACAAATGATAATTATACAAATAGCATTGGAGTAGCTAAAGGCCAAGCCGACGTAAAAGAAACTTGAGAAACTTGACCAGTTTCGGCTTTAAAATATGTGTAGCTTGTAGCAGGAAGACTGGTAAGACAGGCTATAGTTTCAGAATAACTTCCCTAACACTGGATACAACTCTGTGTCCTTTTTTCCACTCCTGCAGGATGACCGTCTGCGCACACCCTTGTTAAAGCTCAAACTGGCCGTGTGCAGCGTGATGCCAGAACAGATCGCCAGATATAACATGGATTGCATGGCAAAAGCTGCGGCTAAGTAAGTCTTAAACTTTCCCAAATTCCTGCCTCTTTCTGCTTTCATGATTTGCTTGTGTAGATTTGTGGAAGAGACTGTGAAGAAGGGCAAATGGATGGTGTAGATGTATAGAGAATTTAAATGAACTATTATAGAGAATTAAATTCACTGTGTGTGTATTGCAGGCAGCAAATAGAAGATGGAGAGAAGAATGGATCCGAGGATGATGATGAAGAGAAACCAGGAAAGAGGGTGATGGGACCAAGGAAGAAGTTCATATGGGATGACAAACTCAGGTTTGGACTTTTACAAGATAAAATCATTAATAATGAAGCAGAGCAGACATTAACGCCACTAATAGGCTGACGGTGGCAGAAATTGAGAGTTACCACATAAACTTCCATATGCCTCTTGGTTTTGCCAGGACTCTGTTGTGTAACCTGGTGCGTGTGAAGCTGAGCTGTTATGAGCTAGAGCAGTGCTCTCTGTCTGTGGAGGACTATCTGAAAGCCTTCATGGAGAATGAAGTCAAGCCTCTCTGGCCCAAAGGCTGGATGCAGACCAGGTGTGTGTCTGACTGTGTGCTGGCGTTACCTTCTGCTGGAAAAATATCCTGTAATTTAAAATTTCTCTGTCTTTTTCAGGATGCTTTTTAAGGAGAGTCGTGCGGTACACGGTCATCTCACTGGCCTGTGAGTACATCAACCTTTTCATATGTATTTACACTCTTTGCAATTCAAATAGAACCTACATTTGGATTAAAGTGGCGACAGCTTATTCAATCACCCATCTTACTCTACTCCCATCTACTCTTACTCTAAACTTGCACAGGACTTACATAAAGGGCATCTTCCTGGTGTATTAAAAAAACATGTATATTATTTGGCTAGAGATTAGCAGTTAAGTGTGCCAATTGTAATACTAGTAATTTATGAACTTTGCCTCCAAATATCGGAAATGTTTCATGACTTGTTTCTTTTTCCTGGTTGGTTTATAAAAATCTGAATGAATTGTGGCAAAATAAGACCCCACATGATGGGATTGTGCATTAGTAAATAGTTTCTACTCATTTTTGTTTTTCTCAGTTTACCCATTGAAAAGACAGATTTCTAATGATTTGTTTAGAAGTTATATTTCTAGCACCCCATGTTATAGATCATCTTCTAATTTCGGTTGATGGCAGACATCCTGAAATATAAATAGTGTGTGTGAGTGGTCTCTCATGTCTCCTTGCCTAGAGGACAACATATTTAACCTCATCTTAGTCCATAGAGACATCCCTTGAACTTAATTTGGTGCTTTTCTATGGAAATGTTGGTTTGAGGGCAAATGTGCTTAATTGTTTTCAAATTAGTGTCACAATACAAAAATGATCCTAAAGGTCCTAAAATAGGCTTCATGGGATTTCGTGGAGAATCTCTCTTTTAAGCACTGTTCACAGCAAAACGAATGTTCGGCAATCGGCATAAAAGATCCGTCCAATTTTTGCATGCTAGTTGTCTCTCCAGACCTAAAATGGCAGACAGGCTAAATTCAAATCCAAATTTACTCTCTAACATTAGGTGGCGCTTATGGGAGAAAAAAAACAGAAATACCCCGGTACACAAAGCACTGCTCGACTTTCTGACACCCGCTTGTCATGGAGAAGAAAGGCAGTCAAATAGTATTTAAATGTTTTCAAACAGCCGTTCAGAAAGAAACAGAAAGAGAGCCTCTGCTACTCTGTCGCTTAGCAAAATAGTCTGTTCCTGATCCCACTGAGTAGAGGTCTGCACAGGATTGATTCTGTGCTTTCCATTGCTGTTGCATACAACCGAAAAACCCTGAGAATATCCTACCCTGCACCTGTAAACCTTTTATTTTTACTGCACAGTAGATGAGTGTACCTTAAAACATTAAATACATTTGAGTAACCTTTATTTTTAGATATTAGTATTTTTCCTACGAGTCTTTTTTTTTTCCCTCCCGTTTTTCACGCACACATCTGTTTCTTCCCTCCCGCACTCAGCTATTCAAAAGTTGTCCCGTGCCACACAGTTGCGTCGGGTCTCGCGAGGATGCAGACCTCTATCACCAGTCATAGATTTATTTAACAGTGGCAGCTCTGGGCATGTGACCAAAAGCGCAACTCTTGGTTGGCCAGTTTTATTTGCAGTGCGATGGAAAAGAGAGAACCACCAGTCCGTTCAAAAATCAGTCACATCATGCAAAAGCAATGCAAATGTTTGTGGTTGTCTGAACAGATGCATTAACAGTCAAATTGCAGTGTTTATAGCACAGAATATTTGTCTTGATGTAGACAGGCCTTTAAACTAATCCAATAACGTTGAATAGTTTTTAATGCCTCATTGTGATTGGTGAATTTGTTTTTTCAACAGTGGCAAGAAAAGAATTGTTCCAACCCCAAAAGCTGCCAAAATGACGGTAGTAAAATTTAACTACACCATTATGTCCATATACTCAAATTCAACAGCTTTATATGTCCTCCAGTTGACTATGATGAGATTTGTAAGATCTGTGTCTTCTGTCGTTCTACCCATGATCTGCTCCAGGACGTGGGCTGGACTCAGAGGCCTGCTCCAGGTGTTGGATCCACATCTGCCTCGCCTGCCTTACCTGCCCCAGGGTGCAGACCGCCCTCCTCTCCCTCTGAACCCATCTGCCTCTCGGATTCACTGGACGAGGATCTGGCGGCGAACTCCCTGGACTCCATTTCCAAGGCTCTGGCTCTCCTCAGTAATGCTGCCAAGGGCCTGACGCCAAACAACGGCGTTCCCGCCGCCTCTTCTCCTGGTGTCCTCGGATCCTCAACTGGAGTCAGCCACTACTCTTCTCCTCTGTCACATTCCACCCTTTCAGGAAAAATGGAGCCTTCTGGTATCTCCCTGGTGAATATGAGCAGTCTATCTACCTCTCCTTCCCTCTCCTCTCCTCTCACTTCCTCTCCTTCAGCTTCCATGCGAGGCGAGACCTTTGGGATGCTAAAGAACGGCGGGCCCGTGCAGAGACACTTGGGAACACCAACTCACAGAGCTGGCATTTCAGGAATGACCACGGCACAGTCTGCAAAACCCCGTCCACCCCCTACCGCCTCGCCCCTCTTACCTCCTCAGCAGAGGTCATTTGGGACGATGGGAGTGAAGCTAGTTCAGACTCCGTCTCCCGTTGGACAAGCGAAAAACTGTGCTAACAAATCCGGTGGCGGTACTGTGGTTTCCCTGCAGTCTCGTATGAACGCTCATCCCTCACAGATGAGCCCTCAGCAGTCTCCTTCTCCGACTCCTTCCTCTCCTTCCATCCTGCTGTCACAGACCAAGACGACCTCTATCCCACACAACCAGTCAAACTTCATCACGCCCATGCAGGCCACGCTCACAAAGTCTTCCCACAGTAGCAGCTCTCCCATCATCAAACTCACACCGCGACCCCCTGCTCCTACTCCTCCTCCTTCGTCCTCACCCTCTCCTTCATCAACTCCTTCTCTTGCCCACTCCAGACCTCAAATTATCCCCAGCTCACACCAGTACAGCCCCAAGAGCCCTGCCTTCAGGCCGCCGTTTACCACACAAGGAACTGGAATCGGATCCGGAGTCAAATCAGGATCGGGACAAGCCAGTTACAGTTTTGTAAGTGGACACAAAACCTCCAGTCCATCTGGCGGTGGAGCAAACAACACCATCACCACCGCGATGGCCACTCCCATGTCTGCAGGGTGCCAGAACAGTAGCCCCTCCCCTTCAACGGTACCAGCCAATCACAGCCAGCGGCAGAGGCCAGTGGGAGGGACCAGTCAGAGTGCCAAGTCTTCAACGAGTCGGGCAGCTGCCATGACCCTGTCCTCTTCTCCTGTCTCCTCTCATCTGTCACAGGTGAGTCCAGCAGCCTCAGTCACTCCAAACCTGCGCATGCTAAATGTCGAGTCATGCTAAACCTGTTTCTGCAGTTGCTAGCTCTCAGTGCTAGCACTTTACATTTTGCATTTGGCAGCGGTTTTTATGCAAAGCGACTTCAGTAGTTGGTCGCTTAGTAGATCAGTATATGTGATCCCTGAGAATCGAAATCCGTTACTTAGGCATTTATAGTACCATGCTTTATTCATTTTTTTTATTTTATTGAACCTTTTTTTTTAAGCTTAAGTGTAAGTGTAAAAAATTGAATATTATCGATGTGAAATTTAGGACAGTAACTCTAAAAGTATTGAAGATATCTTAATATCCTTCTAGATTTTCATTCTTTTGGAATATGGTTCAGTCCCACAGATATGGGGATCTCAGAGCAGCTCCATGTTCAAAGTTCAATGAATTTTACTCATGTTCAGTGATCGAAAACCAAGTGTGGTTCACTGTGCACACAGCTGATACTTATTGCATTTAAAGAGGAATGTCTGAAGATTAAATAATGTTTAAACTAGAAATGTATCTTGTTTCCCTCTATCAAAATAATTGCATAAATCTCTTGAGTACCAAAAATCTACTGAAAATGCACTTTAACTTGCTCTCAAAAGTGTGTTTGAATCAGTTTCCCGGGATATTTGGAAGATGTTTTGTTTATTTTAACAGCTTCTGAAAATATGCAAATATTTTCTCATATTTCTCAAATATTGAACTCAAAAAGAGTTCAAATATGCAAAATCATAACTATGTCCCAGAATCTATGGGATTGAACTATAACTTATACAGTAGGACCTTAAAAATGAAGATTCCATAAGAAAAGTTTATTAAGAGTGAGATTCTAGAAGGATATTAAGATATCTTGAATACTTTTAGAGTTACAGCCATGAGAACTTTAGAAAAATAATACTTATGGCACTCAGACAGGAATGTTCTATGTGCAATTGAGCTGATATTTATAAAAAAAAGATACATTTCTAGTTTTAACATTATTTGTTCTTTAGATATTCCTCTTTGAAAATAAAAAAGTATCAGCTGTATACAAAGTGACCCACATTGAAAATGTGTATAATTTACTAATGGAGCCACTTTAACATGTTCATATCTCTGGGATTGATCCATCGAGAGCCTTTAAAATCAAGATACCAAACAAAATGTTTGTTAAAAACCAAAATATAAAGGGATATTAAGATATCTTTAATAATTCTTGAGTTACAGGCATGCAAACTCGAGGCAAAAAACACAAGAAGTGCTTTTTGCTATTTTTTAAATTTTCACTGTTAGCATATAATAAAACAAAGATTGCTAAAGTCACCATATTTAACTAATAGACCAACCAATCTCTGTGTGAAAATAAAATAATGATGCTGCTATCTTTCTAAAGTCATTTTTACAACCCTGTAAATTGTCTCCAAATCTCAGGTGAAAATTGTCATTTAGACCCCCCAAAATAGTGGATAACTCTGTAAATATACAATCATGGCATTTATTATTTTGTCTTTCATTACTATATATGTTTGTCTTTCTACAGAAAACATATAAAAAAAAAAAATCTAAAATTTGAGTCGACACAGAATGACCCTATTATGAGTGACCTGCAACAACCTTTCACCATATTTGTTACACCATAATATTTTAAAACCATTTAAAAACTTTCCAAACACGCGGTCTCACAAACATTTGTCTGAGAAAATGGACTGATGTCAATAGCTGCGAAGTTCGAATTTGTTAATGTTTCTAAAGCCGGGCTTGACCGGAGATCATTTTGTTTGTGAAAAATGGTTTGCAAATATACTTTCAATTTTGCTATTCAGTTTATTCAGATATCTAAACCTTTTCCCCACCATTACTTTCTAACTCTTAATCAAGGCCTATTTCCCCCAGATGTCTTCATCTTCAGGAAGTAACCTCTTGGGCTCGGTGCCCCCCTCCCTCCCCCTGGGTTTTGGGATGCTCGGGGGTCTAGTGCCTGTTTCTTTACCCTTCCAGTTCCCATCGCTCCTCAACTTCAACCCCACAGGCCCTGGAGGTTCTGGCTGCAGCAACATGGGCTCTTCACCCGCTACCAACTCAGGATACACCCTGGCCCAGAGTGAGTGTGCGCGCGCTCATGTTCGCTGTGCTTCTGTGTCCCGTGGATCCTGTTTGCCTGTGTTTATGTGGCTAGAATTTTTCTGTCTCCCTAATCTGTTTCTTCAATTGTCCTTCTTTTCTTCCTCTTTCTCCACATCACATCCTGTTTTGGTGCTGCATTTCTGCCATCTCATTTGCTCCTGGATTGCTGTGCACTGTGTCCCTGTTTCTTTCCACCTGTCCCGCTGTCCCCCAGATCTGTTTAAGAGTCTGCAGCCAGGGTCTCAGGTTGCTCTACCTCCTCACTTACAGCTTGCTTTCTCAGGTAAACGCTGCAAAAACCCTCCGGCTCACTGTCGCTCTCTCTTGGATTTAAGCTGTTGATGTTGACCCTCCCATTACTTCCCTTTGCCTGTTTTTTGTTTCATTATGATTATTATTATTATTATTAAACCTTCTTTATGGGCCGCAACTCTGTTAAAGGGATAGTTGGCCCAAAAATGAAAATTAGCCCATGGTTTACTCACCCTGAAGTCACCCTAGGTGTATATGACATTCTTCTTTCAGCCGAACACAATCAGAGTTGTATTAAAAAATGTCCTGGCTCTTCCAAGTTTTATAATGGCAGTGAATGGCTATTTATGTTTCGAAGTCCATTAAAGTGCATCTAACAAACTCCACACAGCTCCAGGGGGTTAATAAAGGTTTTCTGAAGTGAAGTGATGCGTCTGTGTAAGAAAAATATCCATATTTAAAACTTTATCGACTAAAATAACTAGCTTCCGGCAGACGGCCTACACAAGTCAACTTACGACAAAAGAGTAACACTTGATGATGTATGACGTAGGAGTAGCGTAAGCTTAGACGTCTCTCGCGGTTCAAACAAACAGGGCTGGGCAACAAACTCAAGCTCCTCCCACATTTCTCTTTAAAAATCGTCGTTTTAGACTTCTAATTCGTGACTGGTGTTTTGTTTTACTCTATCCTCTGCGCTTCCGCGTTCATCATTATATTGTGCGTCGGGTCAGGAGTCACTCTTTCGCCGTAAATTGATGCGTAGGCCGTCTGCCGTAAGCTAGTTATTTTAGTCGATAAAGTTTTAAATATGGATGTTTTTCTTACACAAACGCATCACTTCACTTCAGAAGGCCTTTATTAACCCCCGCAGATCCGTGTCGAGCGCTTTAATCATGGATTCTTTTTCAAAACAGAAACAACCATTCTCTGCCATTATAAAGCTTGGACATTTTTTAATATTACTCTGATTGTATTCGTCTGAAAGAAGAAAGTCATATACACCTAGGGTGACTTGAGGATGAGTAAACCATGGGCTAATCTTAATTTTTGGGTGAACTATCCCTTAAACACTTTCCCCGCCAGTGTTTCAAAAAAGAAAAAGAAATTGCCAGCCGCCACCAGCGTTTTTGATCATTTTCACAAATTCATGACCCCCAGAATATTTTGTTGTATGAATATCCGAACTTGCAGTATCTCTGCTTAAAAAACAAACAAACAAAATTTTTTTATTCTAGCTCATGCATTCTTTTTTTTTTTTATCAACACTCGAATATGGGTAAGTTTCATTAAAAAACGCAACATTTTGAGCAAAAAGCTGATAAAATCTAATTTTTGTCAAAGATATTACATCTGGACTGGATAATGGTTTCACAGTCCTATAGCTCGTCCTGTGTCAACATTTCATTCAGATGAGATTCAGAAGACGTGTAATGGCGCCCCCTACCATATAACAGTAAAAGCGCGGAAAGACGGAAATTTCCGTCAATGGCATGGAGTTAACATTAAATGTTTGTTTACACCTGGTCATTTCATGTGTTTTTACTGATCAAATATGTTAAAACTGTTCCATTTACACTTGGCCACATAAATGTGTCTTCCAAACAAATATAAATACGATAATGCAAATTGAACAGAGTTCAAGTCAATGAAAGCAACCGATATATGAGCTGCATTTTATTTATCATCAGCTAATTTCAAAATTAAACCCGTGACTAACTGCATTGTCTGGCTGCTTAGTTTTTTACATTTATTTTCACACTTCAAACTCAACCATTTTCTTTGATTCGATGTAGCCAGTTTTTAATTCCAAACCTATAACTTTTTGGTATCAAATCAAACGTATTCTTGCCTTTAATATCCCGTCTTAATTCACAAGCTAAGGCGGGATCCTAAGTGTTGCTCGGGTTGGCAGCTCTCTAGGTGTTTGGAACTGATCATTTGTTCTAAAATGTAAAATGCAGATTTTGTTTTTGGCCTGAACCGAAATCTTCCTGCACGGTGACCGAAGAGTTTGTCTTGATTTCCTCCAGATGCAAACCAAAGTCAGGGGGGAGACACGAAGAGGAAGTCCCACTGACCACCAGAACCAGAATGTACAAGTGGACAGCGTTGGTGACGGATGTTTTCAGCTGCTCGTGGATCCACGCCTCCTGCGCTTTCATTCAGATTAACCACCCTTCTTCAATTAACCTCATTCTGCTTTTAACTGACCAGTGTTCTGGATGATTGGAGTGAGCCGGGCGCTTTTTAATTTTTTTGTTTGTCGATATGTTTACACAAGACCTTAATCACTGTGGACATAGAGCTAGAAGACGTGAGAGGAGTACGAGACAAAGCAACGTAATTTCTATTTAAGTTAACGTCGGCTGGAAACGTGCATTCCCGTGTTTATTTTCTTAGTAGAATTTTGTTAAGCTCCTAAAGGGATGTGATAGTCCACCCGTTTCCTTCTACAGACTGTTAGAATAGTAGCTGTTAATAATACATATGGGTAAATTATTTATAATTTTTTGACAGGGACATATTATGATGATGTTTAAGTGTATTAGAATAAAATGGGTATGTATATAAAATATACATAAATATTATGTGATATATTTTCTTTCAAGGTCAGTATGTATGATCTGTGCGTGCAGATGTCTTGCTGTCTTTGGTGCTGCGTATCTCACTGGACCTTGTGAAAGAAAGAAACATTATTTTATGGATGAACGAATCATGTGTGAGAGCTTTTCATAGAGAAAAATGATGAGATTATAGCCTACTTGAACTTTCAGTTTAGTTTTGCTTAATATCAGTACAAGAACTCCCAAGACTTTCAATAAAACGCCTTAGTTTGTAAGTTTGAACAACTATGCAGGACTGTAAATGCTTCAATGCAAAGTAAGCTATTGCTTAGAGCTCCACTTTTAACCATTAGGTGTGTGTGTGTGTGTGTGTGTGTGTGTGTTTTCTGAGTGGAGATTCTTCTGTGTGTTTGGTGGGTTTGTCTTATTCCATCTGTCTAGTCACTTCTGCCCCAATACCTCACTGGACAATTAGTTCTTCCTTCAATGTCTTTGTTGCATTTCATCGTGTGTCATCCCCACATCTGTCACTAAACCTCCTTCGTCGTGTCTGGCACGGCTCACCTGCATCTTATGACTGTGTAACGATGAGAAATGGCACCAAAGATGACAGCGTTCGCTCAGAGTTGACAAGCAACAGGTCAGGTGTCCGTTTGTGCTCGGTGTAACTCTTTGTTGGCCAGCCTAAATGTGTGGTCTCTGGTCGTCTCTGTGGATGTTGTGATGGACAGACTTTTAAAATGGAATTTTATATATTGCTTTATTTTATTTTCTAAATATGCTGAATTAAGTGGGCATGATTTCAACTGATGCTCACCTTGAAAATTCTTATTTGGGTAGATTATTTTTTGTCTTGATTCTGGAATTAAAATGCTGTCATTTTTGTTTGAAGTACAAGCTCTAAAAATTAATTCAATAAAAAAAACATTGGCGGAGGTGGTGATAATGTTACTGGCATAACTGAGGACTGCATTAGCTCACAAGGCTTTACGTTTTGAGGTAGGCCTTGACTACCAATAACCTTATGAATAAATAGCACGTGTAATAAATGTACATTTGTAGAAGTAAACACTGAGGGTCAGCTACATAATTTAAAGTTATAGAAAATGAGTTTATATTCACACACACCATATGTATATTATATTGATGTATTCAAAGATGTCCACGTGTGTGTGTGTATGTGTATGTATGTGTATACATACATACACACACACTTGGGTACAGCAAGCCGTTTTAACTTTTAATTTCCAGATTTCCTTTATCAACAATTCAATTTTCACTAGTTCAAATTATAGTAATTGATATCAGGAATTAGATTTCTACTAGTAACAATGGCAATTTTTGATATCAGAAATTACATTTCCACTAGTAACAATGATAATTCTTGATATCAACAATTACATTTTTACTAGTTAAAATGCTCATTCTAGACATCAAGAATTGAATTTCAACTAGTAAAAACTATAATTCTTGATATCTGTAATTGTATTTTCACTAGTGAAATGTCACCATAGGCTGCCATTCAAATTCAATTGTTGATATCAAGAACTGATTTCGTACTAGTTGAAATTCCAATTTCACATAGAAATACAATTCTTACTAGTAAAAACCTTTATTTTTGATATCAACAATTGAATTGCTACTAGTAACAATGTTCATTTTTGATATCAATAATTCCATTTTCACTAGTGACAAAATTAATTTCTGATATCATGAATGTGATTGTTACTAGTAAGAAAGCCATTTTAGAGATCTGAAATTATATTGATATCAGAAATACATTTTCAGATATCAAAAATTAACATTTTTACTAGTAGCAATTCAATTGTTGATATCTAGAATAGACATTTTTACTAGTAACCACGTAATTCTTGATATCAGGAATTCACATTTTTACTAGTAACAATGTAATTATTGATATCAAAAATTATATTTCTACTAGTAAGAAATACAAAGCTGATATGTGTATTCGGAATTCCAACTAGTACGAAATCAGTTCTTGATATCAACAATTGAATTTGAATGGCAGCCTATGGTGACATTTCACTAGTGAAAATACAATTACAGATATCAAGAATTATAGTTTTTACTAGTTGAAATTCAATTCTTGATTTCAATTCAATTCAAAAATTGCCATTGTTACTAGTAGAAATCTAATTCCTGATATCAGTAAATATAATTTGAACTAGTGAAAATTGAATTGTTGATATCAAGAATTCATATCCTGGAAATTAATCAAAGTTAAAACGGCTTGCCTTACTTGGGTACATATATCCAAGTGTGTGTATAATACATTAAAACATCCCATATTGCTCTATGTAATATATGATACCATAATGAACACTTGCCACCCTTTTTTATTTCAAAAGAAACGAGCAACTTCAGAAACAGGAAGAAAAGCATAATGCTTCTACAATGAATGTTTTATTTTTTCCTTTACAAAACTCACTGTCATCTAGAAATAGTTACAGTATACAAGAGAAAAACAAGAGGAGAGACATTTGCAGTTGAACGCCTGGTTGTCAACAGCCAGTCCAACAGTAGAAGTGATAATATAGCAATAATGATGATAACTGCAATAATAGTAACTAGATCATGAATGATAAAGCTTTAAACCAAATGAAATCACACTCGCTCCTCGCTGCCAGAGGCGGAGGCTTCTTCATGTCAAACCATCATGAACACTGATTTCCCTCAGATCTTCATGAGAATACAAGGGATAGGAGACCTATATACTGGATATGAATCATAGCACAGTAAAATACAAAAGAACAAAAAAAAAAAAGGGTTACATATTTTTATTTCAATTGCCTTCAGCCAGTTTTTCCTTCATGTTAGTGTTTCTTCATTACGAATACGTGACATACTTTCATGGATGTTTTCTAATTAGTGTCTAAGGCACTTTAAGAAACTCGTCATTAAACGCTAACAGTGAAGACAGGTTAGTACGGTTTCTCTTAATAATACTAGTGTTCAAAGCATCCCTTCCACAGCTAAGCTCGACGTTACAGAAGATGCTCTTGGGAAATTCAGTCAAGTGCCTGTGAATTAACGTGTTCAGTATTTCCAGTTGCTTTCGGCGCTGATGAATGAGATCTCTAACTGAAGCACTTCCAACGTCTTTATTTTAACTTCCAATCCACTTCCTTTGGTGGCTGTGTTCATATCTAATAGAGCAGCTGGGTTTGAGAAGTACCATCATTCTGTCACATATAGGGGGAACAACATCCATAAAGTGATTAAATATGTAAAGGCGTATAATTCTTCATCTTGGCATGCGTTTGCAACCAGAATACTTCATACTTCCTTTCCAGTTGAAGTGGCCTTATATGGCTTTTCTTACGATGTGCAGTTAAAAGCGATTCGCAGTTACATCCAAATTCTTAAAACACAAAACATGGCTTTTGTCAGCTAAATCTCCCAAATAAGATAAAACAGGCCTCGAGTTCAATGGAGATGGATCACTAATGCAGTATTTCTCGTGTTTGAACTATTTCATGTGTTTAAATGGTAACGAGATGCTGAAGTGAGCAGCTTTTTCACAGTTTTTTTCTTTTCCGGTCCAGTGCCACAGGACTCTTTTCTTTTCTTTAATGTTGGCTTGTAGCGAACGAGCAGCACATGCACCTCAAATCGCCCCCAAATCTGCAGAACGCGTTTATCTGGAGAACTGTACTGTACAACTAAGATCCAATCGGCCACGTTTGCTTAGCTAGCAGATGGTTAAACTAACGCTCTTATGAATGAGCATATTCATGTCCACAAAGCAAACTCTGATGTTTGAAATGCACTTGTACTTCTAGTGTGTTCTGTTGTGAGCGCAGTATTTTTGTAGTTGAAGCATCTTGCATTTAGAACAAGGCAGAGTTGATGCTCCCTTGGTAGGGAGAGGGGATATACATGTAGCTTAATTCTGAGTGTGGAAGTGTTAGTGTGTGTTTGCGTGTGTGTACATCGCTCACTGGTCCTCTTTCTGTACCGCTGACCCCACGTAGCTAAAGGAGAGAGTCATTAGGAGAGGAAGCAGTGGGGCTGATGGCTCTACTCTGCTTGAGCCGTCTGGTTCTCGTTCAGGTCGCTGGCCTTGCTGTCGGCGTCGTCGTCAGAGAAGTCTCCTTCCACCTGCAGCTGTCTGCGTCCAGAGCGGCTCGAGGAGAAGCTGACGGGACCTCCTCGTCTGCAGGACACAGACACGGTCACTTCACTGTTCTTTATATACCATCAGACCATTTATTCACATTTTGAACTGGCTTTTATTTTTAGATTTTCAGTTTTATTATTTTTTTTATATTTAGCATTCATTTGTTTTTATTTCAGTTTTAGTATTTTTTATTTTAGTAATTATGTTGTGCTTTTGTCATTTTTTGTTTATTTAGCATTCATTTAATTTTGCTATGTGCTTGCCATTTTTATTAGTTTTTAGTATTACTTCTATTTAAATTTATTTCAATTCTAGCTAAAACAAATTCAATGTCTATTTAGCATTTTTTATATTTCAGTTAATAATTTTGTTATGTGCTCTTTTATTAGTTTGTAAAAATATTTTAATTAATCTGCCATTCATTTATTTGTATTTTCATTTTGTAAATTTGATATGTGCTTTTGTCAGTTTTATTAGTTTTTAAATCAATATTTCTATTTAAATGTAGTTTATTTGAATTTTAGTCATTTTGTTGTGCTTTTTTCATTTTTATTTTTAATATTTCTTTTTAGCATTAAGGTTTGAGTTTTAGTAATGTTTGAAATGTTTTTTATTTTGGTCAAGGTGAAATTTCTAAATTTCATTCACATACATTTTTTTTTTTCCAATTTCTGAAAATGATTTTTAATAGTTTTCGTTAACAACACTGTTGTACAAATTGTACATTCTTTGGTTGGGTCGATCAGTTCGGGTCCCTCAATTAGATCGTCATGCCAAAAGTGCTGTTATGGGACTGCCTTGTTTCACTGCTGACAGGACTTTGTTTTTACGGTTGATCCAGCTTTTTTGGATCCATTTTGTGTCTGTGCTGATATTCACTGCTATTTCACTCAGCTGACCATTTGCTGCTTCATTATTAAACTGTATAAAACACGAAAGCACAAATATTCTTACATTTTAATACAAGGATCTAAAGTATTGCAATATATAAATATATGAGTGCATTTAGTCTTGGGCCAATACCTGAGGCGGTTTTTGAGCGTGTTGACCTCTCGGCTCAGACCCTCACTGGCTTCAGTGGCATCGTCCAGCTCTCTCTGCAGTTTCCTGCGCGAGGCGTTCGCTCGAGTCGCCTCTTCCTCAGCCTCCTCCAGCTGCCTCTTCAGCTGCTTCATGCGGGAGTTCGCCTTTTCCATCTGAAGACGGACAGAAGTTGTGAGTCTTGAATTTCTGAGTTCCTTTTTATTTCTCATCCTGTCATTTACAGCAATAAAAGATAAACAACTATCACTCAGTCCTAATTGTGGTTAGCCATCGCGATATAATTTTCCTCAATAAAATGATAACAAAAGTTTGATAAGTGTTCAATATAATGTTTATGCATTATGCAAATAATGCTGCACATGTGTGTAACAGACCCCCGCACTGGTGCCAATACCAATTTGCATAACTGATAAGCGCTGAAACATTAAAAGGCAAACGCACCAAAAGCGTAACGAAACCGATCTGCACGTTTGAACCGGACGCTGATCTGGTTTCTGTGTCTCAAACGAACCTGTGGATCTCTTTGAACTGACATGAACCAGTGACTAGTTTATCCACAAAAGCAGTCTGGTGCCTTGGTAGCAAAATACATTTTGGAAAGACCAGCCAATCAAATTGAAGTGGGCAACTTAAGACAGTTTGCCATTTTTGGTCAGATGTTTCATAAACAGCCCGTGGAAATGTTGTCTGAATCTTGGAAAGTGGAAATTCAGTTTCATTTATTGCATGTAATCAGAATGAGCAGCTCAGGACCCGGTACGCTTTTGCGAATGAAGATTAGTATTTGGGGTTTCGTTCACCTGCTCTTTGTACTGGTCAGCATGGCGACGCTCATCCTCCACTTGCATGAACACTTCTTTCAGTTTCTTCTCTGTGCGACGCACAATCTTATTTGCTGCTGCTCTCTCCCTGTGAAGCGCGCGGATCATACATCGTTAACAAAAACCACCGGCACTAATTTGAGTTTTGGCAGATACAGAATGTGGAGTTTCTTTTCATTGTTGCTTACTTTGCTTCCTGCTCAAGTTGCTCCTCTAGCTGGATAATCTTGGCCTCCAGGGCGGCGATAGAGGCCTTGAACTTTGATTTGATGGATCCCTCCAGTTCTTGCAGTTTGGACTTCAAGTCTTTGTTTTGCCGCTCCAGCTGCTGACGGGCGTTCTCGCTCTTCTGGGCGGCACTGCGCTCTCCTGCCAGCTCTGTGTTCAATGTATCCACCTGAAAATCCAGACACAACAGCTGTTATTAGAGATGTGAAATGTAGTTAAGAGTGCTAATGGAGATTACGCATCTTACAAAGCTCCCAAGCACATAAACCTTTAAAAACATGGTCTGTTCTCAAAGCTCTGACAAGTTTAACTGCATTGACTGCTCATATTAACAGTAGCTTCCTCAACACTGCACCTGCATAGTGGTCTTGCGGAAGCGGTCGTTGAGGAGCTCCATGTTGCTTTGTTCCTCCTCAAGCTCTTCTTCCAGCTGGGAGATACGAGCCTCCAGCCTCCTCTTTTCATCCAAGAGGGCTGCCCTGAAGGAAAACAAACGTGAATGAATGATAAAGCTGGTTTTTGAACAAACTATGAACAGAGGAGCAAATGAATTAATTAATAGTAGAAATGGAAATTGTGATATTCTTTTCTTCCCTATTCTGATGTATATTCACGAGTGAAACGCCATTTATAAAAACATCACAACATTCTATAAAAAAAACTCTCATGGTGACTTGAAATCAAGTCCACATGCAACCCTCTACACACACCTTGGCAAGAGAATCACCATTGGCTAGTAAAAACGTACACTCTTAACATCAGTCAATCAATCATTATATTATGATAATCAAGCACTATTTAAATGATAGAACTTTAGTAATTAGAACTAAAACTTGGTAACCATGAATTAATGCATATTTGTCATTTTAACTGAACTTAGGACTGGTGGTGGTGCTTAAGGGTTGGTCATTCAGTGTTTCTGTAAATAGTAATAGATAATAGTAATTATTATTAAAAGATAATAATCCTACTACTAATTATGACATTAAACAACACACTAAGGATTGATGAGCTGCTGGGTTAATGAATATTAAGCATGTTGTCAGCGTTCGCTCGAACTGATTTGCTGAAATCAAAACAGGGATGAGCACCAGCCAATGAGATTGCCCTTTACGCATTAGTTCCGCCTTAGTTCTTCTGCTTGTTCTTAAAAGCTGAATAATTCCAAATGAACTCCGTTATTTTGACAGGAAAATACAACTAAGAATATTGTTTACATGTAGCACGTCGATTCTGAGTGGTATGTAAGACTCTCTCTCTCTCTATTTGCGTGTGTGAGAAACACGACGGCGAGTCGTGCGCCTTCACAGCACATCAAATACAGGTACGCTGCGCATCCATTGAGGTGAATTTGAAATACTAGTACCGATCACTTGACTGAGCGAAACTCTGAAGTGCTCAGTTAGTGTTCAGAGAGTGAAAGTATATCTATGCTAAACTTATACTAAGCCCTGTAACACACACACACTGGCGAGTAAAATCTAAAAATGTATTAGCCAGTGGCTAATGGCAGACATCATTTAGTCACCCAGAGTGAAGATTTAGTCACATATGCGAGTGACTTACTCGCATTGTAGAGGGTTGACGATCAAAATGGACCCCATTTACTTTGCTAACACACATCAGTCTTGTGGTGAAGTTCATCCGTTAATCCAAAGAAAAAAAAAAATTCTTTGTAATCTATAAATCTTTCGTCAATTCCCCCCTGGAATGGCATTCCTATTCCGCTTCACTCAGAAATACATCACAATACTGAAGTCAGTCGCAACTTCCGGTTCCAGCTGACTTTAAGAAACTTTGCAGAACAATGACTCACTTTCCAGAAGCACTGTTAGAGATTTCATCTGCCAGCTCATCTCGTTCTTGTTCTGCGTGACGTCTGGCTCGCTCTGAAGATGCCAGGTCCTAAAAACACAATCACGACCAAACCATCAAGACTTGCCAGTCTAACTAATCTAATTTATAACAGTGTGTGGAAACTCAAGCAACAGATGCTTCAGAAAGGCTTTTTTTTCTCTCAGATGTATTTCAGGCTGTGTTGGCTCACCTCTTGCAGCTGCAGAATCTCAGCCTCGAGACTCTTGAGTTTCTTCTCATTCTCCTTAGACTGAGCGAAGATCTCATCCCGAGACGTGCGCGCCTCCTCAAGCTCTCTCTGATAGTCCTTCATCTGGGCCTGTTTTAAAGAGATGTTGCCATCTGTGCTTCTCACATTTTGTCCTATTTCTGCACTAATTCTTGTGATTTCAAATTATAAGTCTCAGTAATGCAGTCAGTAGGGCTGGGCAAAAAAAAAAAAAAAATCTCATTTTAAATTATTATTATTTTTTTTTTTACAAAATGTGGTTGATTGGATATCGATTCTCAAAAGCAATGAATCGATCTTTTTTCCATATATATATTTCTGAAAACATTGAAAATAACATCTGCGTGAATCTTATTACTAGTCTTCGCCACTAGATGTCATCCTCTTATCTACAGTACCTTGCCCAATGCTACAACAGGGAGCCGCTCATTCATTCAATGCTTAACATGGCAGATGCAGGTGCATTTTTCAGCGTGAAAGACGTTCCGGACAGTTGAAGCAATTGTCAGTGTCCCGATCGGGCCAGTGCTGCATGGTCACGAAAGTTTATCACTTGCACGTGTTCTTGCCAATTTAAACATTTAAGCGCAATTCGGTTATGAATCAAATTGAGATCTTGCGAATCGGAATTAAATCGAATTGCGACAACTGCATCGATACCCATCCCTAGCAGTCAGTGATGCAGACGTCTCTGTCCCACTACTAAACGACTGATGCACTTTAGCTGCGAGGAGCTTTTGAAGATAAACAGATTATGCTAACCGTAAATGTGTAATTTCTTGCATTATCATTACTGTGTCATCACATTTCCGTGCATGAACAGCAGCATTGTGGGAAAGCTTCTACCTGGAGTTTGCGTAGCTGTTTAATGGCTTCATCACGGGCCTTGTTTGCAGCCTCGATCTGAGCTTCCACATCTTTGAGGTCCATCTCCAGTTTCTTCTTGGCAGCTACGGCAAGAGCTCTCTGCTTTCGTTCATCTTCAAGCTCCGCCTCCATCTCGCGCACCTGAAGGTACAGGACTCATGGATCAAAACACAGCCAAATAGAGTCTCGTACAAAAACTTGATGTCTTTCTTAAAGGTATTAACCCTTTATTTCACAAAGCTGCCACAATATACAGTAATAAACCAATTTTCTTCACTTTGCAACCACATGATCCATATAAAATGGAAATAAAATTAAGAGTCAACTTATATAATATATATATATATATATATATATATATATATATATATATATATATGGTTGACTCTGGTCAAATGGCTGTTCCCTCAAATACTGCCCTATTTAAAGTTTTTTGGCTTTTAGTATGAATATGTTAGCCTTACTGTTATCTATAAGCTAGTGTGCTCAAAACAATGACAAAATTCTCATTTAGAAAACCAAACCCAACGTTGAAAATGAAAATCAGGTTTATGTCAGAATCCAATGTCAGATTGACGTTGATCTCCAACGTTGGACAGACGTTGTATTGTGGTTGAAAATGAAAATCGGGTTGACGTCAGAACCCGACCAATCAGATGCAGGGCTCTGACGTCAACCCAATTTTCATTTCCAACCAAAATGCAACCCCTGCAACCAAAATCATCCACTGACTGATGTTACTTTCTACTCAAGGACCTTGGCAGAATTTTAGTGGAGTAAAAAGTATGATGTTTGTCTTTCAAATGTAGTGAAGTTAAAGTAAAAAGTTTCCAGAAAAAATAATACTCAAGTAAAGTACAGATACTCAAAAAGTGTACTTAGGTACAGTACTCAAGTAAATGTACTTTGTTACTGTCCTCTGTATAAATTAAAGGTGCAACACTGTTGCTATTTGAAATGGACACCCAAACAAACACACCCGTCCCTTCATTGTTCCACCCCCAAAATATCCACACGCTGTATGCACAGGCAACCACTAACAGCTGCTGCATCAGACAGCTTGTGCAAGTATGGAAGAATCAGCTGTGATTCAACAACAACAACAGCATATCTTAGTTCTGTGAAACATAGCAAAAAAACAATTACTAATGTATCGAGCAGAAACACATCCTTTTTCAGGTCTTCCTGCTCTCTAATGTCTCTCCAGCGCTTTCCAATATTAACCATATTAGCTCTTGTCTGATCGTAACCCTTCTTCCAATTATATTCCCCTGACCTATTCCTCTTTGGTAATATCTCATCTATCTCTCTTTCTACAGTCTTTCTTCAAATATCCACTTTGTTTTTTTTCTCCCACTTAAACAGCCAGAACTATGTACAAACATAATATTTTTTTCAGCACACACACAGAACAGACATCTAATAAATATTCTCAAAATAGTTTTATTAGGTGTTGATTTAAAAATGTTCAACAGCGTTACTCAGAAATATTTTACTGCACCATTAAATGGAAACAGGTGTATATACAGCACAGGTCAAAAGTTTGGAAACATTACGTTTTTTTAGATTTTTGAAAGAAGTCTCTAATGCTTATCAAGGCTGCGTTTATTTGATCAAAAATACAGAAAAAAACAGTAATATTGTGAAGTATTATTACAACTTAAAATAATAGTTTTCTATTTGAATATACTTTAAAAAATAATTTATTCCTGTGATGCAAAGCTGAATTTTCAGCATCATTACTCCAGTCTTCAGTGTCACATGTGACATCCAGTCTATCACATGATCCTTTAGAAGTCATTCTAATATTCTGCTTTATTATGAGTGTTGGAAACAGTTCTGCTGCCTAATATATTTGATGAATAAAAGGTTAAAAAGAACTGCATTTATTCAAAATAAAAAAATATTTTCTAATAATATAAATCTTCTTTACTATCACTTTATATCAATTTAACACATCCTTGCTGAATAAAAGTATTGATTTATTTCAAAAAAAAGAAAGTAAAAAAATTACTGACCCCAAATTACTGACCAGTAGTGTATATTGTTGTTACAAAAGATTTCTATTTTTAAAAAATGTACTTCTTTTTTTTTATTTTTATTTTTTTACTTTTTATTCATCAAAGTATCCTAAAAAAGTATCACAGGTTATGAAAAAATATTAAGCAGCAGAACTGTTTCCAACTTTGATAATGAATCATCATATTAGAATGATTTCTAAAGGATCATGTGATAGACTGGAGTAATGATGCTGAAAATTCAGCTATGCATCACAGAAATAAATGATAATTTAAAGTATAAAAACCAATTATTTTAAATTGTAATAATATATCACAGTATTACTTTTTTTCTGTATTTTTGATAAAATAAATGCAGGCTTGATGAGCAGAAGAAATTTCTTTCAAAAACATTAAAAATAGTAATGTTTCCAAACTTTTGACCTGTACTGTATATGTATATGTATATGTATATATATGTATATGTGTATATATATATATATATATATATATATATATATTAGTATATACACATATACATATACATATATATAATGTTTAATCTTAAATAAATGGATAATCTTTATCTTCAAATTACTTGTAATCCTCAAAAAAACTGTAAATTCCAATCACCTGTTTGACCAGTGCTCTCTTCTTCTCCTCATTCTGCTCATCTCTGGCCTGCAGGTCTCGGTCAAACTGAGCCTTCATGGCCTGCATGTTGACCTCCAGACGCAGCTTGGCATCTTCTGTGGCCTGTAGTTCGTCCTCCAGCTCCTCTAGCTGAGTGCGCATCTCCTCCACCTGCTGCTCCAGCGTGCGTTTGGATTTCTCCAGCTCGTGGACCTACGGATTACAGAACGGAAATAAACAGTGTCCTAAACGGTCACTTCATAATCAAGAGCCAAATTAGAAATCCAGTTATTTTAAACAATGAGTGTGCATGACTAGTCTTTGTCCAGAAGTCATACATGATTACTCAAAAAATATTTAATGGAGATTGCTAAGGAAGATGTCCCTTTTTCATACATTTTAAAATATAAATTTCTAATTTTTCTGATCACTTTTAACATTTTAATTTCCATGACATCATGGCTAAAACCACCACAACACATTTTATTGTTTGCTTTAGCACTGCAAGATACTTTAAAATAAAACCAAAAAAATAGGACTCAGTACGATCATCAAATCATAAAGGCTGCTATTTAATTACATAAACATACGTTCTGCGTGTTTCATAGTGTTCTTACGCGCGAGCTGCTCATTATCCAGCAGTGTTTGCTCCACATGAACTCCATCTCTGCATCTACTCTGAGTTTGGGTCGCTTTAACATGCACCAACTATCTCCTCACACTTGTAATGAGAAGCACTCATCAACAAAAGACAAGCTTTAAGGGCTCTGTGGTTTTCCGTCAAAATAAAACTGATGGTTTAACGTTTAAAAATGAAGAAATTGAGACAGCCATAAATATGAGTACTGTAATTTTACAGTGTAAAGGAAAATAATAATTATATTACAAGAGTAATATCTATTTTGTTTTTATTAAAAATATTATATTTGTATTTATTATTATTATTATTATTATAATAACATAGCCATATTGATAAATAATACATTTTGGCTAAATTGTGCAGCCCTACAAACAACCACAGCAAACCTGGATTTAAAAAAATAGAAATCGCAATTAATTTTTACACCAAATCATTTATCCAAATCTACTTTGCTTCTATCTCCGTCACGGCACTATGAGTAGATCAAGCCACACTGAAATCTCATCAGTCCAAAATCTTGCTCCACATGCAGTATATTAAACATCCATATGTTCTGACTGGCTGATTTTGTTGCTTTGCTAATAAGTATTCTGTTGTCAGTGAAGGCACGCAAATGACATGACACCTGAAACTTGCTGCCTCACACTTGGTTAGCACATGCTGTGTGTGTCAACACATCATGAGGTCTCAAAACAATTAATGGAATTAAATGGAAGAACTGGCAAAATCTGCTGTGTTCAAAACACCAAAGATTCTTCAGACATCATAATGATGAATTCAATCATTATTACCATATATAATAAACAGTACAAACTGCAATACCCTCATAAAACAGTCCAATAACATAATAGTAACTTACATTCTTGCCTACGTCATCCTTGGAACTCATCAGATCCTCCATCTCGGCTCTGAGCTGCTTGTTAAGCCTCTCAAATTCCTCTTTAGCCTCCAGAGCTTCATCCAGGGCTCGGGCCATAGACAGAGCTTTGGTATCCTTCTCTCTAGCCTCTGCCTCAGCACGGTCCCTCTCCTCAGCGTAACGTGCAGAGATGTTCTTCTCTTCTGCCAGCATCTATCATACACATCAAAAATGCTTTCAGGGTTTTTTTTTTTGTTATTAACAAATATTTTCAGTAGTACCTGAAGATTCTCAATGACTGTATATTAAAATACAAAACAAATACTATATAAAACAGTAGCAAATACTATATAAAACAGTAAAATATAAAACCTTTAGCATTATAAAATCCTTAAGGATAGTTCATCTAAAATTACCCCAAATCCCCGACCCTCATGTCGTTTCAAACATATAAGATGTCCATCCATCTTCCAAACACAAATGAAGATATTTTAAATGAAACCTGGAAGATTTCTTTCCCTCTACAGAAAGTAAAACTGACGCTTTAAATGAATTCATAAAGACAGACATTGTTCCATTTACCATATTTTATGTGCTATGTGTATGTGCGCTGATCTGTTAATATTTGAATAAAAGCTTAAAATAAATCTGTTCATTATATAATGTGATTGTATCTTTTCAGAAGACTTGAATTAAGCGGCAACGTTTTGGTGGAACTGACCATAGATATCATATATAAACGCTAGATGTCTTATGGCGCAGTCACTTCCGGCATCACCGTTCGGCCATCTTACGGCAGTGCTCTGTGCATTAAGGTGAATGATCAGCACGTACACAAATCCTCATATCTCGATGAAATCTCGACGGATTTACAAACGGTTTGGTTTCTTACAAACGTTATTAACATGGCTATAATTCCGAATGCTTGAACATGCATGTTATAATTTTTCATATGTATGCAGTTTATGTATGCAGTGTCGTAACTACATCTCTGACGTTTATAACAAACCAAACCGTTTGAAAATCGGTAGAAAATTGAGCAAGTTATGGTTATTTTAAAGTACATGCACCATTAAACGAGTGAGCGAGCACCCTGTCGCAAGATGGCCGCCGTGTGCGGACGTCGACCTCCATTGGCCAACAGCGCGTACGAGGTATCTAGTGTTTATATATATATCTATGGAACTGACTTTCAAAATAAGGACAGAAGTTTCTCAGGTTTCATTAAAAATATATTCATCTGTGTTTCAAAAATGAATGAAAATCCTATGGGTTTGAAACAACATGAGGGTGAGTAAATGATGACGGGATTTTTTTTTTTATAACTATCCCTGTGAACAAAACCAATTCATACCTGGTCAAACTTCTTCTGTTTCTTCTCTAGGTTTGAGACGATCTGTCTCTGGTGGTCCAGGTCCACCATGAGGTCATCAAGCTCCTGCTGCAGTCTGTTCTTGGTTTTCTCCAGCTTATCAAAAGCGATGGCCTTTTCCTCTAGCTTCTGACTGGTCCCCTCCATGTCCTTCTGCAGCTTCCTCTTGACCTCCTCCAGACCCTCAAGAGTTCCCACATCATCCTCCAGTTTCTTCTTCGTCTCAACCAGCTATCCAAAAAAAAGGAGGATTACAATGGAGTGCTTTTCTTTTTAACTGTTTACGTAGTAAAGATTATTTTGAATTTATTCTGAAAAATAATTTTATATTCTGATTATTTCTGAAAAATTTAATTTTTGTCCTCAAACATGACAGGCTTTGTGAGTTTCTTTGCCAACATGTTATTTGCAGATTTAGGGTGCTTTCACACCTGCCTCATTTAGTTCGGTTGAATCGCACTAGAGTTCGTTTTCCCCAATGGTGCGGTTCGTTTGGGCAGGTGTGAATGCGGCAATCGCACTCGGGTGCGCACCAAAAGCGGACCAAACAAGCGTACCAAGACCTCCTGGAAGAGGTGGTCTCGGTACGCTTTGAAACGAACTCTGGAGCGGTTCGTTTGTGGTGAGAACGTGATCCGACCTCGAACAGAACCAACTGCCAAATAACTGCGCATTTTGGACTAAGCCAGTTGCCGTAGTCAGCTGCGCTGTGCATTAACGTTATAGGATGAGGAGAAATGTTTGTTGACAGTTTGCAGCTCGCAGACAAACTTGGAGTTGTGAGGAGGTGCGGAGCCTGATAGAAATTATTATTAACATTAGCCTATTTTCGAGCCGCATCCTCGGTTCATTCTCAAATATTATTGTTTGTCTAAAGTGGTGTAGACAAACTATAATAAAATATGACCAAGGATACAATCAGCCCACGCAGTTGTCTCTCCATAGTAAACAGCGGCGTGTTGTCTGCCGGATTTTCCACGGATTTTTTGTTTACTTCCGTGAGTTCTGTTGGAATTTTCCCGCACGTTAATTCTGACCAAACGAAGTGCAGTTCCGAGTGATGTGGATGTTGTCACGTGACTGCATTTTGGTTCGTTTTATCAACTCATAAACTGATCCGGACCAGAGCGATCAGTGTGGTGTGAAAAGGAACCAAAACGCCTTACAAATGCTACAAAGTATCATTTGTCGCCCTTGGTCCGGACCAAATGAACCGAACTACAGATGTGAAAGCACCTTAACACTTCATTAATGAATGTGTCAACTGATGCGCTAGATGTTGATGTGAACTGACATGTTGCGTATCCCTCATTAAAAAATATGGAGTGATTGTGTGTACCTGGGCTTGTAGTGTTGCCAGTTGTTTCTCCAGGTTCCTTCGTGCCTCCTCTTCCTCCTCCTGCTGCTCCAGGAGGTTGTTCTTCTCCTCCTCCAGCTGACGGATACGGCTGCTCAGGTTTAGCTTCTGACGCGTCTCCTCTTGAAGCAGCTCCTACATACATAATATTAAACAACTGTTTTTATCAAATCTGTGCAGTTTCAACAATAAAAATACTTCCTGAGCATACTATGGGTCAACCTTGTTGATAATAAATCCACTCCTTCAGCACTTCATGTTTGTAGAGACACATTACCTGAGTGTCCTGAAACTGACTCTCTAGGCTAGAAACGTCTTTGGCTAGCTTTATTCCCTTCTTCTCAGCATCTTCCAAAAGAGAAGAAACATTGTCCAGCTCCGCCTGCAACAAATGACAAACATAAAAATTTTAATTAGCATTGGAGGGATATTTTACACGTAACCTGGATTCTGATCTATTTCAGTGTACACGGGTATATGACCACAAACACAGACTCAGAATTAATCATAATTGTTAAATATGTGCTTTAAAAAAAAAAAAAAAAAAGTGTGCTTATATATCAATATCACTATATAATAATATATTTTTATTGTTATATAATAATTTTATTTTAACAGTACTTGTGCTTAATTAAAATCACAGCCTTAACACTTTGATAAATCACACCAAGCCGTATCGCAATTTTTCTTTTCTTTTTTATTAATCATGCAGCTCTAAATATAGCCACACTTTTACTCTGCAAAAATCAAATGAGACCGTGATCTGTAGTTTATGTGAGGGGGAGGGAGTGTAACAGCACTAACTTGTAGTTTATGTGACACAGTGCAAGCACTGACCTGTAGTTTGTGGGAGCGGTCCGAAAGTTCTCCTTTAACCTTTTCTCCCTCGCTGAAGCGGGCCATGAACTCCTGCAGCTGAGCCTCAAGTTTCTTTCTCTTGTGCTCAGATTCAGACTTGGCCTGCTGCAAACTCTTCACCTCACTGGTCAGCTCCTTATTATCACCCTCCAGAGTCTGTTTGTTTTTCTCCAAATTTGACTTAACCTAATGTTGACAGACAGACATTGTGAGAGAGAGAGCCAGACCTGTATAAACAGGAGACTGTACACCATTCAATCACTGAACGAGGAAATGAATCATTCTTGACAGCAGACGACTGGCAGCGTTCCAGTCAAGACATTAAAACTAAAAATGGCTCCCTACAGTAATGAGTAATTTAGTCTTTATCTCTATGGCTTACTCTCTTGGCCTGCTCCAGCTGCTCAGAGATCTCCTCCAGAGCAGTGCCGTGCCTCTGTCTCATCTCCTGGATCTGTGACTCGTGGTTTTTCATCTCATCATCGATGGCTTTCTTCAGCTCTGTCACCTCCTGCTCTCGTTTGGTCCTTTAAGAGGAAAAGACACATTATTAGGTGAGACACATTTGGGGAGTAGGGTTCAAAGAAAACAGAAACGGTCAGATACTAATGAACTCAATCTGGCTTACATGACTCTCCACTTACACTACCAAAAGGCCCATTTTGAGAGGTCAATCTTAGGCACACATGGAGGGGCAATCATTGTTTTATTTAGCTATGACATGAATGGGAAGTCAAAAAAAAAATTCAGAACAAACCATTTGCGCAACAGGCAACTTGAACCTGCAATATGTCTGCAGCATGCATGCTAATCACTGCACACAACGATTCTAGGAACTCACTCTTATATTAAAAACTTTGATATTTCTTCTCGCTTATTAAAAAAAATAATGGGGATGGATTAAACTGGCCCTAATTTCATTTTATGGTAGACTAATTTGGTTTCTCTTGCACCTCAGCTCCTGCTGGGCGGCGGTGGTGTCCAGGGTGTCTTCCAGCTCAGTCTTTAGAGCCTCCAGTTCCTCACTCAGATCTCTCTTGAGTTTCTCAGCTTTGTTTCTGGCTGCTTTCTCAGACTCCAGATCCTCCTGCAGCTCAGATATTTGGGCCTGCAGCTCCCGTACTTGCTTCAGGGCGTTGTTTTTCTGAGCGACCTCCTCATCACCTCTGTGGAAGAACAAATATGAGCAGAGATTGTTGGCAAAACGATCCATGCATAATTTAAGGGGTTAAACACTTTTAACAAACTTTTTCCGATCCTTAGAATTAAACAGGCCAGTTTAAAATCTAGGCCAATTTTGCAACAGTATCTTTAAGACTATTTGTAAATAACCTCTGTTATGACTGGTATATTTCTTGACATGTGAAATTTTACTTATTACTGAATGGGTGTTTTGATGCTTAAATGGATATTTCACCGCTGGAAAGATGAATGTGTATTTAAATTGGGTCATTTATGTAGTAGAAATGTGAAATTATTTCTAGACTGAGAAAAGCCAGAAAATGTATTTTTGGCTCATGTGGATGAAAGACAACAACTCCCAGAATGCACTTGCTTCGCTGCCCTATGAGGCCACTCTCAAGCCACGCCTACCGGTGACAGAGGGCAGTGTTGGAAGAAATGATACAACTAGGCCACTAGTTGACTCGAAACTGAAAAGACGCCGTTTTATCGTGAGATCCCACCCCCTATGGACAGGTTGAAAACATGCGGAACGAGCCCCTACTACTGGCTGTAGTCTCTAGCCTCTGGCCAAAAAAGCCTCCGATGACACAAAATGACGATTTTTGCATCATCTGAGGTTTTTTTCCAGACGCAATACAGAAATCTCTCGTCTCAGGGGGACATGAGGGCGGACATGAAGGACGGTCATTCAAAAATACTACCGGGTTTCTACTGATACAGAGCTTAATATTTTTTTCCAATATCTCGATATCGATATTCAGATGATATTTTTGCCATCCTTCAAAGAAATGTATGCAAACTGGCAAAGAAGGTCCAGTTGGTCTTTTGACTTGCTGCATTTGACCTATTATTGTAGGCTATAGAAAAAACAATAAAGGAGCTAACTAAACAGAATCTGAGGTAGCCCCTACTTTTTCCACTTACAAAATAAAACAATAAAAAAAAACGGAACTAGGCACCTCTTGCAACAGTGATTATTAAATCAAACAATATTGTTGATGATGATAATTCAAAGTAAAAAAATAATATTTTCAGAACACTATAATTCCATCCATTTTTTCCCCAAAACGCCTTTTTTTCCTCAAAACGCTATAAATCCATCCATTTTCTTCCAAAAATTGATGGTTTGTCTTTTTAAAAAAGTCTTTTGTCTTTTATTTTTCGTGTTTGCATTTATGAGGAAAAAACAATATCACGTGACAGTTCTCCATTATGGACGCGCGCTCTGAAAGCGGTACTAAAAGACTTTCAAACTTTCACAGAGAACTCAAAACAGAAAGCACAAAGCCTTTCTTTAAAACGAATTTCGTTTTGTATTAATTGTATCTTAATTTTAATACATTTTTCATTCACCAATTTCCTGAATTTAAATAAATATAGGCTAGCAACCACAACATAAGGTGCTTGAACTGGAGATATCATCATGAACCGAACCGAACCGTAGCCTACTCGCCTCACAGGCCTAACAAATGTGAAATATATTTACAGAAAGCTGGTTCTAAACAAAACCATCCAAAACAAAATAAAATAAAACTATGTAGCCTAATAAATGTGCATTTCTCCGGTGCGTTCACTAGCCTACTGCGAAGATCGCGAGTCAATAGTAGATCGTCAACTTCATCTTTGCAGCCGACACAGAAATTAATAAACAATTAAAATGTCTTATTGCAATATTTTACATATTCATAATCATTACTTTTGCTGGTTCTTTGAGGCAGCTTTTTAGGTTTATGGCGTTTTGGAAAAGAGCTCTTCACATACAAACACCGTTTCACCAAGGCACAGCGGCCCTTCAGCACATAAGAACAAAAAGAGAAAAAGCACGGACTTACTAATTACGAAACTTTGATGTGGTTGAACAGGTGAAACAGTCACAAATTCCTCTGCAACTCAAACCTTCTCAGTACGAGTTATGAAGGAAGAGAACAGCATTACAGTTTTCAGCGCGTCCTCCTCTGATTGCTGTGTTGTGACTGAAAAAGTGCGTGCGGGAGCACATGCGCAAAACGTAGGTTTGTAAAATGTCCTTTTGTAAAATGACATATGATAAAATAAAAATAATTAATATATAATTTTCCAAAACGGTTTTGCGCATGTGCTTCTGCGCGCACTATTTCGAATTTACGTATGAATGTGCGTTTTTGACGACACGGGACCATGGGCTGGGCCACTTGGAGGTTGCTTCCGGGAATAGTACTGCCCTACAGTATTAAAAATCACTACATATAATTGTTTAGAAGGTTATAGTGTGCGTTATTTGTTTTCTCTTTAACTTCTATCAGCTCTTTTCATGTTTGGGGGGTCGGATTGTACAAATTATGAAATATTCGATATCCCAATTTTGCATATCGTCCAGACAACAATTTGGATATTATCGTCTAAACGATATATCGCCCACCTCTAGTTTTTGCTGCTTTTTTTTTTTTTTTTGAAACACTGATCTTCACCTGGTCAGTACAGCCTGCAGCTCCTCTTCTTTCTTGGCCAGTTGGATCTTGAGTTCCTCAATTTGGGCCTGCAGCTCAGCTATCTGGTCTTGTAGGTCTGTGGTCTCGCCATCCAGCTTTCTTTTGGCTTTTTCAAGCTCTTGCCTTGTCTTCTCTTCTTTCTTCAGACGCTCTGATGGTCAAACACCCACATAAACATTTAAGTCTCATTGTTTTACTTGAATAAAACAGGCATGTGTTTGGCTAAGGACAAAAAAGCAGGAAAATATACTGAGACCGTCAAACCGCAACCCCCCCCCCCCACCCCCACCCCCACCCCGCCGATCAAACTGGTGGCGGATCTATATGGATAGTAAAGCAGGACCCATAACAACTTATTTGAACAAAAAAATACATACATTTTAATTTATTTTACAGCTAGTTGTGCAACATGCAACTTTTTTTGTTCAGTATGACAAATGACAACTTATTTGGTGGATGTGTCGCAGTGGAAATCAAAGCCAAGTGTCTAATCCACTGCGCCATCAACACCATTCTATAATAATAGTATAGTAATATAGTAATAGTAATTACTATACTATAGTAATAGTATAGTGTAGTATAATAATAGTAGTAATAATAATTATAACAACAATGACAATAACTTATTTGAATTTTAAAAAATAATATCTTTTTACCAAACCTATAATGCTAAATGTGCAACATCCAACTTTTTATGACACATGACAACAACTTATTTGAATTTAAAAAATAAAATATATATTTTTAAACTTTTTTACACCAAACTTAAACTGCTTAATGTGCAATATCCAACTTATGTCATGAGTATGACACATAACAACATAACAAAAAAAATGCAATATTGTGATATATTATTACAATTTAAAATAATTGGTTTTCCATTTATTAGCCTATACTTTAAATTATCATTTATTTCTGTGATGCAAAGCTGAATTTTCAGGATCATTACTCCAGTCCTTTAGAAATCACTCTAATATGATGATTCATTATCAAAGTTGGAAACAGTTCTGCTGCTTAATATTTTTTAATAACCTGTGATACTTTTAGGATACTTTGATGAATAAAAAGTAATAAAATTAAAATTAAAATAAAAAAGAAGAATTTTTTTTTTTTTTAAATAGAAATCTTTTGTAACAACAATATACACGACTGGTCAGTAATTTGGGTTCAGTAATTTTTTTCTTTCTTTTTTTGAAATAAATCAATACTATTATTCAGCAAGGATGTGTTAAATTGATCAAAAGTGATAATAAAGAAGATTTATATTATTAGAAAATATTTTTTATTATTTTGAATAAATGCAGTTCTGTTTAACCTTTTATTCATCAAATATATTAGGCAGCAGAACTGTTTCCAACACTCATAATAAATCAGAATATTAGAATGATTTCTAAATGATCATGTGATAGACCGGATGTCACATGCTGAAGACTGGAGTAATGATCCTGAAAATTCAGCTTTGCATCACAGAAATAAATTATAATTTAAAGTATAATAAATTGAAAACCAATTATTTTAAATTGTAATAATATATCACAATATTAAAAAAAAAAAAAAATCTGTATTTTTGATCAAATAAATGCAGGCTTGATGAGCAGAAGAAACTTCTTTCAAAAACATTAAACATAGTAATGTTTCCAAACTTTTGGCCTGTACTGTATTCCCCCCAAAACTGCACAACTGTAGGGTAAAACATTAATCAAAAAGTGATAATAAAAAATGCGTCTTAAAACTGACATGATTGTAACAAAATCACACAGTCTGGGGCCTCTGGAGAACTCAGAACAACTGCTAACATTAAGTTTAAGGTAAAAATAACTGCCATGAAATTATAGTATCTTACTCCCATGCAATTAGATAAACTGTTAATTCACTACATCACTTTACCTCTGTCTTTATCCCCTTTTATCCTCTTCTCTTCTTTTTGGCACTGTATCTATCGCAGACTATAATGCTCATTTATAATGTGTCATGTAAATTCGGCCATCCGTCACAATCAGGAAACTTTCACCGCGTCTAGAACTGGCGCGAGCTGCCAGGCCCGTTTCTACGAGCCTGAGTATTAAGCGCCCTCAAAAAAAAGCAATGTCTACATTGGATGCGGCGTCGCGCACGCTACACAACAAATTACCAACAACTGATCGCGCGCGCGCTCTCTTTCTGACGCACTTCAAGCACTCGCTGGGCGGGGAAAGATTGCATCTCTCTGCCATCTGTAACCATGTTGACGTGCCGCCCGGTGCCCATTGTGGTTCCGTCCCGGGTTACCATGGTGAAGGCTGTGAGATTACCCCCCGCCCCCCATTTTTTTTTTTTACAGATCTGCATGATTCACGTAGGTCACATTTTCAGGTCGGAAAATCCGGAATTCCGGATTAATCCGGAAAAATCACATCCCTGATAAAATGATCCATATTCAACACTGTCCTCACCTTCCAGGTCCACCATCATCATTTCTTGCTTGTTTTTCACTTTGCCAAGGTTTTTGGCCTTCTCTTCCTCCTCAGCCAGTTGGGAGGTCATCTCACTGACACGGTCCTCCAGGAGTTTTTTCTCCTGAGGGATAGGGAGGGAAGAAAGAGTTCAGTTTGCTCAAAGTTCTTCTCTGAGCATCCTTATCGCAAAGGCCCAGACCTGCATTTTGTTACAGGGAGTTTGACAACCACACTGACCTTTAGGAATTTGGAGTTCTGGTCCTCCAACAGCAGAATATCCTCCTCCATTTTCTTTATCTTGGCTTCAGCAGTCACCTTCTCCAGCTGAAGCTTCTGTCGGGCAGCCTCTTCTTCATCTAGCTGTTCCTCTAGGTCCTATAAGACACACACACACACACACACACACACACTTGTGGTTTATGGACAGCAAAAGTGTTTACTATTAGCTAGTACTAACAGCAGAACTTTTAGATAAAGATTTACTATTATAAGTTTACAGCAGATCCAAGATTATATTTCCCCAAATAAGTTGTCACCGTTATGTGTGACTGCATTTTCTTCTTCTCATTCTGCAACGATTGGTTCCTCTCCTCTTCCTCCTCCACGCGGGACTCCAGGTCATGAAGAATCTCCTCCAGCTCTTGTTTTTTAGCCACCAGGCGAGCCCTCATCTCTTCAGCTTCAGCAAACAATTCTGTCTCGGCCTGTAGTTGCTCTGCCAAGATGTTCTTCTCCTCTAAGAGCTGAAAAACATCACAAGAGATCTTTTCTTGGTTTCAAGATCATGGACATTCCACTACAAGGAATAAAGCCCCAAGAGACTATGGTGTACATATATAACCGGCTATGTTATAATGACTTTGAATGTGTGCTAACCTGCTGGTGTTTCCTCTCCATATCCACCAATTCATTTTCCACTTTCACCTGCCTCTCCTTCACTTTAATGAGCTCCTCATCTTTGGCCTGCATTTCTTCCTCCTGACGGGTCACCTGGAGGAGAGGTTTCACCTGCAGACACAGTTGTAATGCATGTCTCGATTTGAAAACTATTCACAATCATACTGCAAATCAGTTGTTAAAGAGTGGATTTCTCTTGCAATCACATAGACAGATTTTACTCAGAAATGTACACAATAGCTAGTAAAATCATTCTAACAGTTATGTAAACAGTCTCTTTTAAAATCACCAACCTTGGTGAAGAGTCTCCACCACTGCCAGTGACGAAGTTTCAGGTAGGCGGCACAGTTTCTCTGGAGGACTTTCAAAGCGCTTAGCTGCTGCTGTTTTTTAGCAAAGGCTCTGACGAACACATCCACAAAACAGCAGCAATTCACCGACAAGGTCTTATAAGAATACTTTTCATATATTGTGATCTCTACACTATAAACAGTAAAAGCTGCATATTATCGCTGACCCTTTAAGACCAGATTTAAATCGGCCATTTGCATTTGCACTTACTTGCGAGCCAGGTATCCTCGGCAGACTGACTGAAAGTAGATGATGATATCTGTTATTTTCAGGTCTCTCTCTTCCTCCAGGTGTGCCAAAACTCCAGTGCGGAAGAAGATCTTACTCTGACCGATCCGGAAGAGGTTTGGGTCTAATTCCAAGGCTCGGATCTACAGATGACAATGATACTTAGTATGTAGCAGATTCTAAATTTCAGATGCTAGTTTTTCAATATTGGACATAAAAAAATGTTTATATGACTCAAAACGAAATAATTAAAAACGTAATGTTTGTGGAAACATTTCAGGATACTATGATGAACAGAAAGTCCAAAAGAATAGCATTTACCTGGAAAAACAAATCATTTTACAATAATGTAAAAGTCTTTACTGTCACTTTTGATCAATTTAATGCATCCTTGCTGAATAAAAATATTTATTACTTTCTGTGAAAAAAAAAAAAAAAAAAAAAAAAAAGAAAGAAAGAAAGAAATCCTCCTAATCCCAAATGTTTAAATGGTAGTGTGAGTTTTCATCGAATATTTCATACAATACTGGTATTTAAAAATATTGTGATTTAATCATTTTATTTTGGGCTTTGTACCTCCATATAAAACTTGATGGTAAAAAGGACTGATCAACCTCATTTGTTTTGGTTTATGAAAACTCACCATTCTCTCACAAGCCTGCTTGCCATCCATAAAACCTTTGGGTATTGCATTAGGGGTGAGGATCTCATATCTGATAGGAAAACAGATTTAACAGTTAAAATATGATAATATTGGTGCTACAGCATCTGAAGAGGAATGAAGAGGTTCTCAACTCTTTAATGAGATATCTGAAACGCACCTCTGTCTGAACTCCTGGAAGACGATACGGTTAGGGAACCCCTGCCTGCAGATCCGGATTCCTTCTAGAACTCCATTACACCTCAGCTGGTCTAGAACCAGATGGGGCTCCAGTTTACCAGCCTAACAGAGAACAACAGCAATGACAATGAGGTGCATTAAATAATAACATTAAACATTAAATAACATTAAATAAACTCTCTTTTTTTTTTATTCAGCTAAAAGTACATTTACTTACAACTGAAGGGACAAACGTCACTTACTCTTTTCTCATGATTGGGGATGATACAGCGGACAAAGTTGGGATTGGTGTTCCTGAGTGTGGCCATGAGTTTTGTAAGGGACTCTTTATAAAGCTGACCCACAGTACGGAACATGCCCTTCTTGGTCTTATATGTAGCTCCAAATGCAGTCTCGTTCATCCCTGCCACCTGGTCCAAACCAACAATACGATCCACTACCATGAAGAGTGAGAGAAAAGACAGATACCAAGTGGTTAGGTTGATATTAAGAGTATTTACAGAACATTATTAAAGAAGAAAGACACAGCACAGCCAAATCATGTGAAGATGGAAGAGGTAAATCTACAACTAAAGCTCTAATTCAACAACACCAAGCAGAAGGTCAAAATACACTGTGTATTTGTGCATTTTTACATAACTGTGCTTTGATATTTTCAGGCCTGTATAATCATCATATCCCAAAAGAAACCAGAAAATAATTTTCTGAAAGTAGTACAGTGTATTTTGACTCAATGCCACAAGTTCAGACAGCCAATTCAAGAGCCAATGGCCCCTACTATGCCAGCAAGTCCAGTGCTAGGCAAATGGAGACATGAAATAGATGAAGAGTGCCAAGGATAAGACTACATCTATAAACAAGCACAAGCTGCAAAAGAAATAAAATGGAAGGGTGAATCTCAAAACCCAGATCATGTTTAGGACATATTTCACCCCAATACCTCGCACTTCAGTGAGTCAGATGTTAATTCAGTAACTGCTCTCATGGATTCAGTGAGCTGTGTTAACAAATATACATTAAATATGTATTTACAAATCTAGTCAAATCTGATTTCTTGTGGTGCAGAGGTGTAATTTTAGCAAACGTAGAGTAGATTTAGCAGTGCTTTATAATATGCTTCGTAAAGTAATACATTGTCTGAGTATTTGTTGTATTGCCTAAAATGTATGCTGATTTTAATAAAACAAATCATAGTTTTGCAGTTATATCACAGAAATGAGATTCTAATGAGAATCAATGAAAATGACCAAAGTACATTCAAAAGTGAAACATTTTGATAAAGTCAAGAATTTTGAATTTATTCACTTTTTTGTGTGAAATATAACAGACTTGTACACCAAGTTCTCTCCCTCTGAGCAATGCTACTAAAAATGCCTCCTTTGAGCAACTGAATAAATCAATGTGAATAAATATGCTTAGCAATAAATAAGATACCAATCAGAAAAATTATATTCACTGATTTGAGTCTGATAACAGTGCCATAGGACAAAACAAGTCAAACTTCAATAATTTAACATGGAAGTAATCAGAAACGACATTTTCATTTTGATTCAGTGGGGCTTGCCAAGTCCAGCTACTGTTGCTAGAACTACAATTGTAGGTCTTACAGCATTCCTGTAAATGTGATCCTTAAAAACCGCTTCCAAGCAATGCTCTGTTCATAATGGGGCTCCTGACGTGGCTTCCTTTACCTCCATGGAGAATCTACTGAGCTGTCAGTGTTGACTGGCACAGGGCTGAGCGAGTCATTTGGATTCCATTGAAACAAGACGTGTATTGTTCCTGGTTCCCTGTCGGAGACGCTACAGAATTCCTCCACTCCTCACCCAAACTCCATCTCCCTCACACAGCCTATCAAATCGCCGTCTGACACTTAAAACAAACAAGTAGTCTGACCGTGAGGTGTAAGGGCATAACCAACATCCCACACACACTGCTCTGTCTGCTGAAAAAACCAAGCTGTGTTTGGGGGACTCTTATAAAAATCCAGGTCATATTTCACTCCAAAATTGAAGGCATAAAAAAAAAAGGAATAATATCTAACATACTTGTGAAGCCCAGTTTAGGACCATTAATATTTTTCTATTTTATACTGTTTTCATGAAAATATACTATTTTATACTGTTTTCATGACAATATATTATATTATATTATATTATATTATATTATATTATATTATATTATATTATATTATATTATATATATATAATAAAATATATATTTTTTTTTTTTTTTTTTTTTCAACAATATTATTGATCTGACTGTACTGACGCTGTTGAAGGGGAACTGAACTGAGCTGGATGACAATTTTTTGCAGAACTGTTTTAGAAATAAAATGAACTAATTTAATAATTGATTATCTTTACAACAGAACTGAATCAACACTGAACACACTCACTGTTATCACTGTAAAGCTGTTTTGAAACTAACTGTATAGTATAAAGTGCTCTATTAATAAAGGTGACTTGACAATTAAGCACATTTACCCCTAAGCAACGTCATTACTATGCATTCAGGATATAATTATTCTTGATGATTCTTGTTATTATGATTAAAATAATCTTTAAATGTTTTATTTTATTATAAAATTTGTTTGTGATTTTAATTTAGAAAAATTTGTAACTGCAATTGGAGTCCTAGCCTTGTGGGCAAGCGCTCCAACATACAGAACTCGCTTCTGCGGAGCTCTGGCTCGTCGTCCTTTCCTGACCCTGTTCCCTTTCCCTGTTCTTTTCTCAGTGATCCATCTCTATCCTTGCGCTGTACTATCAAAATGAAGGCCAAAAATAATAACATAACTGATTGCTTGCTCAGAGAATAAAAAAAATGAAACTATTTAATCATTTGATTTTGGGTTGAAATATGACACACACATGTACTTGAAAAGTCTTGTGAGATTCACCTATTCTTCTGTCAAAATGGCCTCTTTCAACACTTTCTGAACTGAAAAAACTACAGGTGCAGATGTAATAATTATTTGACACTTTTTAAACTCTTAAATTGGAGGAAGAATATTTAGGGGGCGTGCGAAGTAAACAAAATTACTGAAAGGCACTCAAGGAACAAGAAGGGCCCTAATCCTTGTAGCCAGCTCACTCAGAGTTACCCAGGTCACTTTCAAATGTTGTGTTGTGTCAGTACTCTGCATTACTCGCTATGCACATGCATTCATTTTTCATGCAATCTCAGGGCATCCTAATGAATCAGCCAAGTCAAGCTTCCTTCCAAATGGATCCAGCCAACTCTAAAGTTAGCCAGCTAGAGGGACCAGGGCCCAGGTCTACAAGCCATGGGAGTGTTTGAAAGTACACAATGCGCTGGTAAGCAGAGACCTACAGCATCGTATACCTTCACCTGGCGATTCATGGAGACTAGAGACATCATAAAAAGACGCTCTTTGGAAATTCTGAATCTCTATGGTCGAGACAGAAGGGAGCAAAGGGGGGATAAACAAGAAAAAAAAAAGCAAAATAAAAAAGTAGTAGAACACAGCTAGCACAAAGACATAAGTGGTAGTAAACACTGGTTAGTGCTATGAACAAGCAACATTAAGTCATCATTCCATTAACACTGGTTTCAAATGTATTGGGATGTTAATTTTAACATTTTAAGAACATGCTGATCAATCTTGGCACACACACATTTTATTTACCTTTTTAAGTAATTAATTGCCACAGTATGAATAATTTTACATAAACTTATATAATTAGGTTATTTTAATTTCATATATTGGGAAATGCAGTGAAAAATTATTAGCTGTCAGATTTAAAGATGACACAATATATGACACATCCCACGCTCTATTTTTGCATTACTCCATATTTCTTCACTGCTCTCTCCTGTGTGTAAAGTAATGCAAAGCAGTCTTGCCTACAAATAGTGTGCGATTAAATCTACTGTGGTATCAACAGTGTTGCAAAATTCTTTGTTCGACACATTCTCACACACTGACAGCCCCAATTTTGACCCTTCGTAACTGAATTAATAGTCCCCTCCGGCTTCATTAAAATATTTGCATCAAGCCACCGAAATGAATGACCACCTCTTTTTACAAGACATGAAACAGAAGATTGAAAACAACAGTCTCTTTCTTCACAGACTGGGAGGGCAGAGCAATAAAAATGTCTGTTTCATATGTCGGGAGAAAAGCGCTTACCATCCTTCCACAATTCAGCCACAAACTTATCCGTGGACTGGTGCAGGAGCGTGGCCACGTTGTCGTTCAGAGGGTCCATGTTTTTCATTAACCATTCATCTGCCTTATAGTCAACCTGCAGGATGAGGGAAATAAACACTACGTTAGCTCAATAAAACACTCAAGATGGGAACAATGGAATTAAGTCAGGACTGGTTCAATCTAGATCGTTTCATTTAAGGGGTTCTGCAGTTGTTGGCTGCTTGCGTAGCGTTATGTAACTACTGAAAGTGATAAAGTATAAATCAATGCACTATATTACTTTTCTTAAACAACAGGAAACAAAGCAAGCTCTAATTTTCTGGCTTTTAACCTAAACGTGGCTCAAAGGGAGAAAAATATCAAAAGTTCCTCATTTCATGCAGTGTCAAGTTTCTTTTGCAAACAGCTCACTGATCTGAAACAGATGTGGCCTATGGTTAGCACATACCACAGCTGGATGCTGCTACCCTTGAAAGACAGAAACGCAACACTTCATTGCAAGTCAGTATGACCTGACTAAATCCAATTACATAAGGTTATGATGCAGTCTGTTGCATTTAAACACCCAAAACAAGCCTAAATTATAAGAAATATCACAGAACAGAAGTACAAGTGGTGAATCCAACAGCTTAGTGTGGTGTCATAAATATGACGTACTTTGCCAGCATAGTGAATGATGCAGAAATCGGCTTTGTCCTTTAGCTGCCGTGGTTTCTGGAACTTGGCATGAGTGCCTTGCTCTTGCACCAGTTTGTCCACGAAGGTTTTATCAGTGGCTTTTGGGAACCAGCACTCCTCATCCAACAGAGCCAACACACCGGGAGGATTTGCCTGGGAATGGCACCATATGACCGATCAAAACAATTATAGAAAACACTAAAAGCATTCATTACTTTCACATTAACTTCAAATCACATTATTAAATTCTGCAAATGCTTGGGGTAGAAAATATTTATAGCAAACCAGAACAAAGAATTCAAGGACTAACACAATTATATTAAAAAAAAATCAAATCTGTATAAAAGAGTTGATGCAGGAGCTCACCGGTCTCTCAATGAGGTCAATGCAGGGCTGCAGGTCAAGGCCGAAGTCGATGAAGCTCCATTCAATGCCTTCACGCTGGTACTCCTCCTGCTCCAGGATGAACATGGTGTGGTTGAACAGCTGCTGAAGCTTCTCGTTGGTGTAGTTGATGCAGAGCTGCTCAAATGAGTTCAGCTGCCAAAAGATGGAGAGAACAATAAAATATGATCAAATTGTTTTTGTTCATAGTATTTTAGCCCCAGGGCATGCATAATTGATTCTTTAACCAATATCAGTATCAATATCACTTAACGAAATACTGCAGCTATGAGTGGGTATCCAATTACACTGTTTACTGTAAACCTTTTTATTTCTTGCTAACCACGTTATAATTATATTACTCAATTTAGCAGATGCACCTTATCCGAAGCAATGTCCAACACCAAGATGGCAAAGACATCCTCCAGCACAACTTGAAGGAATCTTCTTAATGGCAAAAAAATGGGCCCTATGAAATCTGTTTAATTTATTTCTCAAAACCCCCCCCCCCTTTTTTTTTTATTAAAACAGAGCCTATGAAATGTTTTTCCCCACCTGAAATTCTGTGGTGTCCATTTTTTTTATTCAAATCTATCATCAGAAACAGTGGTAATCAAATTAAGGCATAAAACATTAACTATTCAATTAACATTTTAAAATGTAAAATCAAATAAAAAATGTACCATTCTTTTTTTATTTTTAGATGTTTACTATTAAAAATTAAAACATGGAACAATTTTGATATTCCTTAATAATAATAAAATTGTTTAAAACATTTATTATTACTTTGAGAATTACATTCTATTGCACTATAGTAATATATGTGTCACAATTTAAGTTAAACCAAACATGCATTTAGATGAATCAGTGGTATAAATCTGTGATAAACCACATGCAAATAAAAGTTGGTCCCAAATAACATCCTATTTTAACTAAAACTGTCATTACTCTCAGGACCTTGCACTGCCTGCATTTTTATCATATGACCTCTGATTTGGTGAAGTACAGAGATAAATATCTATGATTTAGCATAAGAGACAGCTGAGCACTAATTCAGAGGAAGCCACACCTGGAATATCTCAAAGCCAGCGATGTCCAGGATGCCAATAAAGGAAGCCCCTTGGCGCTTGGTTCTGTCCAGAGCTTTATTAATGCGGTGAACAAGCCAACGGAACAACCTTTCGTATGTGGCCTTGGCCAGGGCTTCCACTGCAAAGTCAGCCTGGTCAGAGGAACAAAGAGACAGGATAAGGCAAGGTAAAAAAGGTGACATATATCACATTTACAAAAATATGCACACTTACAAAGTGTACAACTTTTTCTTTTCTTTTTTTAAATGGCATGTAAAACCTGAAAGGACCCTATAGTGGAAGGTTTTGAGAATTCACACGTAGTACTGGTACATAGTATAGTACTGGTCTACGATCAGGCCTGAGAGGTAAAACACTAATGAAAAGATTGTTTCATAGATGGGAGGAAGGGTGCTCTGACAGATATACAGTGGAGAACTGAATAGTTCATTACCTGTTCTTTAGTTTGGGCTTTTTGCACATAGTCTCTGCCCACTTTGATTCTTGGAGACAGGATGGCACGGGTGAACTCCATGACATTCATGCCGAGCAGGTGGCAAAGTTTTTGAGCAGCTGAGAAACAGGAAAAAAAGCACTTGTTCACAAAATGGTCATCTGTAATGCAAACTGGCCAAAAATGGTGAAATTGTATTTCAATTTATTGGGTTTTAGGAGCTTCCCTTATGCACTTAAATGGCAGTGCGATAAGTTATTATGGGACATATTTTCTCATGAGTATAAGAGGTATTTGAAATAAGTTATGGTCGTTATTGAAATTTACTGACTTCTAAACCCTTACAGACCATTTAGCAGCCAAACAAACCCCAAGAGTTCCCCCTTTGGACCACCAGCACGACTATAACTTTCCAGCTTCATGTCGTGAATGAAACAACTTGGTGGCTTAAACAGATGAAAGCTTCAATATCTTACCATTAACGGTGATGATAAAAACGAATTAAACAAAATGCCAGTTGAGTAAAGCTTGCTGGAATGCGTCATGGCCGTAAAACGGTCATATTTGGGGCTCTTACGTAAACAGGATTGATTTAACGCAACTTAGCACAACTATTCTGGTATTTTCTTTTAATATGAAATGTATCCAAAAACTATTCAAGCCGTCATCATGGGAGCCCAAAAGAAGTCTAACGGGTAATTTGTCAAAACAGTGCAGTGGAGAACTGCACAAAACCATCTGGTGCAAGGGTTTAGACCAAAGTGTAGTCTGGATACTGAAAACACTTTAATGCTAACGCACTGCCAAAAGATTTTCAAAGTTATTGGGGCACATAAAATGCACATATAGACTTTCCATTACTGAAAAAAGAAACATTATCTCTGTGCTAAAATAAGGCATTATGCATTTTTTGAAACCTGTAAAAAACCCAGCTGAGCAAGTATGAGGTACCTGTGTTTTCTGGCATGGAAGCCTGATCGGTGTTTCTCTCCTTCTTGAACACAATGTTACCAAACTGCATGACAGCTGATACCACTTTGAACATTGCTGCAGTGACAGAAAAACAAGGACAAGACAGTCAACAGTCTGTGGATAGTAGACATGAAATATTTTTGGAAAGTTGATGTCCAGCAAGCTTTTACGCCATCCAAAAATTTATTACAACATTTAAACTGGAAACAGGTGGATTTATTCAGCTATTTTATTCACTCACAAACATTGTACATTTTTGAAATTGCACCAAAATACACTATTTAATTCAATATAAATATTATTATATTGATTTTATTCAATTGAATTAATTATTATTTCAATGCATTCCGGTATGAACATGGGACATCTGTACTGTAAACTAATTTATCATACTGCAGGTCCATTTCAAATGCAATAGTGAAGGCAAAAAGTTTAAAAAAAGTGAAGAAATAAGACACTTTTTTCCTAAAGCTCCTTACAAGGAAATGGCAACATGATGATTATGATGATTTACTAGTAAACCAGCAGTAAATAGACAATGTAGTAGAGGTGTGTTTGTTCCATGTATGCTTACACAAGATTTCCTCATGAGAGAAGCTCATAATATACATGGCTTCCATGGTCTCTTGGAAATTGTCCTTGTCCTGTTGGCCAGGAATGGGAATGTTACCATTGGAGAGGAAGCGGTAGTTATTGAAGCCCTCCAGGAGTAGATCAGCTGCCAGAAAAAAATGAGCATTAATAAGACAGCTGCAGTCTTTAGACACCACACCTTACCAAACTCTCCATAATCAGTCAGATATCTTCACACTAGTGGTGGGGGAAAAATCGATTCTGTTCAGTACTGCGATATTTTGCGCACGCAATTATATCAATACAGTAGCGCAAAGTATTCCAATATTTAATTATAAAATTATCTGTTTTACTTTCGGGTTATAGGGCTGTGACGGTGGCAGTTTTTTACCACTGTGGTGGTAATGGACAAACTACCTGCGGTGGTTGGGGAGTTGTTTTGAAAATTTAAATTAAAAAAATTAGTGTTTCTTTGAGCAACAAAGTGTTTATTTGAGCAATTCCTTCAAAGAAGCAACACACTAAAGCCTGTAAAGCATTGAAATAAATATCAGTAAATATTGGAAACTTAAATAATATAATAAATTTAAATCTATTTAAAAAAACAACAACTTTCGTTTAATACTTGCACACAAAGACGCGTGATTCCACATGAAGCCATACCGCTCTGCGCTTTGAGAGGGATGTGGGACACGAGGAGGAAAGAGACCATTGATCTATTTTCTGATATCTTCATGTTTTCTACTTGTTGTAAAAGGTATGAAGAGCAAATTTAATCTTCCACAAGGGCAAGACATTTAAGCTATGTTTGATATTGCGCTGCCAGAGAAAGCGAAACTAAAAATCACCTGTGCGTGTGAAACGTGCTTTACAAATAAACTTGACGTGCCTTACATGTCTAATAACAAGCAAAAACTGTGTTAAAATGAATCTGACGTGCAAGTAAAAATGTAGGCTATCTGTCCTACAACGTTTTTCTACTTTACCACAGTAAAGAATATGAATAGGCCTAATTAAAAGCGAACCAAGGAAGAAACGTTTATAATCCCCTTCGAAAATCGAGACGTGAGTGAAGATTTGGGGGGAAAAAACGAGAGATTACATGCAGGGATGAGTCACGATTTTTTAATATTCGATTAGCTTATTTAATTATAGAATTACTATGGAATATCGAATAGGTTGTGCAATTATTCTCTAAAATAAAATGATGTTTTTGGTGCTAATGCGGTGGTGACGCGTTCATATAATTACGTTCTGTAATAAGATCCTGTGTCCTGAATGTTCAAGGACAAAGTTTTTGCACTACCCTCGTAAGTTGCAGTTCAGTAAATGTGTAGAAGATAATGTTCACAGAATTAATGTGACATTTGAAGTGAATTGAGCAGTCTTATTTTCCTCATTTTTTGTAATGCCTTTGAATAATATGGGGGACATGAATCGCAATATATCGCAGAATCGAATCGCAATACTTGCTGTATTGCAATATGTTAAGAATCGCATTAATATTGAATCGTGGCCCAAATATCGCAATACTATCGAATCGTCACATTTTTGCCAATTCCCACCCCTACTTCACACATTCAAAACATCCAAAGCCTGCTTCATTACACAGGAAACAAACATGTCCATGTGTTAACCTTGCATTTAGAATAAGGATCTCATTATTAAAATCTCTTACTAAAAATACTCACTTCTTAGATGTTCCCCAGCACCAGCCAACAGCTGGTAGAAGACATGGAAGGTGCGTTCATCTTTGGCTTGGCGAATGGCCCTGGACTTTTCAAGAAGATCTTGAGATTGAGTTAAGGGCAAGTGAAGCCTATTTTACAGCTCATTGTTCACGGTGTCAAATCATTCACATCATGATGCGCTACTATACAGCTTTGTTAATTATCTACTAGCTATAGTAACAGTTTAAAATCGTTTCACTATTCTAAAAGCACATAGAAGTCAATTTGCATACCTTTATTCCTGCTGATATTAAACACACAGAAAATTCACCAATATCAGTGTTAGCAGTGCAGCAGCATTACTCAAATGTAACTGAACAGTTATCAGATCAGGATACAGGTTTCAATGTTGGCCCCCACAATGTAACCGGTTACATCAAAGTTGATGCGGATGAACTTGCCCTGTGGAAAAACAAATATTTAGGAAGTATATTTTTTTTTATGATGTGCTATACTGATCATGCTTTATAAACCATACCAATGCTTCATAACTATCATTATATTTTATGGGCCTAATCAACATTTCTAAGAATCCATTTGAACAGATGATCGTCTCTTTTATTGTTTGAACAGAGTGGCTTGTGCATACCTGATATGCAGCATGTTTAAATAGCTCTACTTAAAAGGAAACGGTACTCAAAGAATGCGTAAGAGGCTAGCATACATGCTTTTTTGCAGCAAATGCCCCCAAAATAATGACCTAAAGCAAAAGACCCGAAGAATTAAATTCCTCTGCAGCTTTTGATTTGTTTGTATGCTTAAAAGGTTTCTGCTGACTTTAACGCATGCCAGCGAAAACTCAATCAGCTGGCCAGAGGAGCAGACGTAAGACAGACGCCCATCTCTTTTTAGAGTGCTGAATGTGGATTTTGGTGAGTGTGTACCTAAATGGCCCTTTCCAGATGCTACATAAATTTAAAAAAAAAACTATCAATAAACTTAATAAATATCATTGCCAAAAAGTAATTAGAATGTAACAAAGCATTGTGGCAATATTTCAAGTAATTTTACAGTTGGCAAAACAATGGAGAAATGATCAGATCAGTCATTATAGACAAACTTACAAAGCGTGAAGAGTTGTCATTTTTCACTGTCTTGGCATTCCCAAAAGATTCCAGAATAGGGTTTGCCTGCAGGAGTTGACGCTCTAACTCTCCCTGTAATGCAACAATCACTGGTTAGAAAACACTAACTATTACATAATTACATTAAGTTTAATACAAGAACAGATGCAACTGAGGTGTGTAACCGTAATAAGAGCAATAACGTGCGTAAAAACTGACGAGAAAACCTTGACAAGAAATTTAACACCAACAAACAGATTAGAAAACATTTCTTGCGCAGTTTGCACAGGGTTCGTTTGTATAAACAGTAAGGTTTAACCCAACTATCACAGATAAATCAGTTTATTAATTATTTTAAACATCCCCCTTTTAATACACGTAAGTTTGTGTTGGAACTCAAATGTTCCATATCATCTACATAACAAATTTCATCTATTTGCATTCTTTACTAGCCTAGAAATCTAGAAGCACCCTAGCGGCAGCAAAATGTATTTTGCAGCCAGGGTAGTCTAGCAACTCTCCGTTGACTTTCGGAGCTGTAAAAACCTAAATTGCGTCAGGCCAATCACATCGTGTATAGAGTAGGCGGGGCGGGCTTAACATAATGACGGCAGAGTTGCGACGGTTCCCTGCTCCTTGAAAACAAAGAATGTCTTCTGCTGTTGGAGAACAGTCTTTCGAATCGGCTTTGGCCGCGACTCTGGAGGACTTGGAGTTAAGTTGTTCTTTGAGAAAAGAGCAAAGAACGGCACTTAAGTCATTCTTAAAAAAGGAAGATGTGTTCGTAGTTTTGCCGGCCAGATTCAAAAGTTGAATCTATCAACTAACGTAAGCTCCGCTGTTGGGAAAACGCTCTGGTTGTTTGAAGCGCTGTCCTATTGTGTGCAGAGGGAATTTGAAAGACAGCCGTTTATCCCGCCCCTCGGATTGAGCCGTGTCTATGGTGAGTTGCCAGACCTAACATCTTGATGTAGGTCAGGCTTGTCAGGCTAATTCTTTACAGTATTTTGCTGAGATGTTGTATGGCTAACAACAATCAGCTTGCTTTTACAGCAAATCCATTTCTCTTCATTTGACCCTCAAACCAGAAGCGGATCATCTACATGGAGTAAAAATACACTAACCTACAAACCTAATTAAAGCCTGGGTAGCCATGAGAGGGTTTTTGTGCAAATTCTCACTGGCTGCCTGAAATACAGGCACTGTGGGGTTGGTCAGGAAACTCCTCAAATTAGAAACGACAGACGCCCAAAGCCCCACTGCGCCACATCACAGCTCCCCCCGCCACAAATCTGGGACATCCACCCCTTTATACCCCCTAGACACCCTTGATGTTATCCATTTCCATCTGATAGGAAGTTTGGACAGGTGTCCCATTGTTCTTGCTGTTGTCATGAGACAGGAACACATCACGACACAAATGAGAGAGAATGACCACTGTGATTTTACCAACTGTTCCCATTACGTGACCAAAACGAGCAGAATAGTGGATACAGTCCAGGAAATTTTGTGGTTTAAAGTTTTAAAAGTTAATGTAATAAAGGGCCTAAAATAGACTACAAGATTAATCCAATTCTCTGTTTAATAATTGCTGAATTGTTTTAACATATCTGCGTGTATCTGAGAGCACAAGTCAGTAACTTAAGTCAGAACAATGAACTTTTTATAAAACATTAGTAATGAAACTTTATAAGAACAGTAACAGGTTTCACCCTCATCTAAATAGGAGATAAATGAACCATTATTACGACAAAATTTCATTAGCAACTTCTTAAAGAACTTCTTTTCATTAGAAAATATGCCAAGAACTACTGGAATTTGAGCTTTTTGTAGCAGAGCTCTTTGTAAATGGACATTCCAGAACCTTCCAACTGCACGGACGGAGCAGGGCAACGTTATTTGAGAAAGGGGAATTCAGCACCGTGACCACTGCACCATAATGCAGTATTTTAACATGCAACAGTGTAGTTTTACAGACATATAAATTACTTGACATCACCCCAAAAGTACAGTATATATAGGATTCAAAGAGAGAAGAAAAGAATAATTAAGAAAGCAGATGTTATACAGCAGAATGACATTAGTAAAAACACATAAACAAAAGATGAGAGTAAAATGAATAAAAATAACAATTTCTTGTGCCCATCAAAGACGTGGTATGAAATAAGAAAGAAAACATGGGGAAAAAACAAGGGACTACAAGCTACTCACATAAAACAGGATTCCGTTCTGTAATCAAATCATTACAATGGAAACAGAGGTATTAATGTCACAGAGGGAAATGTACACAAACACATGACAGACAGAACACACTCAGCAAGGGGTGACTTAAAAGTTGAACAAAATGTGTTGAATATATCTGAAGGATGCATTCTCAGTTTATGATCAAGGCTTTTGCTGGTTTAGAATGTTGCTGGTCTAAATAAGACAACTGACCTATATGTGTGGTGCAAAAAACTTTCAGGTTTCATGAGGTTTTTTTTGCAACAAAATCTTTAAACGTGCAAGGATCTGTAACACACTCGTTCTCATGCCGGGTTCAGACTACACGATATCAGGCCGATTTTGGCATGATCTGTTTGACGTAGGGTGTCGTGGTGATTCATAAAATGACAAGGGTGTTGCGATGCAAGAATCAGTCGTTTAAACTCGTAAAGTGTCATAGTGGATGACCACTGTTTCCTTGAGGGACTACCACGACAGAGTGAAAAGGATAAATGCAGGCGAACGATAGCAGAGGTGCTTCAGCAACCCAGTGAGTCCTGGAATTAGCATTAAGCTAACACAGCATTTCGTGAGCCTGCTTGTTTACGTTCTTGTTTGGAAGTCAGTCGCTAGTTCCGCCTTCTCGATGACATCACGCACATCGTTAAAGACGGCAAGCGATGATTGATCGAGAAGCAACGTGTAGTCTGACATGTTTCTTGTCAACGACACAAGAGTTTAGGAGTCAAATTTGCATAACCTGACACAGTGACTATCGTAACAGAAAAAATAATTGTGTAGTCTGAACCTTTCATTAGATATCAAGTCAGATTTTATGATCAACTCATTACTTCCAGACTACATTAAAGATGAAATTCCAATACAATGACAGGTTTTCACATCATGCAAGCTTAAATATACCACTATGCCCCAAGCCATCCAGACATCCATTACTTAGGCTAATCTCTAATATTTTTATCCATCACTAAGATGGTTAAAATTAGGGATGCACCAAAATTTCAGCTGCCAAAAATGTCATTTTTGGTTTTTGGTCGAAAGAGAAAATAGACAGAAAATATGAGATGATAATATAAGCCGAAAATATATGCCGCCCTGCCCCTCAGTGTTCAATGCTCAGGTTTCACTTTCACGCAGCAATTTTTTTTATAACTGTGCGTGCACACTGGCACGGAGCGAGCATTTTCAATTCATTCCAATGGAAGTTGAGCTTAATGCTCACGAGCGAGCTGGGCAACGCTGCTAAAATGACGCTACCCTCTCGTACACTGCTCTGCTCCCCACTCTGCTCAGGCCATCCTTAAAAATATTCTTGTTTGCCGTAACCCGACCGACCCAATTATTTATTTGTTTTTCCTTTTAGTCCGACCGACTTGCCGGTTTGTAAACTTGCGTTAAGACCGACTTTTTTTTTTTTACTCTTCAAACAACTAACACAAATGCAATAAAATAATATTAATTATATTTTAGTAAGTATTGTGAATATAAATTGCCTAGGCCTACAAACAAACGTAGGCTACGTTCTTTCTTTTAAATAAAAACCCATGGCGTCATCTATGATTATGTTTACGCATGTCACACTATGACCTGTACGTTCGCTTCGTTTCATTCACTGTCAGTGGTTCGCGCTTGGTAATGATGGCTGCGGCTGCAGTAAATAAAATGTTCGCGGTCACAGTTCAAAGTCGTACGGGTTCAGGCACCATAATACATCTAAAAAATGCATTAAAACATCTCAACACCGCTTTTACTTGGCTTAAAGATGACATAGTTTGGCCAGAGCAATGGTCAAAGGGATGTCATGTTAACAGGGTTCTTCACATTCCACGACATATTTGTTTAATGGATGTAAACATCTCAAATGTAACACATTAACATGTTTTCTCATAGGTATTACATTGCATGTTAATGCAATGAACTGTTATTTTGTGAAATCTAAAGTAATTTGAATTTATGTTTCCCTCTGAAAATCCACTTTCATTGAAATCTAGTGGCTTCTTTTTTTCTTGATTCTGCCTCATTTTTTCCCCAAATGAACGCAGCTGGAATTAATGCAATAAACATGTTTTTTGACAAAGATTTCAAATTGTTTGTGGTCTATATAACCTGCATCAGAATGAGGTTTGCAATGGTGCGCCCGAAGGCACGGGTTGAAGACCCAGTCAGTGACGTCCCGATATGCAAATTTGTTTAAATTCATACCTACGTAATCACCATGACCAAAATTGTACTTATTTATTATTTTTTTGCTGTTACTGCAAACCAAAATATTTTTAAGGATGGCCTCACATGCTCTGATAATTATAGCTTGGACTCTACATTATTTCAACAATTGGACAAAAAAATAAATCTGTTAAATCTGATTCTGTTGCATAGAAGTGAATAAAGAATAATTTAATATTTTGATATATTTTCTGATTTTGGTGTTACTTTAAAATAAAAGTGTGGTTATTTTATTGGCTTGTATGTTTTAAATTCAGATAAAATTAAATTATTGAATTTAATAAAAGTCTAATATTAATACAATTATACACACAAAAAAATATTTTAAATTAAGAAATTAATAATTATTTTAAAAAGTCAGTTTTGGTTTCAGTTTTCAGCCAAGTGCAACCCGAATTTTTTTGGTTTCGGCCCAGAATTTTCATTTCAGTGCATCCCTAGTTAAAAAAATAACTCTACACATCTTGAAGATTGCATACATTCAGAACTATTTAGCAAATGTGACAAATTGTGCAAAAAATAAATCAAAAGTAAACCATTCAAACCCCTTAAAGTAAAGTGTTTATTTTTATCAAGCAATATCCCAGAGAGCAGAAAATTTCACTTTGGATAGGCTACATTCCATTGGTGTTTATACAGCAGGTTAGTTTTGCATGCACAAGCAGAGCAGGTATAAAAAGCTTAAAGGGAACTTGCCTGGAGTTTGACTGCTTTAGGTGATTCTGGCTGTTTGTATATAATACACAAATGTAATATGTTAGAAGGCATCAGGGCCACATTCTGCAAGTATCTTAGACCACGGGAAAGATCTGAGCCTTTATGTTGCATATTTGGCCATGCGAATACAGTATGACTGCAGCATGTACAATTATTCAGCATGCTTTCATATATTTTTGAAGGAAATACATGTTATCAGGCCAGTACTGCAGACTTTAAGATGATTTATTAATACAGAGCAATGTGTACTACTTACACACACGTCAGAGCCAGCAGTTATTACTGGATGAACATCTATCCAACATTATCAGTATTAGAATCTACACACAACACTATCCATGACATACAAGTGCATGTTATCTACTGATGTATGTTAATTTGGTTAAAATTACTCTTCCAGCAAAAGCACCCTGATGTCATTGTAACCAACTAATGTGTCTAAGATAAAATAGATTACTTTGCGAGAGCTTCAGCTGTGAATGCATTACTGATAGGTTAGACTAATATGATTTGCAAAGCACTATGTATATAAACTGGCATTACGAACAGCTAATGCTGATTGACTGTATGTCTAACCATCTAAACTTTATAAAACCCTCTCATAAAGAGACGATAAGACGATTAGACAGACAACTTTGCCTATTGCATCACATCACACTTTTTTTAAGGCGGTATGTCAATAGTCTACCTTCTAAAGTACAATTACACTAATTTTTAACTTGCAAGCCTCATTTTACCTTATTCTGCTTAGTACTGCACATCTTTCCCTCCACATCTAAACCACTAGTGGAATTCCACACGGATTTCAAAATGAATGATTCAGCGAATGGCTGAAAGAAAAGGAACTCACTGGAATGTTGTGGTCCTTCCTTCCTTTATGTGACGATGCAACGTGAGCCAGGTACTGGATGACTTTTTTAGTGTTTTCTGTCTTTCCAGCACCTGATTCCCCTCTGCAAAAGAAAATTACAATTAAAAGCAAACATCAAAACATCATAAAACAGCTTTTTTTAAAGCTTTAACCCCAAAAAAAAAACAAAAAAAACAGATTGGGTAAATATTTATGCACATTTGCATGATTAATGCATTCCATAAGCTAAATAAGCCATCAGGCTACATCCTACATCTGCTAGGACTGCCGTTTGTTTTTCCAGCTGCAGTTCCTTTTAGCCGTGCTGGTGCATTACACAATGGCTTTTATTAAGTAAACATTAAAGTCTTATTTATTATTATTGGAATGCATAAGATGGTGTTTTAATTACTTAACCTTATAACACAATGATACAGATACAAGAAATACAGTTCTTCACAAAAAGTCTGATTCAAATATTCTTCTCCCTAATCTGCCCATAAATGGAAAAAAATCTTTAGAAAGACAGCCAGACATTTTCCACAAAGGCCTGTAAAGACATTCACTTAATACTGGCTTTATTCAAAGAAATATAATAGCAAAATGTCAAGCAAACGGGTGAATTAAACAAAAACGGTCCAAAATAGGAAATTCTATTGAAGTAAAAACAAAGAATTATATAAAGAAAATTTAGGATGATTATGATGATATACACAGTTGTATACCATTAGTATTTGTCATGTTAAATATAATTTATGTTGAATTTATTTAATTTTTTTAAACTGTAAACAGGATCTTCATTCATTTATTAAGGAAATTATGTCATAATTCAAAAAGCACCTTAATGCCATTGTTACTAACGTGTCAAACAGATGGTTGATTATTTGTCTAACAACCTTTTTGTAAACTCTCTAAAGAAAATGAAGACCCTTAAAAGCAGAATGTCTGCTCTCTTCCATACAATAAAACTGGATGTGGCCCTCAAGCTCCAAAAAGGTTAAAAAAAAAAACCTAAAAAAAAAACACCTTCATAAAAGTAGTCCATATGACTTGTGCACTATATTCCAAGGGGCTTTTCACATTTGAAATAGTTAACCCTGGGTCATTCTCATAATTTACCTGTGGTTAACCATTATTCCTGGGTATTCATAAGCTGGCGTTTCATACTGCACATTCCTACACCCTGGGTTAACGTTCTTATTTGCATATTTGCGCTGTCAGTGTCATTGATTGGACGAACGCTGCACATGACAGGTTTACATAAAGACTCTAGCATTGCACATCCTCATATTATATACTGTCGACGGTAACATCAAATTTTTCCTGAATGTACTTTTCAGGCTATAAAAGTAGGAATTAAATGGTCTCCTCTTCACTCTAATTGATGCGTTTTCCATCACCATTTGACATTTCCCCCGAAAATGCTGTTTATATACATGAGGGTGAGTAAATGATGACATTTTTGGTAAATCAGTCCTTTAAGAGCTCTTAAATATGTCTGCTTTTTTTGTGTCTTCAAGCTATTGACTGCAAGATTCCTTAACCCTGCATTCCAGCTACATATGGTTTCATGGACATCATGCCTTCATAGTGGGTGTGCTGCAGTGGTATCAGCATGTCAGAAGGGGTCGACTTTGAGAGAGGATGTAAAAACCTACTCTCCAACTTACAAAGACATGTTGTAAAGATATGAGAGAGACTGTTTACTTATTTACAATGTGCAAAGACAATAATTCAGGCTTAATGCATCAAGAGCTCAAATTTCTATGGATGAATTCTTATAGACTGACTAGAAATATTTGCTGTGGGTCTGACTCAGTGTGAGATGCTCTACATGCCGAACAGCTGCCGCTACTGATATTTAATGCCGAAATGATACATGACTCATGTTTTCAGGCATGGCTGTATATGCATGCTTCCAAAAAAGCTGATTCCTGTGCAACCCTTGGGATGTGAAATCACTTCCAACAGCCCAAACTGACTGACGTAACCAGTAACCGTTGAAAAGAGATGACTAATGGTTACTTACGTGCAAAGAATTGATTGGTCCTCACGATCTGTAAAAGAGACAGAAGAAAAAAGGGTCAGCATTTTCATTTAAGTTCACCTGAGCCTTTAATTCAAATCAATACATTTTGACATCTAAAAGGGCCTAAAACAGCAACAACACCAGAAAGTAATTGATCAATACAGAAGACACATGTACACTTATGTAATCCTGCAAAAGAAACTATACATTTAAAAAAAAAAAAAAAAAAAAAAAAAAACTCCCCACTGATAAAATTATATTTGTGTATTTACTCAACGTTGTACATTAGAACTAATGTCTTTTCGACAGACGGAAAGTTTTAGTGAGAGAGAATAGCATGGAGGAAGACGGCTCAGTTAAAATGGAAATCAGAGCCAAATGAAAATGCTGTGTTGGCCTAAAATGCAAGCCATAAAAACATCTGTGAAACTCGTTATGTCACATCTTGTCTATATCCAAAGTAGGTTTCTCACCCATCTGTAAATCTCACTTCATAAACAGGCTGGTCTTCCAAAAACGGAATAGTTTCGCAACTTCAAAAGTGAAGGTTTATAGGAAAATTCTGAAGCAATCATTTCATAGTGATACTAAACCTCTGCAAGAGGTAGATAAGGCACATCATGTGGCCACTTATTTGAGGGTGGGTTTAAAAAAGGCTTTGAATAGCACATATTATATTTCTTATATGATATGGATTTTGATTCGCAAAGTCATTTTACTGATACTGATGTGGTGGCTTCAATGTGACCCAAACTCTGCCCTGCTTATGCGTTTCATTTCTCTGGCACAAAGAGTTAAATGACAACTCCGGTGTATGCCAGAGTCCCTTAAATGGACATTGCCCTGTGCATGAGAAAAAATATTTTAAGTGCTTTGATCTCTGTAACTTCAGCTCATTTTAACCAAACAGTGATGCATGTGGACTGTGGGCAATTGGGTTTTGAGTATTAAGAGACATAAGGCTAATACTGGCCACAGTGTTAGGTCACACTGAGCTCAGGTCATGCCCAGTCTGGAACAGCAGAGACAGAACAATCCGACTGGACACAGATGATCATATTCAATGTACTACTTAATGTCCTGCAGCCTCCTACTCAAGCAGGACCTCTGATTCAATAAGCTCATAAAGAGAACTACTTCCTCCGCATTGTACAGCAGTTACAAAACCTATGCACAGTACTTGTCATGTTTCAAGATGGTTTTGTGCATCACACTGACAGCAGGTTCACACACACACTCCGTTTGCAGTGCGTATGCAGTACATATGCGGTGCAGAAGCAGCAAGGGCTCATATGACGTGTTTGCAGTGCGCAACCTGCAAATTGCGGCTGTATACCACAAAAACATTTATTAATTATTTTTATTTTTTATCAAATAAACTTGAAACATAACACGTTTTTCCATTGCAATAAACTACTTTAACTTTTCCATTGTTTTTCTACGTAAACACGCTTTTTAAAAAAACGCGTCTCAAGACCTTGCGGTTTTTTCCCATTCCACTGGGAAAAACTGAGTGAACGAGCCCTTAATCAAACAACAAAAGACTGAATAACTTTTGTATCTTTAATAAGAATCAATTTATATTTAATTCATAGAGTCAAGACTATGCAGTGTTTAATTTTGTGCCAATTTCAGTAGTATTTCTTACTACTACATGGTAAAACGTTACCTCTTTTTTTTTTTGTATCTTTGTTCTATTGTATTTTTCTTATTGTTTGTAATAATTGTTTGTAACACGTTGTATATGAATATCATGAGAAAAATGTATCATATTTGAGTCATATCACCCTCCTCTACACGGGATTATGTATTCATTTGTATTACAGCATAACAACTCTCTGCATCCTTGGCTTGAACCTCTGTAAACCAGGGGTGAAGGAACACACACCCACCCTGGGAGCTCTTCCAAGTGATCTTTTGGGTGGTGTCTCAGTTCCTGAATCTGTTGCTGCAGAATGTTGCTAATGATGTAGATAAATAACTTCACGTCACTGTTAAACTGTTGCCCTTGCAGTATCAGATAACTGCTGAGTTCAGGCCATACTTGAAACGTCAGGCATTTGTGTGTGTCTGGTGGAACCAAGTAGTAGTACTATTTAAGATAAACCTGGCCAACCCCTCTCAAAAATGATGGTCACAGACATCTTTTCTTCACAGGAGCAATTTCTATAAAAAGTAATTCCTTTACAAAGCTAATCTAGACAGAATGTGACTTTTTCTTAAACTCCAAGTATTAAAGGAGAACTCCGGTCAATTTTAACATTGAGCTCATTTTTTTGTACATTTGGAGTGCTGTCAGTACAGAGAACAACGACAAAAATCGGTGTTGCCTACACCGTGTTATCCTCTTTTTAAAATTTGCACCCTGTTGACTTCAATGGGGCAAGTTTTAAACCTGCTTTTAGCCTCTTAACATCCTTGATGTGTCATTACAAGTGCACAGCCAATGTGAGTGATTCCTTCGGAGTGAACGCGGGTCAATCTGACTGCAGTAGATGTGAAAGATATGAATAAAAATGATATTTATTTAGCCAGCGCACATACCTGTATTTACATCCTGTTTTCGGTCGAAGTCCACAGTAATCGATTGTCGAGTTCACGCGCATGATCATAGGTACTAAACCAATGCGCGTGAACTCGACAATCGATTACTATGGACTTCGACCGAAAACAGGATGTAAATACAGGTATGAGCGCTGGCTAAATAAATATCATTTTTATTCATATCTTTCACATCTACTGCAGTCAGATTGACCCGCGTTCACTCCGAAGGAATCACTCACATGACCTGTGCACTTGTAATGACACATCAAGGATGTTAAGAGGCTAAAAGCAGGTTTAAAACTTGCCCCATTAAAGTCAACAGGGTGCAAATTTTAAAAAGAGGATAACACTTTGTAGGCAACACCGATTTTTGTCGTTGTTCTCTGTACTGACAGCACTCCAAATGTACAAAAAAATGAGCTCAATGTTAAAATTGACCGGAGTTCTCCTTTAATATTGTAATGTAACTCATTCAGCGCTGTTTGTACTACAGATAATATATGAGTAATTTCAAGATTCTTGACAGCCAAAACCACCCACATATCTACTTTAGATCAGGATTTATGAGATTATTTTTGCTGGTACGTGATAAAGGCATATTTGCAAAGAGCAAAATTCAACGACCAAAGGAAATAAAGTTGCTCCTTTATTCACATGATGTTGGGAGGTTCATTAGCTTTGTTGCAGGTCTCCTGGTATGAATAGACTGCAGGAAATTGATCCAAGACCTTTATTAAAATAAAATACCAGCAGTGCTTTTGAAAAACTGCTTGCATACAGATCACTGCTCCACAAAAGCAGTCAGAATTATGATTGTTTTATAGATCATTTACATTTAGCATCCTCAGAAGACTTGTGGAGAGGATTCAAACTCCTAAAAAGAAGCGAGGATGTTTAGAGTGCCAAAACCAATTTACTGTCATTCTTTTAGGCATTGAGAGGAGTCTGTTCTGCAGTCATTTAATGAGACACACGGGTATCTGACTAAGTCCACCTATGGGAACAGAGGATGCCTGAAGATAAAATAATGCTGACTGCTTTCCTGTTCTGGCTGCAGGAGGTCAGGGATGTTTGGGACGAAGAGGATCTACAGCTGGGCAGATCCTCAGTATGGGGTTTCCTCCACCTGGATTCAGTTTGCTCACTAAGAGTCTAACATTTGAGAACCCGGCGCCCTTATATCAGAGGCCAAAAACGTAAAAATGCAGGAGAGAGTGATAATACCAAAAAAGAAAACGCATTGGAACATCTTTTGTTTAAAAGCTAGATTGCATTAAACACAGGGACTTGATAACTCACTGTGTCCTTAAGCATGAATCAACATGAACAGAATGTAGGATTGATGATGTCCTAATCAGAACTGTGATAAATGTCGTGTTCGAAAGACAATGTTTTAGATAAAAAGGTTCAGGGCTCAGGGTACAAGAACTGGAAACGGTTCACAGGATGGAGGACTCTCAGAGACGCTTCCTTCTGTGTGGTTCGCATCAACCTCTGTGAACGTTTATGACACTATCTGTCTCGGATACAGAGACACAGATATGGCAGCCAAGGATTCTGAAGAATAGCCTCTCCTATCAGCACAGCTGCAGAAAAGGGAAGCATATAATCAAGTGAAGAGAGGGCTCTTGACTTCTTTTCACTGCATCCTTTGTTAAGGCCTTCGCAACTCTTCTCTGAACCAAGAATGGCTGATTACAGAGATGCCAGCATAAGTGTATATGCATAATTCAGACACAATGTAATGTGTAGAAATTACAATTAAAATCAAATGGAGCTCCCACACAAGCATTCAAAGATAACTCATAACCTGCTATTTTTAATTTGTTCATTGATTAGTTCCAAACATGATCAGAACTGGAAGAGTTGGTGGCACGATTCTGATTAAAGACCCAAATTAATGAAATTCTTCAAAAAACAGCTGATGTGAAGACTGGAATAACGGTTGCTGAAAATTCAGCTTTTATAAATCTATAGACAGGCGAACCATTTATCAGCCTGTGTCTAGTCTAATATCAGGGTAGTCTTGTGCTTGTCCTGCCAAAACGTCCACACAGAGCACTTTGAGCTTCAACTCCCAAGTTCTCACTCCGCACCCCCTCAGCTGGCCCATCCTACCCCACCCCCTTTTACTGGTTTAACCTACGACAGAACACATTCCTCACATACCAAAGCACATCGCTGCCAGACACCAGAGAGTGGACACAGACACAAAGGAAAAACCTTCCAAAGCTAGGGCTACAGTCCCTTTCACATCAGTAACATAGGACGCACAAACATTCATTACACTTTCTCATGTATGGCCACGTACACCCTGTAAAGTTTCAGGAGTGACAACCGTAAATGATCGTTCCATGAGTACAGGACACGACTCACTCCAGAAACTGCGAGGTAACCATAGCAATGTTCTGGCGTCTCGCGTGTTTATTATACGCTACTCTGACCAAAGAAATATTATAGCAACGAAAGTTACGTCGCTACGTTCAGCAATTTTAACTAAAGCAGTCGACGGAGGCGTCGTGTTTTGTTAAAAGACTACTTCACAGAGCGCAGTGTTGCCATGTCCACTTATTAAAAGCGCATTTGGACTTGTTGTTTAAGCTTGGCTCATACAGCGATCAAGTTTATGGAGTTATTAAAGTGAGCAAGTGCAGGTCACGATATTTCAGTTTTATTTTCAGCATAAAGCATTCCAATTTATTAAAAACATTTTATTGGCTTGTTCTTGTTCACTGATTTGCTTGCATGATCTGGTAACAAGAATGAGTCAGACGAGACATGCACGTTAAAATGAGTATTTTTAATTATATGAGAGATGACAGACGAGAGATCCATCTCTGATGCCTCTCGTCTTATGTCATAAACAACTTGTTTTTCAGTTCGGTTCTGTACACACTGGGTAGAATTTGTATAAATGCAGTTGTCACTACCTGCATTTTTTATGGGAGTTAATTCAGTTGCGAATGCGATTGTCACTCCCATTAGTCCCATATAATACTAATCTGTGTGTGTACAGAATGGGATTAAGCACTGAAAGGTGAAGTGACAACCGAATTTAGCTGCAGTGAGCACCCTGTACTATGTGTGCCATGGCTAATAAAACTGAGCTGCTGCTGGACACAAAACACACTGAACTCCTTGCTTCACAACTGGTTGTTAAAATAATACAGTTTATTGCAAAATATCATGGCAGCACTGAAATATGGCACCGTTTTTGGGAACGGCACAAAGTATGAAAAAAGTTTAATGCACAATGTTGCTTGCATAGAATTGAACATCTTAAAATACTAAGGATTTTGGATCAATTGCAGTTGACTAAACAGGCAATTCAAACAAACAAAACATCTTGTGTCTTTTTGTGCTTCAGCTAAAATTGGTTCAACACATCAGAAACCAGATTTGACGCAGGGATTTGATCAATACATAAAAAAGAAGATCCTCAATGCTCACTGTGCCTCCAATCTAACCATAAATAAGCACAGGCGGAAGAAATGACGGCAGAGATAAAAACAAACTGTAATACTGGATGCCAAAAGGGCTGCCGATAGTTTCTAGATCAGCATAAGGGTAGGAAAATATTTTGATAATGCATCCATTTACAATATGTGTTGATGATGGTTCTAAATTTGAATTTACAATGAGTGTGTTTACAAACCGATCAGACAATCAAGCCTGTTTCACCCATAATGGTGATGCAGAGAGGCAGTAAAGTGCAAAGTAAACAAAGCCTGTCAGAATGACTTCTCTGGAAGATGATACAATACTAAACCATAATAGACAGAAGGTCTGGCACTCTAAACCTGTATGGCTAAAATGTGTATCTGGCCTAAATGCAAGGAAAAATGTTCTTTGACTGGTCTTACAGTGAACATCATTGACAAACAGTAGCCAATATGGCAAAAATATTATATTGCTATTGTTTTCCTAGTAGGATCTTGATACACAATCTTATCAGGATTCTTCTTCATCATGTTCTTCATTTCAGCTGGAGTGGAGGATATGGGTATAGATATATAATATGAGTATTTCATCAGATAATTATTTCATAAAATAACAGAGATAAGATAACACGTATATTACATACATGCATATAGGGCTTTAAGTTTTTCCCAAGTACAGTAGGTCTATTTACAGGAGCATTCAAGTGAGAAATACCAAAGAAAGTGAATGATCAAATGTAAAATAAAACATTGCATAGTCTTCACAGTATAAATTAAATATACACTGATTCTTATTAAAGGTACAATAGTTATTCAGTCAACAGCAGTGAGCAATTTTGTCTTAATCTTTTGTTGGTTGATTAACATTAAATTAACAGAAAGCAGCAGGTTTATAAGGCTGCTGTCACTAAGACCTAATGCAAGTTATCTAATATAGATACACTTGGTGTACAAGTGTACACGGGTATATACAGGTAAAATCTTTACATTAAGTTTCCATTTGTTAAAGCTACACTGTGTAACTTTTTTAGTTGATTCTTAGCAAAAAACACTTAGTTCTTTCAAAAATATATGTGCTCATTAATGTATATTTACTTCTTTCAAGTAATAAAGTATTCTCTTAAGTTTATAATCTGCCATTGAAAGTACATACGGGTGAGGGGTTCGAATGCCGGTCGCCATGTTGCCCCTCCATCTTGAAACTACATTAGCCAAAGAGGGACATGCCTGTAAATTCAAGCTTCGCCTTTTGCGTTTTTCACTCAGTGACACCGTGACGAATGCGAGGGGGAGATTACTCGCGAGCTCGCGATCGAGTGCCGGCAGATTTGAAAGATAGTGTGGTGTGTGTGTGTGTGTGTGTGTGTGTGTGTGTGTGTGTGTGTGTGTACTCACATTTGAAAGAGAGAATTAAAATGTCAACGCGACAGACAAATCAGCAAGACCATAGTCAATATTGGAGTAACTTTTCCCAGATGGAAAGAGCTCATGAGGAGAAAAGATTTTAAAACGGACGCCGAGGTTGCCTGCTTTCTTCTCGACAGGTAATTCAGCCTGTTGTAATTCATTTGTGTAAATTAGAAGTTTTATAGTTGCTTGTCTAACCATAGCATGGTTGTGCATAACGCCAGAACGACCTCTAGTATAACTTCATCCTCGCGTCAATGGTGAAAAAGTATTGTTTACCTTGTAACATAAATCTGTGCTGCGACGGATCACAGGTGATTAATAGTTTTAAAGGCGCAATTTTTTAAGCTATATAAAAAAAGGACACTGAACGTTTTAGTTATTTTTAATAGCTTTTACTTTGTGTACACATTGTAACATTAGCCTAATCTGATTATGCTGGGATAGCCGATTCCAAGGGTGACGTTTACCTCCTGACATCTGTCCTGTAGTTTTATTCATTTTAGACGTATTGTTTATTATTGTCATGGACGAAGTGATAACTGGAAGCCATGTTACTCTTGGAATAATACGGCCACCGTAGGAGTTAAAACGCCCTCGGAATTGAGAGGAACAGAAACTAATATTCACTGGGTAGTCATATACAATTTCACCGCTAGATGGGGGTAAAAATCACACAGTGTAGCTTTAACATTAGTTAATTCATAGTTAACATAGTTCTAAGCATTTATTAATCTTAGCTAATGTTAATTTCAACATTTACTAATACAGTATTAAAATCAAAAGTTGGATCTGTTAATATTTTATAATAGATCAGAGTTAACACTAATTTAAAAAAAGTTGTATTTTTATTCACTAACATTAACATAGATTATTAAATACTGTTACAAATGTTTTGTCCATTGTTAGATAACGCGAGCCACCCAATGACTGCTCAGTCAAATACAGGAAAATCTAACAAAGTGCAATTAATGCATGAAAGAGAATTGAATTTGGATGTGAAGCAAATGACAAAGGCAAAATGAAACGGATAAGACACTTGAGCTCATAGACAAAAAAATAATCCAGTCTGTCTGAGAGAATCATTTGTATGAACTGCAGTACAAAAGAGCCAAGCAACAAGAGGGCAACGACAAGCATCCGCAACAGAATAAACAGCCCATCTGCTGCAACTGCTGTCCGCAGGAATTTCCCATGTAGCTGTTGGAGATGATGAGCCCGTCAGTCACACAGAGAAATATGACTCACTAGAGACTCAGTGAGCCGAGCCAGATATGGCCTGATCAGAGGTGACAATAACTACTGGAGACTGCAGTTCTATTACACAGACACAATCAAACATCTACAGACCTTCAAACTACACATACTCCAATTAAACAAATATTGTGCAATTGTATGTCCTAACTAACTACATTACTTACATTCCCACTAGGTAGCTAAAATAGAATCTACAAGTGCAATAATTTATAGACAGGAGAAAGAAAAAATGAAATCCTTGCTGAAATTAAATAAACTGCATCATGGTCTCAGCTGATGTTTAGCAAACTAAGAATATCTCATGTGCTTTGTCAGAGGCTCTGTAGCCATGTTGTGTTGAAGGGGTGTGTTCAGCAGTGTGTGCGGCCAGACTCAGAGTACTAAAAAAACAAACACCTCAAAGGTCACGGCTGTCTGACAAACAACCCTGGAGCCTCGTGCTATGTGGATGTCCAAAAAAAAATCACTTACCTAAAGCATTATTTATTTCATGTATAAATAATACCCAACATAGTGTGTTTTTTTGTATGGAATAGATACTGAACATAAAACATTAACCTAAACAAACAAGCAAAAAAACTATCAAATGAGAGAATAAAAACGCTTAAATTCAAAACATCAGACATAGTGAAAAAGCTCAAACTATTTTTATTTTAATTCCCTCTCAGAATTTTAGTTGAAACTTTATAGTTCAGTGATTTTGGCACAAATGTAGATTCATAATTGTCAGTTGTATCACAGTGCCTTTACACATACCAAAAACTGAACTTGACAACATCAAGTCCAGAAACTTGGAAACTTAAAGTATAGCTATGATTAGTAATATTGATATACATACATATTTTAAAATACGTTTGGCCTTTTTCTGAGCAGCTTCCTCTCAAAATTGAATGTTTTAGCTATAGAGCTCAGTCTGAATATAACTGTTAACTCAAACAAGCAAGATTTTAAAAGGATGAAAAATTCCAGATGCTGCATGAGAAGGTAAAGTAGTATTTATGTATCCTTCCACAGTATCGCTTGTTAACCTGTCTGAGACGCACTGAAGAAAACACAGCTGATCTGAAACAGGTACAAAAATGTTTTTGAGCTCCCCTCGGAATGCCTTTGAAACAGAGTCTCTGGTCACCATAATCTACCCAAGATCTTTATGTTCCAGTAGGCTCAAGACAGATGAGATCTGTCTGCAACCACCTGGACCGAGTTCAAAAGGACAGTGTCATGAAACGCATTACCGCTTATGTATTGGAAACAGGTGGGTCAAAAACTCCCAAGCTCCCCAGAACCCATTCCATCCCATCCCATGCCTAACTGATAAGTTGGGGGGCTCGACATCTCTTATCATAATTGAAATTAAAGTGTGCCCGCGCACTGGGTAAATGTGGTTGTGAGATTGCATTTTCAAAGGTTGTAATTATGTTTCAAACATAGCTTTCCTGTCAGTAACCGTGTTTAGATTTCATTGCTTCCATATGCCTTGAAGAGAGACGGGTGCCACTGACATTCCTGCGCTCCAGTGGCTGTACTGACTGGGTCTTTTCCAAAAATGTTGAAGTGAAGATCAGCACTTCCAAAGTTTTCAAAGTTGTTATAATTAGCCCTTTGTAACCAAGTTCAGTCAACAGCCAGAGAGGGGGATTATGGCTGGTTTCTGGCCGACTAATCAAAGACAGATGTGAATGAATGGATGTGTGTTTGGGTAAGTTAGTGTGTCCAGAAACTTATTTACCATTAAAAGCTGCATGTCAGAAAACAATTATTCTCCTTTAATAGTGCAATATACCCAACTATAGAGCATTAAAATTACCTCACCTATAAGGGCTGGGTATTGACACAGATTTCACAAATCAATTTCGATTAAATTCTGATTTCAATTCCATTAGATATTGATTCACATACATACATACACACACACACACACACACACACACACACACACACACATACACATATATATATATATATATATATATATATATATATATATATATATATATATTATATATATATATATATATATATATGTGTGTGTGTGTGTGTGTGTTTGTATATATCAGGTAGTACGTCGATTTTTAATGCTGTAAACTATACAGGGAACCCTGTCTTGGCACATTACCATAAACATTAAAGGTTAAAGTCCAAATTCAACTGCTATTAATTTTTAGATATAATAACAAGCACTCAAATAAAAAAAATTGTTGTATAAAAAACATTTAAATTGCACATAAGGCAGTTTATGTTTCTACTCCAATTTATGACTGTGGCTGTCATAATTTATTTTCTTTTTTTCATTTATTCAAACTACCATGGTGCAGCACAGGGAAGAGTTAAGGCATGGACCTAAAGTGCAGCAAAAATTTAACAAAACAAGAAGATAATTCTAGAAGATGAAGGTAACTATCAAATGAAGGGAACAACTGAAACAATAACCAACAAGAAACTTTGATCAAATCTTGAACAGTTTTGGCGCTCTGATAAAAGAGTGTAAAAGAGTGGTTTCCAGCCATAAAACCATAAGTGCGCTTAGACAAAACTGGAACGGAGCCATGATGGAGGAAATATCTCAGAGGAAAAATAAACAACTTTGTTCCACTGCCATAATCCCTGCAGATCTAATGAGACTGGCGTGTGCAGCATTGTTGGGGGTGTTTCCTCCAAAGGCAGACACTAGGGTCCATGTGTCCCGGCCAAACTTGACCCAGTACGTCACAGTTCGTACTGCCCCCCCTGCCCCCCCTCCCCCCCCCCTCCCCCCCCTCCCCCCCCCTCCCCCCCCCTCCCCTCCCCCCCCTCCCCCCCCTCCCCCCCCTCCCCCCCCCCTCCCCCCCCCCCCCCCCTCCATCCATCGCCACACAAAGGCGACATTGTACCCCACAATGCAGGTCAGCCTCTCCTCCAGCCTGGGACGGCTCTTGTTCCCTGGCCACTGACAGATCAGGACAACTGGTCAGTCCTTGTATGTAAGAGAGCGGTTTGGTAGAGAATTCAGCATTGCATTCATGCCAAATGCTTCTCCGTTTCCTGGATTAACTTCTTTGATTCCAAGTTGGGATGATTGCTCACGACTAACAAATTCACCAATGAAAGGACTCATAAAATGAATGAAATGTTATGTACATGAGTTTTTTTTTTTTAATAATTGTCATGTACCTTGCAGTGCAATTACGTTTTACATATAGTTACACTACTGTTCAAGAGATTGGGGTCAGTAAGGGTTTTTTTTTTTTATATAATACACATGAAATTCATCACAATTGTCAGTAAAGACTTTTACATTGTTGCAAAAAATATTTTTTCTTTTAAACTTTAAATTTATCAAAGAAACTTAAAGTTGTAAGTTAAACTTAAAGAAAAAAATTATTAAGCCGTACAACTGTCTTCAACACTGATAATAAAAAAATGTCTCTTGAGCAGCAAATCAGCATATTAGAATGATTTCTGAAGGATCATGTGACACTGAAGACTGGAGTAATAATGCTGAAAATTCAGCTTTGCCATCACAGGAATAAAATCACATTTTAAAATAGAAAACAGTTATTTTAAATTACTATTTTAATGTAATTTTTGATCAAAATTTTTTGTAATTTTTGATCAAATAAATACAGCCTTGGACAGCATAAAGACTTCTTTCAAAAAAATAATTAAATATCTTACTGCCCCCAAACTTTTGAACAGTAGTGTAAATTTCATTATTAAAATTGTACATATAAAAGTCATTTTGGCAATCACAAATGCTATAAACATGATTTAAAATACAAGAACTCCAATGCACACTGAGGAAGTGCTGAGCTGGTACAGCCTACAAACAAATACGAATCCCATATTACGTAATACAGCTCCATTTGTCCCAATCAAAAGTGTGCAGACTGTTTGTCCTGACTGCATTTGCTGTTCATTGATTGTATAAACTCCTCTAAAATGCAGTGAAAATTAAATTGAGAGTGGAAAGATTAAATTAATTCAGTTGTAATGGAACGCACTAACATCATCTTAATCTGTGACACAGTTACCCACTCCAATATCCAACTGCCCCAGATTTACTAAGAGATGACTTAAAGATTATGACAGCGGTACAAAAAAAAATCATGGTTGACCAAAATCACAGAATTACATCTCCTGATCTTGCCTTACACAATCAGCCACGACCGATCCGCTTCATTGAGTAGAGAACCAGATTGAAAACAGTCTGAAAAAGCTCTAATTGTCCAAGAAGAGGAGCGATGGACCTTACTTTGTATGGTCTCCTGCTGTGATGGACAGAGGCTTGATTCACAGCTAATGACTTATGATAAAGAACAGAGTGTTGTATTCAAAAGCTTGACTCTCTAAAACCTCTTTAGTAACCTTGTAGTTTATCAGTGACCGATAGAGAAGTTTCTGATACGCATTATCTTACACTTCTCACTTTAATATGCACAGACCCACAGCTGAGACAAGAAAAACTCAATATGGGAAAAAAAAAAAAAAAACCCAGCCCTTTTTTCTCTCCATTCTCTGGGCTTATCTGAGGACACCAGATAAAATTAATTTATCTCTAGGGGTGAAAAACAAACTGAAATATAATAGATACCATAGGAAATAGTGATCATTCAATTTCCGTCCAAGTCACATGATACAATGAAACACAAAGCACAGCCAATAAACATTAAAGGTTGGCTGAAACTGCTAGTAATTTCATATTCTACTATTTAGCAAGAGGAGAATTTGTCTGCTTAACAACACCTGGTGATCTTATCCTCATTTAGCAGCAAGTGCTGAACAAAGATTCAATAAACACAAAACACCCTCTTTATTTTTGCTGCAATATCCTCAGTGGAAATCCAGAATTATTTAGCCAGAGGTGTTATTTGGGCTTAACATGATGAACTGACTGAGAACAGAAGGAATATTTGATATTTACGCTCTTACCTTGAAGCATGCATCTGTAGGCCGATTCAGAAATGGCGTAGATATGAGGTGGCATTTCATGCCTCTTCTTGCCCCTGTACATCTCGATGATGTTCTCGGAGTATATGGGGAGGTTTTTGTATGGATTTATGACCACGCAGAAGAGTCCTGAGTACGTCTGCACAGAGACAAGAACACAAACAAAAGATGGAAGTTAATTTATTAGCGAAATCTATGACAACTATTTTTTAACATCAACGTCATTAAACGATAACTGTGCTATACATGCTATATCGTTGATAAAAAAAAAAAAGACGAGACTAAAATGTAGTTAAAAAATAAAAACTTTACCAAAACCTCTAGGCTGACGATAGGACGATATGACAATGGAGCATATCGCCCAACATTAACTGACAAACAAGTAAGATGGAGTTTAGCGATCTTCGTTTCAGATATTCTGCTTAAATGAAAGTGTCATTCAGTCGGTTGTTTGCTGCGAACCTTCTCGCAGATGAACTGTAATAAATCCAAACTTGGATTTCAAGACTATATATTTGCGACTGTTGTTGCTGAATAGATGCACTAACTCTGTGTGACAATACAAAGTATTTTTTGCTGTTGTTTTAATAGAAAAACATTAATGTAATTTGCAATTATTGGAATTACTTTTAGGAATGAATTATACTTTGGGCGTTTTCACACCTGAAAGTCCAAGGTCCGAACCAAAGTTCATGTTTTGATACATTGCATACATTCGGTAAGTTTTGGTTTGGTTTCACATTGCAATTATGCGAGCGTACTAAAGAACTTGCGTCCTGTCATCATCATCTATGTGGGCTGCATCTTGACATTGATTGGTTTGTAAACGGACGTGCGTCTGACGTCAGTGTGTTGGTCAATTCGGCAGGTAACTTTGACAAGAATGAAGAAAAAAAAAAAACTTGACAAGAATGAATGAACAGACGCATATCGTTGCCAGTGCCACTATACTGTATAGTACACTTTATACACTATATAATTACGCCATTACTACCTGCAGCACCAACTATATTCGAGGCTAGTTCAAATTCGCCAATTGAACGTCCTCGTTGTATGAACATTTTAGCGTCGCCGGCAGGAAAGGAGCAGAAGACTGCAAGTAATCCTGCGAGAACCACCAGAACTCGGTCTTAAAGTCCGAACCATACAGAAAATGAAGTTCGTTTCTTTCACACTAGAAATGAACCAAACCGTTCAGTTTGATCCGGACCGAGGCTACCTATTTTTGTCTGACCAAATTTCATCTGTTTGGTCCAGACCGTGGTCTGGGGGAGGTCTCACACCTGTAATTTTGATTCGGATCAAACTGAAAAGTCCGAAAATCCGGACCAAACAAGGTAGGTGTGAAAGGGCCCATAGACAAGCATTATGATATAATGCCAACAGAATTCTTTTTTAATTTCAGAACAATTAAATAATGTAATGAGATAAAATACAGATTATTGTTTATCATGAATTTAATATATTTTTCAAGAAGGGGCAGTGAAAACGGAAAAATACTGATATCTGCATTAAGTGTACAGAATGAAACACAACAAAGGTGTTTTTCTTGAGAAATGCTGGTATGCTTTCAGTGCCAGTGCAGCTGTCCTGCAGTATGCACTTCATTACAGAAGACATTTACAAGTTTTATTCATGCTGTTCCACATACGAGACTATAACTGAGAGCATCTTGTGTTTGTTTGAATGTCTTTGGCCACTGCTGTGTGATCCAGACACAAGTCAGGGGAGAGGTAATCCCCGTCTGCTGAAGGGTCTTTCTATTGGCTGAGCTTGTGTTAAGAGTGGGCATTTATATGGGTGTGCATTCAGGACAGTTGAGTCTACATCCCACTCCCAATTCCCCACTAGACAAAGCAATCCTGCCAAACTAGATCTCAGGCCAGAACAACAGACTTGGGACTCAAGAGACTTGTGGCTGGAAATTTGTTTTTCTCCAGCATCATTCTCCCATGTTTGTCAGGCTATATATGGAAGAAAACTGCTTCCCATATATGAGATATGCACAACTGCAATCATTAACAATTTAACACTTAAGAAATTTAATGTACTACTACTGCATGGAAATAAATGCTGTGATGCTATTTCCATCAAGAGGTGTATACATTTTTTGTCAAGATCTTGTACTGACAATGCAAGAGTCGAGCGCTCTGTAAAGTCTCCTCCAGCACATCCAAAGACTTTGACTCAGAGGAGCCAATTCATGTGTTAAAATGATTCTTCATGCTCCCTCCCAACCATTCTTTCACAGTTTGAGCCTGATGAATCTTGACATTGTCATCCTTGAATATGGCCATGATGTGTCTTCCTACATTGTTGTTTAAGAGATGAAAATCTACACACTCCATCAATTACAGTTAGAAGAACTGTTGCCAAACATATAACATGCTAGAAACATAATAATCACTGCAATAATGATCCAATCAGAGACTCTTAACCATTTGCCAATTTAGGCTACGTCTACATTAATGCAGATACACTTGAAAACGCTGTTTTCAATTCAAAATGCTCTCAGTCTACACTAGCAATTTTCAAGCGTTTTCCAAAAGTTTCTCATCCACATTGAAATATCGGAAAACGCTAAATTCACCTTACTGCGCATGCATAAAACATTAAAAAAACTCACTGAGATGATACAGAGGTAACAGACATAATAAAGTTCTCATGCTATTCTTCTGGCAGGATCATTTTATTTAGCAAAATATCTCACCATTCACTAATGCGTCCAGGTCGCACTCGGTCACCACCACCATTATATGTTTGATCTAAAATGCAATGTTTTGCCACAAGCAATTGAGAACAGGCCTACAATTTCTGTCATCTTTGCAGGACTTTGATATGAAGAGTGTACAAGGTAACATATCTTTAACAACAGTGTGAAAGTGAACAGCACACAACAGGTACAATAGCGGTATGAACATGCATCCATAGTGATAGATGATTTTTACATTTGAGCCCCTGAGAAACTCTCTGCACAGCCATATTTACATTAGATTGATTTTAATCACTTTAATGTACTCAAAGCGTTTACCAAGGCAAGCACTAGTAAATACAAGTATCGGATCGGGACACGGTTTCAGCAGATACACAATATTCAATGACTTGGATTGGGAGATCGGGATATCTCTACTAATTTGTTTGTCTACAAGGTGGCAACATTGGCCCAGGCCGCTGTTTCAAAGGGCATATTTATACCAGGTCACTTCATGCATTTTCTCTAATGTAAGGCCATCCTTAAAAATACTCTTGTTTGCCGTAACCCGACCGACCCTGTCAATTTAGGACCGACCCAATTATTTATTTATTTTTCCTTTTAGGTTTTAAGATTTTTTTTTACTCTTCAAACAACTAACACAAATGCAATAAAATAATATTAATTATATTTTAGTAAGTATTGTGAATATAAATTGCCTAGGCCTACAAACAAACGTAGGCTACGTTCTTTCTTTTAAATAAAAACCCGTGGCGTCATCTATGATTATGTTTACGCATGTCACACTATGACCTGTACGTTCGCTTCATTTCATTCACTGTCAATGGTTTGCGCTTGGTAATGATGGCTGCGGCTGCAGTAAATAAAATGTTCGCGGTCACCGTTCAAAGTCATACGGGTTCGGGCACCATGATACAACTAAAAAATGCATTAAAACATCTCAACACCGCTTTAACTTGGCTTAAAGATGACATAGTTTGGCCAGAGCAATGGTCAAAGGGATGTCATGTTAACAGGGTTCTTACACATTCCACGACATATTTGTTTAATGGATGTAAACATCTCAAATGTAACACATTAACATGTTTTTATGTTAATGCAATTAACTTATTTTAATTTAATTGTTTCCCTCTGAAAATCCACTTTCAATGAAATCTAGTGGCTTCTTTTTTTCTTGATTCTGCCTCATTTTTTCCCCAAATGAACGCAGCTGGAATTAATGCAATAAACATGATTTTTGACAAAGATTTCAAATTGTTTGTGGTCTATATAACCTGCATCAGAATGAGGTTTGCAATGGTGCGCCCGAAGGCACGGGTTGAAGACTCAGTCAGTGACGTCACGATATGCAAATTTGTTTAAATTCATACCTACGTAATCACCATGACCAAAATTGACCTACCTACCGACCCTTTTTTTTTTTTTTGCTGTAACTGCAAACCAAAATATTTTTAAGGATGGCCTAATGGAAGTAGATAGAAGTACATTCGAGTGTAACAAACAGATTATCAAAAAAAGATAAATATAGTGTTGTAGTGTGGGGACTTTGTTCTATGCATCTCCCATCATGCTATTCAGGAACATAGGGGCGTGGGAAGGCAGAGAGGAACGCAGCAACTCCACGGCTCTGCCCACACAGCAGATATGAGAGCACATACCACACACACCAGCCTGAGGTCTGGTCACTATCCACGCACACAAAAGAATAGATGACCTTTAAAGGCACAGTATGAAAGTTTCACAAATAGAGGTCGCTTATTACATTTTTTTTAACAAAGACGTAGCTTGATGTCGCTGTGAATGTGCATGGAATCATGGGAGTTGTCATCTTCACCTCAACAGCTGATGGGCAGAAATCATGTTCATGGATGAGCTGATGTATTAAAGTTAGGGCTGGGCGATAAAACGATAACGATAATTATCGCGATATAATTTTTCTCGATAAAACGATATCAAGAGTTCGATAAATGTTCAATAATGTTTATGCGCCAAAAGCGGAACAAAACTCATTTGAACCGCGCGCCACACGGACCATTAATCCACTCGGCTCAAAGTCCAAACGGCAGCGCAGCGCGAGCTCACTAGAGCCGATGCGTTTACTCTGATCGCTCTCGTCACGAGATCCAGTGAGAAGCGCTTGAATTCAGCGAAGAACACAATGTCTCAGTGATTTAAACCAGTTTAAAGGCAGATGAACAGCGCTGACAAACAGGAGAAACACTGTGCGCAACAATACAGTCAGAAGGCTTTTCCGTCTACAAATTCCCATCATTTACCATGGATTTACTTTAACGTTAGCCTAGTAATATTAACTGCACCATGAAATGTGGGATATACATATTGAATTGTATTATATTATTAATGTAGACGATGTATTAAAGGACTGATGGAATATAATTACAGTATTTAATAATGTATTTAGACTACTGTTTTTCATACAAATACCATAGAAACCATAAAGTTACGTTTTGCCATGATAGTGAGGTGCTACAGGCTATGCCTTGTTTCATCTGTGGTTATCATGATCTAAATGCATGATACTGGATGACCAATGGTTAATTTGAATAAAACTCACAGTCAGAATATTACATTTTACCAAATAAAAATTAACACACGCAGAAACTAAGAAATTAATTGTCCAATAAAGATATTTATTTTGTTAAGGAAAAACGACAAATGTTCTACCTCAGATTTGTGAAATGTTTGTCCTGATATGTTCTGACAATAAAGAGTAGTTTAAAACCACACTTAACGCTCTGGTTTCTACAACTTTCACTTAGGAGCAAAAATCTGCCTTTAAACTTGAAAGAAATAAAGATTTGACTTTTATTGTGATAATTATCGATATCGACTGATATAAAAAAAATTATCGTGATTTTTTTTTTGGCCATATCGCCCAGCCCTAATTAAAGTTTTATCAACGTTACTGTGGTATGAAGCAGGGCGGGGACACATTTTACGTTGAAATTTTTATTATGCTTGTTGGCCGCAGTCAGCCTCTGTCGCTTTTTTTGTTTTGTTGTTTTTTCTTCTTTTTTTTTTACAATTAAAGTTGTTTAACATCCATCTCCTTCTTCCCTGAACTTGAACATTGTTACAGTTATGTTTGATCAGATAAATTCACATTATTTTATTTCATTCTAATAAAATAGCCGCAATTGCTGAATTACTACTTACTTATACAGGTCAATTTATTTGACGGAATAAAATTGTGGGGTAACACAGCACTGTTTTACTTGGTCAAAACCATCATAATAAAAACACATTTGAGAGTGTTGAAAGTTGTTAACGTTACGCTGCGCGTTAGCTTTATGGCTGGTATGAGACACTTGTTGCACACTGCAGTAAGCTAGATCAATATTAGAATATCATGACTTGTGTTGCTAAATGGCATTGAATTAATTAAAATATATACTGTATGGTGGAGTAAATTCTGTATTACAGTTACTACAAATAAAGTGCTCTCTGATTATGCTATGTTAGCAATTACTTGCTTTTGATACTTTATGTAAATCAATTATTATTGCCTCGCTGTTATTATGCATTTCAAGTTATTTTAAAGGGTATTCACTTAGGTCTATTTTATTACCACAAAAAACTATCCGATTATTCATTACTAATTGTCAAAATAATTGACCATTTGCTCAATTACCAAAATAATTGCTAGTGAAAGCCCTGGATTAGTTAAATGATAAGTAAAATGCACCTGCAATGCTTTTCATTTTGTGAACTTCAGTCAAATAAAAGTCTCTTTTTTTTTTTAAGATAAAAGTCAGATTTTGTCATTGAAGATTTCTTAAATATAGTGTTTCTTAAAAAAAAAAAATCATCTCATTCTCATGAACCCAATATCGTGTATCGTCTCATGAGCTAAGTGTATCTTCATACCCCTAGTCAACAATAATCAGCCAATTAACTGAGATACGCTGAGATATGCAGGGGTTGTCAACAGTCAGTCTGACATCTTGACATCTCGCAGATATTACGAGCCAGTTGTAACTCAATGCCAAACAAAGGTCCTGTTATTAAACTTCAGCTTTGGCTAGGCCAAGCATGGGCCTCCAGAGCTAATTACTGTAGCCTATAGGGAGGGAGCACAGCAGCCACAGAAACAGGCTTAAATCACAAGGCAGCAGGGAGCAGGCCTTACAATCCAGCCGGACCGTCTTCAACTCTGCTGAGCGGGTTTGGGAGAATATGGGAGTGTAATATGAATGACAACGTTGCCTGCTTTCATAACGTCTTCATAAAGTGCAGCCAGTCGAGATGATTTCTGTTACCAACGACCAGAAAAAGCTTTCAATGATGGGAAATTAAAAGTTGAAATGGATAAATTCAATCCAGTGTTTTTTTGTTTTTTAGTGGTGACTGGGTTGGAAGATCAACAGAAATGACTGGACAGTGTGAAGAAGACAAGTGGTCCCCCTCATTGAGATTCCATAATGACCTCATAGGGAAATAAAGGAAATGATGGGGCTAAAACACCAAACAGCTTGCTTCACACTCTCTTTCTCTCTCCTGAACAATAAAAGTCCCCCAGTTTCGCTCTCTGAGTGCATGCTGTAAAGTGGTTCAGGACCACAAGGTACTTATGAACTCAAACTAGGGCTGCAACAACTATGCCTAATCGATAAAATCGCAAATGAAAATAATCAACAACAAATTGAATTATGGCTTTATCGTGCCTGTGCACAGAAAACATCCTCCAGTCACGCCACTTTACGCTAGTGAAAAACGTATTACTATGAACATAACACATCTGAAATATAGAGGAGGACAATGACTCCTGACACCGTGAAAAAAGTGCATTAACTAAGTTATCCAAAACATGAGATGAGTTTATACCATGCGTTTTAAACTCGGAAGCATTCAGTTTAATGCGGCTTGCCCTGTCAGATGTGTGTGCTGTTTAATGTGTTTGGAGATGTGCCTTCTACACACAAATTACATTTTACTGTTATATCCTTATCTGTGAATGTTAGAAGTAGAATATACTACGAGCATTTCCATTTTGTACAAAGGTTTGTCCTGACAGCAAGCGAGTCTCTGTTAAACTTCACAGACTTCATTGAACGAGCACCCATGTACATGTGTGTGTATATATACACATTAGACACACAGATTTTTATCCAATGAATCGACAATTAAAATAATCATTAGAAGCAGCCCTATCCCTACACTCTCAAAGAAGCCTATATACTCCTATAAAAAAAAAGAAAAATGCCTCAAAAACCAAAGTAGAAAAAGACTTTAACTTGAAAGCAAAAAAGAAAGCAAACACCATCACTTCACACTTACGTATATGAGCCCAGAGTAGTAACGATCCTTCAGGTTGTGTAAAACCGACGCTTCATTCAGGCAGGTGAGCTCCGCCATATCCTCCACTTTGCTGAATTTGGGTGGGTTCATCTTCTGGATGTCATCTTTGTTCACCAGGGCCTTCTTGCCATTTTCAGCCAGCTCAACAAGCACCTCCTCTCCACGTTCCTCTCGAATGCTGGCCGCCTCGAATCCATGCCGCTCGGAAGGAACCCACACCAGCTTCTTGGCCGTCCAGTCTGCCTGTGAAGCTGGGTTGTAGACCACGGCCCGATCCACAAAGAGGTACCGCTCAGGGTCCTCTTGCCCGCTCCGCTGCGCCATCTCCGGCATGAGGAACTAAAAATAGGCCACCTGGAAAAAGAGTTAGAGGGAGTCAGTAATGGAAGAGCAGAGATTCACTCTGATTCGAGACAGCATAGGCATAGGAGTATGAACAGTCAAATATTATATTGGATTTACATGGATATAGCCAAGAACGCAGATACATCATTAAGCAACATGCATTTAATCTATAATACATGGTTAGTATTTTTAAATAGTTCTTATCATAATAATAAAATAGTTGTAGTCATTTTGCTTGCTTGAATTCTCTGAATACAAAGACAATAAACTACTGAATTAATTTAAAGTGTGTGGATTTATTCCGCACACCTCACTGTTAGATGATGAATACTTAATTCATACATTAATACATGAGCAAAGCTCATATTTTCAGCTGCTTGTAAAACAGTTTACACATAGCAGATAATTTAGGTTTAATATCTCTGTACCACTGGACCACCTCAAAGATGCATTAACGGTGGGGGGGGGGGGGGGGGGACCAATAGAAGCAGAAGCCAGATGGTCTGGCCTACAACTGGACTAAGAGTTACTGTAATTCTCGAAGAGAAAAAAAAAAAAAAAAAGGCTAGAACTAGGCAAGCAGGGCAAAGAAAATGGGTCGTGCCTGTTATTTCACAGATAAGAGCCGTTATACGCGTGATGAATCCCCTGTAAACTGAAGCGGGACTTCAGGGCCAGTCCTTCAAAATTCATTCAATGATAAACCCCGTCCAACCAACTTTCTAACGGTCACGGTCTTACAAATAGTTTGATATTATAGTTTGGTACATATATAAACCATGCGACGGGACCGTTAGCAAATAATATTTTCTCCTGCACTGGCTAAAGTTTTTGCGGCCGTCTAGCTCGTGCTCGTGCTCATTCCTCGCGCCTGCAAACCGGGAGTTGAACGCGCCTTCTCCTCCGCATCATCATCATCATCTCCCGGTATATGGCCTGTGGCGAGGCGGACAAACGTTTTATTAGTGCATTAGCCAACATATGCTGCTCGTGGCTGCCCAAAGGCAAAGGATCCTACAAATTAAACATGTATTAATCTGCTTTTAAAGGTACCGCAATAACAAGCTCGCTAACATGGGTTAGCGCGCGAGCTTAGCGCGAGCTCTCCCCGTTGCTTGAAAAGTAATGCAAAAAATAATCCGTTATATGGCAACGGGGGAAAAACGGGGCCAAAATTAAAAGACGCATGAACTTACCAGGGGCTGTCAGCGATGAGACCTACGTGCACGAAGAGATGAATGAGTTGCAATCCAGCGCGTCCAGTTTTTATTATCCAGTTATTTTGAAAGTCGGCCAAATATTCCCTTGTTTCGCCCCTTCTCAGTTCTCACTGATGCCACTGTCCGCAGCCCTGCCTCTCTCTGAACTCCTCCTCAACCGAACTCAGCATCGCACTCTCTTGCGCCCGCCTCTCCGGTCACACCCACCGGGGCCCTTGTGGAACGGGGATTGGATTGTACCGGACTTTGACCACAAGCTATTGGTTTATTAGCATTACACCCCCCAACAAAACTGATTGTTCGTGCAAGCTTTCTTTCTTCTAGCGGGAGCTAGCTTGTATCATATTGGTTTCAAGGCCGTGAGCGTGAAATATTTACCAAAGAGGGCAAGGTACTTTGTTTAATTTACAAAATAGCCTAGAGCAACAAAAAAATAAATAAAAAATTCTAAATATTTAATTAAAATTTAAAATAACAAAATAAAAATGTAAAGCATGGAAAGTCTACCCATCTTGACATTTACAACCTCGTAGTTGTCTTACATTTTCCGACTCATTTCCGATCGATTCTTTCGAACAGTTCGTTTCAAATAACTTGCATTCGAAACAGATAAAAAATAATGAAAGCTGTAAATATATTCACCACGTTGTATTTGCAACATGTCTGCTATTGGGCTATGGTAACTTACTTTTTATGAAAAAATGTACCATAATTTTACTTAAAATAAAAAATAAAATAAAAAACATGATTACAGTTAAACCATGGTAACCGTAACCACAAATTAATCATGGTTTTGCCGCACTAACCAGATTAGCCATGGTATTTGTTGTAAAATTGTGGTTACAAATGGTAATCAATCCGTCAAAAAAAACATGGTTACTTCTCTTTTACTATAATAAAACCATGGTTAATTTTCGTAAGGGAACAGTCCCAAGCTCTCGGTTCGAATCCAGTTGTTCAGAATCACTGATTCGTTTAAAAGATACAACTCCAAACTATGATTCTTTAAAAAAAAAAAAAAAAAAAAAAGATAAGGAATTTTTAATGATAAATTTATCAATACATTCCTCACTGACATTTTAATTGCAAATTACTAAATCCAAGATATACCTCATGTCAAAGATAAAACATTTAAAAAAAATAGTCTATCTCTGGTATTTATCGATTTTGATGTTTCTGTCCCTATTAAACAAAGTTGTTTTGGACCAAGGATCTAAACGCACATGAGCATGGATCTGAATCATCTGATAGTCTGGCCCGCACAGCGCCCCCTGTTGCCATTTATATAAATAAATCTACCATTCAAACTTTCCACTTTTCTTTGGCTGGAGATTGTTAAATCGGTAGATATGTAATTACCTGGTTTATATATAGTACATCGACACAAACCTCCCAAAAGTTCCTGTTATTTTATCTTAGAGCTATTACATTCACTTACTGCTATTGAAAATAAATTAACTTAAAGGGATAGTTCATCCAAAAATGTAAAAAGCTGTACGAGTTTCCACCGTTGACGGCACCCATTGACTTCCAGAGTATTTTATTCCTACTTTGGAAGTCATTGGGTGCTGTCAACTGTCTGGTTACCATCATTCTTTAAAATATCTTCTTTTGTGTTTAACAGAAGAAACTCATACAGGTTTGGAACAACATAAGAAGAGTAAATGACAGAATTTTTCTTTTTTTGGGTGAACTATCCATTTAAATGTCTTATAACTTTCCATAGAAGTTGGAATTCAAATGAAACAATCCTAGTACACCAACGATGCAAAGGCATGGCATAGTGTAATTTTTTACAATGATGACAATCTTAAAGAAATTCTATTCAAAGTTATGTTTTATTTCATTAGTTGTAAAATAGTCCCATATGATGGTTCGTACTACAAAAACAAGATTGTGTCGATTCCAAACCTCCAACCTCCTCTCCCACATAAACCTTTACAATCTGGAAACAGAACAAAAAGTCACAATAACCAACATTTCAAAAGATCTACTGAGCCAACCTCAACTAAACCCCAAATAACAGGGCTGATCCAGAAATGCTCTAGAGCTGCTTCACTCTCTTGAAATAACTGCACTGACAGGATTGTAAGATAATGCTTGGAAAGCTTCTCAATCTAGTCCGAGCCTAGTTTTGATCTGAATATTCAGTCAAACAGACACTCTATTGCTTTGTAGAAGTAAAGATAAAGTGATGATGTGTTGGCCCTTGGCAAGTGGAAGTTATAACCCGCTTCAGTGGGTAGAAGTAGCTTTAGTGTATTTTGGATCAGACCTTCAACCAAACACCTAATAAATCGGACTTTTTAATATTAATTTGAATACATCTTAAAATTTGTTTGGAAAATCTCCCTGCATCAACAAAACATAATTAAACACACCAAACCGTGAATAAAAGGACATGATCAAAAAACTCCCTAACGTTTAAAGTCTCGTCTTCAGATGCACATACGAAGCATGAAATGTTAGGGATGGCAGTTAGAAAAAAGACATGATCTTCCCTTTTGTGAGACACAATAGCTTCACAAGACTGCTTAGGAATTCTGTACATCCAATTCCAATTCTAAAGCCACGAAATTCTCCATGGATGTGCTCTCAATCCTACTTGTACAAAACTACTTCTCAGATAAGGGAGATTTCGGTTTTTTTCTTCAGAACCCTGAGAAATAGCTGCAAATTGAATTTGTTTATTTCTCCAAACCACTTAATCTAATCTAGTGTAATGCAGTTTCATATGAACCTTTGGGCCAAACAAAGCATTTCAAACAGTCATGTGTATTTCAATTCAGTACATGTGAAAAACGCAACTCTACAAAAGAATTGCGAAGTTTTTTTAATTACATTTTGAAAAAGGCATTGCGTTCCAGTTGAAATGTAAATTGAGTGCTTCAAAAGAGTAAATAGATTTCATTATGAAAGTACAAATTTGTTGCACTCGCTTGGAATCCAAATCTAATTTCTCCATTACAGGGGAAGGCAAAAATGTTTAAACAAGGCTTTAACGCCGACTCTTGATTAAACATTTGTTAAAGAAGAGGTTAAAACAGTAGGGCAAGAGTGAAATGTTGAAATGTTTTTGCTCTTCGGGGGTTTCATGAGAGAGTGAAGTTGTGTCGCCTCTATTTGGCTGCAACTTCATTCTCAGCTGGTTGGCCTGTAGCGGTTTCTGCAGTTTTAGAGGCCTGTAACAGACAATACAGCAGACAGAGAAGTGAATCAAGAGACAATTGACTGATGATATAGTCAGTTATGTAAACTACCCAAAATGCTCTAACAAAAAGGTTACAGTGCACCCATAAAATTCAAGTCGCTTTATACCGACATGGCTGTCGTTCCTTTGTGCAGGCTGATGCTATTTTCACATACTTAAAATGAATGGGGACAGTCAGCTCCGTAATGACAAAAGCATCATAAGGCTAAAGGCTGGTTCACATCAATGACAATAACTGTAATGATAAACTATAACATTATATTTGACATTAACACCCGCCAAATGCAGGTGGATTTCAGCAGTGCTTGAATTTCGACATGCGCATCATTTTACTCATTCCCGCAGATTTTGCGCTTATACTCAAAGTGTGCGCACCTAAAAGCCGCCTTTCAGTGCTAAATTGAGTTTGTTTTTGCCGCTTATTGCACTTAAACAGTCAAATACACACAAAATAATTTCAAAATGCCGGTCTTGGCGAGTATTCACGTAAACACAGTCAGTTATGTTTTAAGTGAACATAAATAGTTGGGAAAGAAAATGCATGTGTAACAGTATAGTGGATCAGTGCGTCAGGTCTTAAAGGGGGGGTGAAATGCTATTTCATGCATACTGAGTTTTTTACACTGTTAAAGAGTTGGATTCCCATGCTAAACATGGACAAAGTTTCAAAAATTAAATTGTACGTTTGAAGGAGTATTTCTGTGCCAAAAATTGTCCTTCCGGTTTGTCACAAGTTTCGGAAAGTTTTTTTCGAGTATGGGTATGTGAGACGTCAGATGTAATGGAATTTCCTTATATGGGTCCTAAGGGCACTTCTCCGGTAAGATCGCGGTCGCACTCGTAGACCAGAGCAAGAGAGTGAAAGCAGTTCGCCATCAAAGCGCCCTGCCCGGCTTTTGGGAAGCCAATGTCACCAAAGAAGTGTGTTTTTGGTTGCCAGGGCAAGACAACCCTGCACAGATTCCCAAAGAACCCAGCGTTAAGGCACCAGTGGATGGAGTTTATTTTTCCTGAGCATAAATGGAGTTGTGTAGACTGTTTGTTCCCTGCATTTCGACGATGATTGTTTTATAAACAAAGCCCAGATCGACGGATTTGCAGATCGTCAAATGCTTAAGGATCGAGCAGTCACAATGATAAAGGTTCGGTGAGTAAAACTGCTTCTATTGTCTCTGTGTGTTGTTACTAGCTCGGCACGTTAGCACAGCTTTAGCTTCGCCCACAGGGCCCGCCTCCAGCCGCTCGTTTTTTTCCGGAAAGACTCGGTACAGCCTATCTTTCTTTTATAAATATAATAAAACTAAAGACTTTTTGGAGATATGAAGGATGCAATACTACTCTATAGGTACTCAAGATTAACAGGAGATTGAGTGAAAATGAGCATTTCACCCCCCCTTTAAAGTCAGTGCTGAATACAACGCAAAATCAACAAAATGTCGCATTTTTTTGCAATCCTGCATAATTTGTCATTTCAAAAATTATTTTAAATCTCAAAAATAATTGATAATATTATCTACATATGTATTTATTTAAAGCTGTAATGCATTATTTTCACGAGGATACAGACGCATGTGCATCATGGTCTGTGTGAAATATAGCAAAAGATTTCTGACTTGCTGTCTCCCATAAATGCCAAGGAACGGGCAGAAATTATTCAAGATGGATGAATGACCAAATAAGAAGTATGATTAGGGGTGTGCCGGTTTCAGAATTGGTGATGACGGTTATGACGTGAGTCAAATGTGACGGTTCGTAACATAACCGTCGTCGGGGGGGTTGTGACATTCGTCTGTTATATGGCAACTTAGTTTGTTTTTAATATTTGTGTAGTGTTCAATGTTGTTATCATAGAGATACGCAGATGGGGTATTAGTTCATCCGCAACCGCATCACAATGCTCATCATCCGCACCAACGTTTTTTGACCAAATTTCAAAGCCGCACCCGCCCGACATCCGCTGATTGTTCTGCTGATGCCAGCCGCAAGAAAGCCCTTGTCTGTTCTAGAAAGGATGCAGCAAAGATATTAATGCTAATGTATGAGGCATAGGCCTACGCTGAGTTTCATTCTTTTACGATGAGATGCGCTCTAGTTCACAATGCAATGCAAGTGAACGCGGCGCATCGGAGCCTCCATGTCACGGTTATTATATTGTCTCCTATATTTGCTTTTTATTTATTAAATACATGCATGAAACATTTATTAAAATTAAGATACAATTTGTACAAAACGAAATTCGCTTTAAAGAAAGGCTTTCTACAAAGCAAAACTTAATGAAGTGGTAAAAATCATGTCTGACGATTTACAAAACAAAACTTCATTAAGTGGTAAAAACCATGTCTCCCAATTGCAAATGTTCATTGCTAATGTTTATTATTGCATGTTTATTATGTTTTTCATTTGTTTAATAAATCTCATAATGATGGCACATCACTATATATATATCATAGTCATAGCTTTTATTTCTCAAATGATTGGCGGTCGGTCAGGGGGTACTTGGCAAAGAATCAAATACAGTTGGAAACGACGTAGACCATTAATAACACAGACTGTTAACAATTGTTTTTAATTAGTATTTAAACATTCTCTATGATAAAAAATGTTTGTAAAATATATTTAAATAACACGGTTTTGGCGGTTATAGAGTTCTAATGACGGTGTTCAACTATAACCGTCGGTCTCACGGTTATATACTAACCGTCACACCCGTAAGTATGATATGCCTGATAGCAAAAAAAAAAAAAAGGTTAATAAAAGCGCTGTATACACAAACTCAATTCGGTAGTGACTTTTTTTGGTTTGTTTATTTAAGCTTATATGCCCTGTTGTAGTTTGTTTATTAGTTTTCATTTTATTACTGACTGTTTACTTGATTACTTAAAGGGATAGTTCACCCAAAAATGAACATTAGCCCATGATTTACTCACCCTGAAGCCATCCTAGGTGTATATGACATTCTTCTTTCAGACGAATACAATCGGAGTACACTCTCATTATCAAGCTTGGAAGAGCCAGGACATTTTTTAATATAACTCCGACTGTATTCGTTTGAAAGAAGAATGTCATATACACCTAGGATGGCTTCAGGGTGAGTAAATCATGGGCTAATTTTCATTTTTGGGTGAACTATTTCTTTAATTACTTGAGAATATTTTACTTATATTAGGTAGTTTCTTATTGCTGTGGTTTACTGGTAAGATTTTGATCATATTTCCCACATTATTGGCTTGATCCAGTGTTTCTCAACTGGTGGGTCGCAGTCAAAGTTTTTCTGATGCAAGACTTTTATTTTGAAAGACGTTAATGAAAGCTGTTGACACTGTTGACACTTCTGTCAGAGAAAAACGTGCCTGATTTTTATCTGCGGTCAGATTAGATATGTCATATTAGATATACATATTAGATAGTTATATGTCAGTGTCATTATTCTAATGTTATTTTCGTAACTTGTTACGAAATAAAAGTCTCTCACCTCAGAAAAGTGAAAACTTTCCTGTCCTGTCAGCCGTTATACTGTGCTCGTAGCACGCACGCTCTTCAATTGCACGCGCAAATGTGGCGGCACGCGCTGTATATCACTTCACTATAAATAAAGCGCAAAAGAAATTACGAGCATGCAACGTCGTAGTTATGTTGTCAATTATCAAGTCATGAAATTATCAAAAAGTACCAATAAATTATAAATTGTACTTCGTTTGTTAGCTGGAAAGATTTGCATGCAGGTACTGTAATCATCAGGAGCAGTTTCCATATGTTTCATTAACAATTCATGTTAGTATTGTGCATTTATTTACCATGGTAACTGGTGTTTCCGTAACCCAAATATGTCAATTTATTTTCACAGTGATATTTTGTTTATTTTTAAATGACTGTGGTGGCTCGTACCAACTTACTAACTTTACTGTATTAACAAAAAATATTTTGGGACTGCTATTAAATAGCCTTACCATACACTGCTTGTTCATCAGTATTATTCATATTCTTACAATTTATGTGTATGTTAAGTAAAGTGGGATGTAGTTGTGTGTCAACCATTTTTGTGAAAAAAATTGGCTTGGTTTTTAAAAAAGCAAATCTTTTATATTTAAAAAATAGATATTATTAAAAAGTTAGGTCAAAAAAAAAAAAAAAAAAAAAACTTAGGTCACGGCTTAATGACCATAGGAAAATGTGGGTCAAGCCAGGCCAAGCCAGTTGAGAACCACTGCCTTAATCCATACAACTTGCAGGCCATATTCTAAGTTACATGAAGCCATATAATAGCTTTGTGGGGGAAACAATGAAATAAAGTTATTTGCTGAAAATTCCTGTGTATATTATACCCAGTTTTTTGCAAAGTGGTCTAGTAGATCTAGTATGATCTGTAGATCTAGAACAGACGTGGAGATTGTCGATGTATAAACATCTTTTAAATGTTTGTTTTGTTCCTCAAAGCTTCCATAACGCTGTTGTTTGGCTTCTGAAGATTTGTAATATAGCACACAAGACATCTGGACTACCTTTATGGCGCTTTAATGGTGCATTTTTGGCTCTTGACAGCATCTGTCCCCATTCATTTTTCATTGTATTGAAAAGAGCATTTAGGACATATTACTAAAGAAGAAAAATTCATGTTTGGAAACATGATGAGGCCTCACCTTCTTTTTCTTCTTCTTCTGTGCTTTGCGACTTGCAGAACTCTGGATCAGAGACTGAAAATGGCAGAGAAGTAACCAAAATATCAAGCTAGGAGAAACCTATTTAATATACATTTTAAACAGATTATATTGGTCTAACATACCTTCAGTTCAGGATCTTGAACATCCTGTTCAGACTTGTAGAGTTCAGGTTCAAATGGTCCACTGGTGATTCTCAAGGGCCCATTGGCCATCAGCAGCACTGTGAACTTAAACTGAGCCACGAATTCACCTAAATAGAGACAAGTGGAAAGAGGGATTTACCATTTGAGCAGGTAAAGAAAAGGGATAAAGCAGGGGGAAAAAATGGTGCAATGATAATGAGACTGACCTTCTTTTTCATTCAGTACAGTAAAAGGCTGCAGAAGCTCATGTTTAGCGCACTCTACCACTCCCAAACGAGCTTTCCCTTCATCCTCAAATGCCCTGTCGGACACAAAGAAGTCTTTACAACCAAATTGCCATGAATTCTTAACCATCGATCTATCCACCAAGTTTTAAATTCATTCTTCTAGCATTCTCATGTGCCAATACAATTACAAATATAGAGCACATTATCAAAAACTCCAGAACATCGTTCCCGAAAGTTCTCACAGCGTTCTGTACATCACCTGCTTCATTCATTCAGGAACAGACTATCTAATGCAGGTGCACCTCTTTGCTAGCAACATGATTTAGCCAAGTTATGAGCCTAAGGACTGAAGAATGGTTTTGCCCACCTAAGAGTGAAGGGCATAGCGTCAAAGCGTCTCTCCACCTCACTGAAGAACATTCTGGAGGTCTTCATCTTCAGCCCATACTGCTTACTGGGGTCCCGTTTGTAGATGGTTGTCCTCTGACCTCCATCTCTTGCCTATGGGAAAGATCATTCAGACTAAAATGTCCATTTGTCTCCATTGTTTGAGATCTATGGGATTACGATCAAGATTTACAATGGCAGGTGTCGTTTGTATAGTGTGGGTATCACTTACCTTCCCCTCTCCTGTGCTGATCAGCACATCCACGGCATAAACTTCATGAACCTCAAACTCTGCCTTCTCATGGTCCTTCCTGTTATGAGACAAACATGTGCTCGCCCATGCAAATTTTGCTGCAAAAAGTTCTGAGTGGCATTTAATTTGGTGCTATGTGGTTGCTTGCTTTCTTAAGTCAAAAGAGCCTAGCCCGAAACTTTGTCCACAAGATTTCATCCAACAGGCAAAAATCTTACAGATAAACAGCAATTTTTGATAATATTAAAATACTTATCCCACCTTTACAAGCTGATACTGCAAGTAAACCATTTTTTGATCAATTTTCCCCAAAAATGTAAACACTATGTATCTGTGGTGGCATAAACACCTGCTTATTTGAGAAAATAAAGGAACAATATTCTGTTTTGTTTTATACCGTTGTTGATCTGTAGGGTTCTGGATAATGGTCTTCTCTCCATCAATAACATGTTGCTTTAGTTGATGGGACAGCATACCTAACCATGAGCAAAAGAGGAAAACTGTGAATAATGGCACATGCTTCAATGAACAATGGGCAGATCACAGTCAGATATTCATATTGGCTTCTGCAGGTACTTTGAGTTGCTTGGCTTTCATGTTTTGTGTGATTAAATGTGATTAATGGGTTAGTTCAGCAAAAAAATGAAACATTGAACTTCCATTTATCATATTTGATGTGCTCTATTGTATGCATGTTGATCAATGTTTATATGTGAATAAAAGCCTAAATTAAATCTGTTCATCAATTGTGTGTTCAGAAGACTTGGATTAACCTCTCAATTCATATGGATTACTTTTATGATCTCTTTATGAACTTTTTGAAGCATCAAGTTATGGATGTGTGGAATTCAGAACCCAACCAAGGGAAAAAAATTGTAAAAATCCCAGGTTTCATTAACTACACAATTTAGACTACATGATATCAGGCCGATTTTGGCACGATCCATTTGTCGTGGTGATTCGTAAAACGACAATTGGCATGATCATTTTATCTCGTATAATGTCATAGTGGATGACATCCGACGCCACGTCTGCAAAGCTTTACAGCGTCCCAACAGAAAGACTAGTATGCGAGATAAGTCACATCTGTGGCACTGACAATAAAGTGGTGCAGGTATGACGTCACTTTGTAGGCCAACCGACAGTTAGCATCACACTGGTTCCCTTGACAAAAACCCAATATGATTTTTGGATTATCGCTAAATTAAAATTTGATCAACAAAAGTTTATGATACTTACACGTTTTGTCCATCAAGATAAATATCACAGATGAACACAACTTTTATGAATTTTGAAGCCTGAATGTCGTCGCCAGAAGTAAAAAGCTAAAGGTAGTCTATAAACGAACTACACCACGGTCCCACGACTTCAATGTCACCATCACTAAGCTTCTGACAACTCTTTCAGTTTTTAATCTAAAAACATTTTCCCAGAAAGTTTAAGTTAGAATAGTTCACAAGAGCTCAGTTATAAGCATAACAAGACCGTAAAAGTGGACTGAGTTTACCAGTTCGGCGTGGTGACGTTTAATCTCCTCGACCGCCTCTGTAGTCCCATTTAGCCACTTGTTAGCAACCACCTTTTTCAAGACACATAACAGTTTAAAAAGAATCACGAGTGGGGTAATACTGATGTATTTTATGTCGTAGAATAAAACGTGAAAGTGTCTTGAGCTTGTGTTCACCACAGACTTTTTTCAGCCATTTAACCAAAACCCCAATCAAAAACCCATTGACTTCAGGACGATGGAGCCGGAAGTGCTAAAACGCTAACTCGCTTCCACGTTTTGGCCAACAAAGTGATGTCATACATGCACCGCTCTATAGGAGCACAGAAGCTCTTCTGTACACAGCTTTCAAACATGGCGAAACTAAAGAGAGACGATGGCATTGGTGCTCTTATGTGGAATTATGCAATAGAGGAAAGGTTCATAGAGCTATGGCAAACATCACTCCTGCCTTTATGATGTTTCCTTGAGGGACTACCACGACACAGTGAAAAAGGATAAATGCTGGCAAACGATAGCGGAGGACCTTCAGCAAACCCGGTGAGTACTGGAATTAGTCTGTTTTAGACTGGAATTGGTCTGGAACTGGTCTGTTTAATTGTGGTTGGTCTGTCCCAAATGAAATAATAGCAATAACTCACCCTCAATTGGATTGCACTTGAATGAATGGGCAATCTTGTTCCAGGCCTCAGTTACTTGATTGTTCTTCAAAAAGTAAATGGGGCAGATGGAGAAGATACAAGACTTTGTATTAGAAACAAACCATCACTATATTTGAATAAAAGACATACTGGCTATTCTCTACGATCTTGTGTTGAGGGGCTGGCTAATGGCTAACAGCTAATGGTCTCAGATGTTAAAGAGTTCCAACCTTATCTATTTTCCACTTTAATAGTGTGAAGTATGTACTAACCTGGTTGCCTGGTTTGACGAGACGCAAAGCTGCTTCGGCACACAGGTGTGCTGCTTTGAGGACATCAGCTTTCCTTCCTGTCACAGGTGCTTCCTAAAAGAAATCAAAATGGTATCATAGAATTAGGGGATAAAGAACAGTCTACCGAAAAGTCACTTGTTTTGTGTCTGGGTTTATGTTGCAATTATCATGACATTTCTTACATGGATATGACATTTTTATTGAATTATTCTATTAAGCAGTAGAGGAAACAGAACACTACGAGTGAAATAAACTAGTATATCCATGTAGAAATGAGGAAATTGGCTGCCTGGGAAGGGACATTTGAAAAACTTTGACCATTAAGGGACTGACCAATCAGAAATATTCCAGAGAGGCTTGTTATACTTTATAATTGCACTTTAAGAAGTCCATGAAGCTTTATAAAATTAAAAATGTAGAAACAGTGGGGAAAAAAGTATATATGCGTGCACACACACCTTAGTAGCTCCAATAACAAAGCTATGTGCCACGTTGGAGATGAAGCCATCAACATGTACTCCTAAATCACTGTTGAGAGAATAAGAGATATTTATGAGGGAACAAAGAAAAAATAGACATACAGCTGTAGGGAAACCTGAGCAAAGCCATTAAACTCCTATGTGTTTTCAGAAAGCATCCAAAATGTTTTTTTTAAATACATATACATACATATACATATACATATACACATATATATATACAGTGAGGAAAATAAGTATTTGAACACCCTGCTATTTTGCAAGTTCTCCCACTTGGAAATCATGGAGGGGTCTGAAATTGTCATCGTAGGTGCATGTCCACTGTGAGAGACAATCTTAAAAAAAAAACACCCAGAAATCACAATATATGATTTTTTAACTATTTATTTGTATGATACAGCTGCAAATAAGTATTTGAACACCTGTCTATCAGCTAGAATTCTGACCCTCAAAGACCTGTTAGTCTGCCTTTAAAATGTCCACCTCAATTTCAGACCCCTCCATGATTTCTAAGTGGGAGAACTTGCAAAATAGCAGGGTGTTCAAATACTTATTTTCCTCACTGTATATATATATATATATATATATATATATATACACACATGTACATCTATAACACTATAATGTGTTTTGTTATCTTGGCATTAAACTTCAGAAAACTAGTAAACGGCGCTGTGTTAAAACTAGTTAAGGGACTGATGGCAAGTTAGACATCTTTCTCTCTTCTGACCACTTTAATCGATCTCTCGCTATTTTTTTCCTCTTTTGGAATGCCGTAGAAACGCCATTGTTTTTTCTATTGCTAATTGAGCAAATGTGAATGCAATTTCCATTCACCACTATAGAAGTTTACCCAACTATGACGACTTCCATCATAGCTGAGAACCCTGGAAATGTGAAAATGTCCATTGCTGTAAACCTTTGAGCATCTCCAAATGAATACAATAAAAAAAGCCATTTTTAAAATGACACGGTCTGTTATGGCCACTTCAATGTTTCATTTTTATTTTTGAATTTCACCCCGAATTATGATACATATTAATTTATTTATTGTTTTTGTATTATTTACTTGTGTATTTCATGTATATTATTTATATATGCTTATTGCTATTGAACTGTAATATTGGCACGCCCTTTAGTGACATATTTAACTACTGACAGGATATGGCACTGAACCAGTTTTCAACAGCAATGTAAATGTGCGGGTGTATGCCGTACAAAGGAAATAAGAAAACAAACTGTTTATCTCAAAGATGAATTACAGGACTGCTTGTTGATACCAGCCCCCTGATGGTAGAAGTCAAAGCCTAAAGGGATAGTTCACCCAAAAATGAAAATTGTCATCACCAAAGCCGGGCGCACACTGTACAATATATACAGTAATAGTCCTTTACAATTGTTGCTTGAACAATGATCCTCGCTGCAAGTCATGTCACACTGTAAGATCTCAGCTGTCATTAATGTCAGACTGTACGACAGTCAAGACGAGTTCAAATCAGACACACACAAGGAAACTCATCTGGAGTTTTACATTAATCAATGACACGTTCTGTGACCGTGAGATGCATCACATGCGGGATTGAAAGAAATCTCTAACGTTAATTTTGGTCATGGCTTGTCTTGAAAAACAAAGACAATTTGACGGTCGTCATAGGAGAAGTCACACAGCAGGTCTTCCACAGAAGGAAAAATACTATGGAAGTCAAGTGTCTGGATAACAACAATATTTAAAATATCTTCTTTTGTGTTCAACAGAAGAAGAAAAACTCATACAGGTTTGGAACAACTTGAGGGTGAGTAAATTATGACAACATTTACATTTTTGGGTGAACTATTCCTTTAATGGTCCAATGCTTCTACAAGGTCTATAAAAGAGATTTCATAACAATTGTGTTGCAGAATCTACCTAAAACACTTTATTTAAAATGATTAAGTGTGACATTAACGTGCAGAGTGAAACACAGAAAACAAGGGAACAAGCAGGAAGACACAATCGGAAGGGGCAGAGACGGCACTGGGATGTCACTGAGGGATAGAGTGGAGAACACTGCAGACAAGATGGGCAGAGGAAGGAAAAGACATGAGGAGGTCAGACAGACGCAGACGAACTGGAGAGGGGGTTTGCCTACATTTTCACCAAATCTCCATCTTTCATCGTGTAGTCTGGGTCGCTCTTCAGGGGAGAGAAGTGGCAGACACAGTTATTGACTGACACACTGGTGGGGAACGCAATGCCTGCAAGAAAGGACAACCACCAATCCTCAACAAAATAAAAGTTCTGCAGAATTTGTGAGGAGAGAAATATTTCAAATTAGACCAGCAGATTTCTCTGAAGGAGACTAAACCTGAACCGATCTATTCTGAATGGGCTCAATAGGACGTCTCTTAATTTAAAGCCCACTCACTCTCTTACTAAACCACAAGCGTTTAGCAACATCTACCTTTCTTCATGTCCTTCTCCTTCTTAAAGATCTTCCCAGTCTCTGCCATGATGAAAGCATCTCCTTTCTCACAGAGGCTGAGAACTGATACTCCTGGTTTGGCTGCCTCGATGACCACCCTCAACGCCTCTAAAGAGAGAAGAACATAAAATAGAGACTAAAGGTGTGGTACACAAATTTCGGCGAAATTTCAAGGGCAATTTTTTTTTTATTAATCTATTGTCAATTGTGTACCAATTTATGAAGCATGGCTCACAAAGAAGTTACTTTGCGAATCCATGCGACCAACTTGAACCTGCTGTGAAATTTGTGCGGGGAAAATCTTTCGCTCTCACTGGAAATTCCCAATAGTCTGCATTCCTACTAAAATAGCTGGATTCCGTATGAGCAAATTTCACAATGCTAAGACTACATTTGGATTTACTTGGTTAAAAACCTTTTCAAAAGTATCTACAGACTAAAACATGTTTCTCAAAGGGGTAGAAGTATTACAGTCCAGCAAAATATGTTTCATGGACATTGGATTCTGACAAGATGAACCCTTTGGTGAATTTTCTCCTGATAGTAAAATTTTTTTATTAACTTTTAAAAGGGAGAAGAAACATTTCTCATATATTTGTTGATGCCAAAGGCTGTTCATTAAATCAAACTGTACAGTATTTTGGTGTAAGTCCACTGCAGCACCTTTTTTAAAAACATAAATTCAACATTTAAAAAAAATAAGCAGGCGGTCACACTACAGTTTTTGTTCCATTGACTTCTATTCATATGCATGCAGGAGACAGGAAACACAAACTCATGCAAAGTTTGGTGGATATATCATATCATGTGAAGACATGTGACCAAAAAAAAAAATTATACATCACGGCGTGATTTCTTAGCTGAATAAGGGGGGGGGGGGGGGGGGGGGTGTATGTAATTTTTGAGACAGTTGACGGTAGCCATTGACTTCTATAGTAGAAAAAAAAAATACAATTGAAGTCAATTTGGTGCCGTCAACTGTATGGTTACCAACATTCTTTGGTTCAACTTGGTGAATAAATTATGACAGAATTTTCATTTTTGGGTGAATTATCCCTTTAATACTTTTTAACATCAGATTTAAGGACATTGTTTACTTAACAAAAAAACTATTCTTGTACTGTGTTGGGACGCCACTTGAAAACAAAGTCCTGAAAAAAAGAAGTTGAGAACCACTCATAAAGGACCGTCACACTTTTCATTCTATTGACTTCCATTCATACACATGCAAATGCGCGATAATCAAGATAATGTGAATTTCACTGTTTAAATGTTCAAGTTTGTTGAACTCTGACATGTGAATTCATATCACATGACGATGTGTGACCAACAGAAGAGTGTTAGTATTACAACCGTCGCAGTGTCCATAGAAATTGTGTGTGCTCGAAGTCTGCGTGGCTGAGGCTTAAAGGGATAGTTCACCCAAAGATGAAAATTCTGTCATTAATTTCTAACCCTCGTGTCGTTCCAAACCTGAAAGAATTTCGTTCATCTTTGGAGCACAAATTAAGATCTTTTTGATGAAATCTGAGAGCTTTCTGTCCCTCCATAGACAGCTACGCAACTACCATTGTGACGCTTCAAAACTTTCATAAAGAGATTGTAAAACTAATTTATATTAATTGAACTAATACATGAGACTCGATCACTTTATATGATGAACAGATTTAATTTAGGCTTTTATTCACATATAAATATTGGTCAGCAAACATAAACAGAAGCTCAACCGAACCTGCTTGATGCTCGAGAACAAACCTCATTGGTTCTCGCTGAAGCTCAAACGCGCTGCGTAACACGAGAATGAACCTCATTGGTTGTCGCACGTCAAGCGAACATGCTTGAGTTTCCGTTTACCACAACTGATGTGCGTATTGATGAATGTTTATGTGAATAAAAGCCTAAATTCAATCTGTTCATCATATAAAGCGATCGAGTCTCTTCAGAAAATTTTGACTAAACCACTCGATTCATATGGATTAGTTTTACGATCTCTTCATGAACTTTTTAAAGTGTCAAAGTGAAATTTGCATAGCTGAGTACAGAAAGGTCTCAGATTTCATTAAAAAGATATTTATTTGTTTTCCGAAGAAGAACGAAAATCTTACTGGTTTGGAGCGACATGAGTAACTAATAGGGGTGTAACGATACCCTCATGTCACGATTCGATACATATCACAATACTGAACTCACGACACGATATATTATTGCGATACTCCTAAGACATATGATAAAAGGTTAACAAAAAATTTACTGTTTATTAAACTGATAAATTTGATATTACATTGTGTGTATAAATGAATATTCTTGGACTTGGTGCTGGAAACCCAAAGCACAGGACAATAGAGACACCAGAATAAAAATATTCATGATTCTGAAGCTGAAAATACAAAGTTATTTTAGACGAATATGTTTCTCTGTCACTGACTAGATACATTTAAAATAATGTAGGCCACTTTTTTACACAGATATTCTCCTATTGCATTATTATACATTATATTCAACATTATATATAATATTTTAATGTAGTACTGACACTAAAACTCTGAAAACTTTAATTTTTTCTCACATAGTAATTTTTATTTTGCGTGAACTATTCACGATACATAGTGTTGCATTTTTGTATTGCAATATATTGTGACACAATATATTGTTACACCCCTAGGACATAATGACAGAATATATTACTGGGTGAACAATCCCTTTAACTCAAAGAAGATATGCAGATAACAGGTGCTTGAGCTTATATGATGGAATGAACTTCTCATCTTAATTTCTTTTCAGCAAAGAAGACAAATATGGCAAAACTCCAAATCACTGGAGTCATCAATGGAGCTCAAAGAGTAGTGCACTACCATTCAAGTTCACTGTGCAAAAAATACAATGACCTATAGTCATTGACACCAACTGCTCTGGAGTGATAATGTCAAAAGCCCCGTCAGCATCCCCTCAACATCTTCATGAAGTTCACTGCCTGTGTAAGCAATGCTGACAGATAGGATGGGAAAGCTCTCAAGGCATTGCTCTGCAATAGTGGACATACATGTAGAAAGCTCACAAATATGCCATGCCTTTGAGGACTAACCCCTAACAGCTGGCAATGCGAGAGCCACAAGTGTCCACTGACATGCACTGAGGGCTAATGCTAGCTAGCATTAGCTCCAGAAAGAGTCCCTCCATACTGTAGCACTGCAAAAAGTGCACAAGCTTTATAGACGTGCACTGGAGGAACAGCCATGCATTTAAAACAGGTCTTAAGCGGCTGCATATTGCATAAGGTCAGAGCGCTGGGATCTGGTGTCCCACGCTGCTCATCTCGTCCTAACACATGGCATGCACGAGAGAGCAGCGTGGAGGCCCGTGTCACCGACCCAACACCTCCATCACGCGTAACGTCAAACTCACGGTTGGCGATGTCACCGCCCATCTTGTATTTGGTCACGACCAAGTCCTCGGCGATGGTCTGCTCTTGCTGTTCGTCGTCGGACATAGTTGCACCGGCTCTCTAAGCGTCTCTCTGTCAATACGTCGTTGAGCGGACAGCAGAAATCAGTCACGCTACCACAGCGACTCGCCGTCCGTCAGGCTCCGCCCACAGCCTCCACGCACAGCGTAGCCACGCCCACTACGCAGCCACAACTGAGGTGTCGTCATATACGATGGCGCCAAAAGCCAACCGAGGCTTTTGGATATTTTCCAAAAAGGTCACAACAATAGTAAAAAAAATATATATTGTTTTCTTACATTTGTTCTATCTATCTATCTATCTATCTATCTATCTATCTATCTATGCACAATAAGATTTCACACTATTAAAGACTTTTCACAGATTTCACGGTTTAAAACACGACTGCATGTAATTTAGATTTAAGGCACTCCTCTTTTTCGGTTGATTTAAGGATTGAAAATGCCACAAAACATTAACAAATCTACATTTATGTAAATAAAAATGACATATAATCAAATATATTATAGGCTATACTATAATATATATAAATATAACAATACGTTTAATTTGTCAACACATAAGAGTACTTTTCTTTTCAATTGAAATCTATTATATAAAAATGAATCATAAAAAGGCTTTTATCTGCAAGAATATGCATTTTATTCTGTTGTAAATTACTTAATCATAGGCTACAGTATAATACAGTCAGTGGCATCTGTGAAAATTAGACCAGTTCATGGGAACCATAAAGATCAGATGAATTACTCACCCACTAATAGGTTCTCCACCTATAACCATTTGAGACACATAAACACACAGAGCATAAATCTGTCTGGCTGTTCAGGAACTGTCTTTATAGTTCTTATAGCTAAACTCATATGAAAATATGTGTTGAGAAACTACCACAACAAAACACAGAAAGCAGAAAAAATGTGGGAGTATGAGAGCAAAGGTTTCAAAAGTTTAGTTCAGGTTTATATAGAAACATTTTTATTAAAAGTGTAAGACAGCAGGTTTCAAACAGTAAATATAAAATCATTTCAAACTGTTACAAAGTTGAGAAAATACTTTAGTTCGATATGTTTGTACAAAACTATAGTTTCGCTGTAAAAGCTTGTTTACTGGCCATTTCATTTGAAATATAATACAAGTACTTCATTATGATTTGTTCATAAGGCATGCACAACACCTCTCAAAGAAAAACAACTTCACCCAAATTCAATCAATATGCTATTTTACTGACATTATCAAATAATTATTTTATAAATCCCAAATGTAAATACCCCAGATTTGACATTGGGGGATAATTTGAGTGCAATCTGAATGGTATGGCATAGATGCACAGTGGTATGGCAGTAACAGCTGTTGACTGAATTGGGTACTTCATGAACACACTAGATAACATATATTTAAGAAGAACACTCACTCTCAAAAGCACAAACAGCAAACTTATGGCTTCACTCGATGAGTTACACAAACTTGGCATTAACAGAACATTTTAAGTAACCACACACTTACACATCAAGATGTAATGTAAAAATCAGTGCTTTCAATGTGAAGCTCATTAATCTGGTAATTCTGGCACCTCCACCATACACTCTTAAAAAATAAAGGTTCTAAAGGAGGGTTTTCACAGTAATGCCACAGAACAGGGGTGTCCGATCCTGGAGATCAAACACACCTAACTATCAAGAGTTCAGCTGCTTCAGTTGGGTTTGATCAGGGCTGGAGCTGAACTTTGCAGGGAGGTAGATCTCCAGGAACAGGATTGGGCATCCTTGCCATAGAAGAACCATTTTGGGTTCCCTAAAGCCAATTCACACTGCACTGACAGACCAATGAAAACAGATACTTTGTCAGGTTTGGTTGGATCCGTGTGTTAATTATTTTCTTAGTTGTGAAAGAACCTTTTATTCTCAAGAACTTTTATAGTTTCCACTATTGAGAACATTTTGTGGAATGCAAAGGTTCCATTAATGTGAAAGGTTCTTTATAGAACCATCAATGCCAATAAAGAACCTTTCCTTTTAAGACTTTATATTAAAAAAGAACAAAGCTGCTCTGGCTTAAAGATATTTAAACCACTTAATGGCACATCAAGAATACATTTTACATCAAAATACATTTATTTTGTCATGGTTGTATCAGTTTTATCATGGATGTGTGCCAATAGAGTGCATTACTGAATAATATCCTGAACATTGGCCACGGAAGACGGTTCAACCTGCATTTGTTCATTTGCATCAAGTTCCTTCAATCCATTCTCCGCCTCTATGTGCGGACAGCACTGGTTTTATGAAACGACCTGCTGTGCCAGTAGTCAGGATTATCAAAAGCTTTATGTTCCATCCCTGCACGCACTTTTACATACGCTCCAGACCCCGGTCCCCCTGAACACCCTCCGTCCCTCAGTCCAACACTCTCCTCGTCTTCTCCCTCCATGTTCTGGTATTCAGCTTCCGAGGCTCCACCGGCAGCCAATGAGTCCATATCCTCATATTCATACACTTCTCCTTCCCCTTCCATTAACCCCTGCACCCTGAGCGACTTCCTCAGCCGAGGCTGGCTGTTCGTGTACTGATAGTCATCCTCCACATACTCGTCTTCATCGTCTTGTGGCGATCTTTTGAGAAGAGGGTGGGAAACTGGTCTTGGGAGGTGAAGTTTGACAACCATGTTGGTTGGTGGTGCTCCTCCTCCTCCTCCAGCACGGATGTCCATGTACTCGTACTGAACCTCCTGAAGATCTAGATCAGCATCCATGTACTCGGCTTCACTGGACAGGAAATCGCCATCGCTGTGACTCCTTTGGTCAGTCGAGGACTGGGAGAGACCTCCGCTACTTTCTGAGCCCTCGATCGATGATCTCTTACTGGGTCTGCCGGACCCTTGAGGTTTGTGATTGCTGTACAACCCGGCAGGGTTGAAGGAGGCACTGCGGTTTCGTGGTGGTCTCTGACTGTAATCTTTAAGCTGCCCTGGTATATGGCTGAGTGAGAGAGTCTGGTTGTTCATATACTCGTATTCTTCACCTGGCCCGTTGCGGGCTTCTAAAAAGTCGCCCGAATGACCTCTTGACAGTCTCCTTTGAGAACGTGTTGAACGTGATGATGGTAATAGAAGAGTTTCTGAAGAAAATCATAAAACAAGAGATGTGTTAACACAAGTACTCATAAATATGAAAGTCAATGTCCACTTCCGATAAAAAAATTATAAAACGACTTTATTTCTTAGCTTTTTCAGCAGCGTTGGTTCCGGAAGTATTTTATCCATTCATTTTTCCCATAGGGATGTTAAAAAAAGTCTTGGTTAAAGTGCCATGAACCAAGCCAACCAGCTATGATGTGAATCACAACAATTATTTGAATTTTAACAATTAAAGAATTACAATCCCATGAAGCATTGTGAACAACATAATCGAATTAAAAAACGATGGAGAAATCTAAAACTATTCATTTAAAGTTGTTGATATGAAGTATAATAAGTATAAGTGTTTTGAGAATATAGGGAGACCGACTCGATTATGTCATTTGCAGTGCTTCATGGGAGTGGGTGGAGCTAAGGAGCTCTTTTGGCATGATTTTCTTGTCGCAACTCGCAACATCATGGATAATGTAGTTTTCACCCCAAATTCAGCTGTTGTAAAAAATAAGTTGAAATAATGCAGACTGATGGCTTTAACAGAAGCAAATACCATCGATTAATAACTTCAGGGCTCACAACAGGTCTGTCACAACAACAATCATTATCAATTTCCTATGGAGAAAATTAATGGAGTATTTACTTCCAGAACCCAACTGTTGCACTCTATTCTGAATTTAACGTAATTGACCTGTCAGGTTAGGCACGATATTGAATTTAAGGGATGAGAGGGATGGACTTAGGTACTAGATCATGTAGCTATAAGTCAAAACTTTCAAAACTGAGTTTTTGTCTTCTGAAAGTTTCAGAATGGCGTTTTGTCCACTGAACAATCAGTATATTGTTAAACAACAGTACAATGGTTTGAGTGTACTTGTCCAAAAATAAAAAAAAACAGTGCAACCCTGAATAACATTCATTGTGACTTCATACGTCATAATTATATATTTATATATCAGTGTAATTTTATATCTCACAACGTAAATGTATTTCTTATTTTAAACATTATCTCACAATATTTTTTTTTTACTCTAAAGGCAGAAATGGGCTTCCACAGATATTTCATTATGGCTTCACAGGACCTTAAAAAGTGGACACATCAACATTTTGCAGAAATTAATTGATAAAGGTTACACGCACACATGTCTCTCTAATTTGCTTATCCTCACCTTTCTCTGGACTTTCACCAAATCCAGGCAACACATATTCACTTTGGTCCTCTTCTCCTTGAGTGCCTGTGGAGGTTGTTTCCGGAGGCCCTGATAGGCTGTCCCGCTGCGACATGTAAGCGCTGTCCTCACGATGTGTGACCCTCCTCATGTTGCCAACCAATGAGAAGTCATCGTTCATTTCCAGTTCCACTGCAGTTCCCTGTCCCTCCGAGCTCACAGAAACAGTGCACGCAGAGTCCAGTCGGGAACGAGAAGCCCATCCCGTCTACAGCAAAATGAGGTGGACAACATATTGAGCTATCATAAGTGGTGTGCTATGAGACATATGCTGTAAGATATGTGCAAGTCCATTATATGGATGGTCTCAGCCTAAAACTATTGACCTGAAATGAGCTTTAGACACGATTGTGAAACACTGACCTGTACAGAGCTCTCCACACCAGGGGTCATTGGTAGATATCCAGCAATATTGGAGGGAGTCAGACTTGACTGGTGTAATAATAAAAAGAAAAGTGTCAAAGTTATGCTGTTTAATTTGCTATTCTAACAGCCTCCACAAATCAGTTTTTGAAAGAAATTATTACTTTTATTCAGCGAGCATGCATTGAAAACATCAAAAGTGACTATAAAAACACTATCAAAGAATCCTGGAATAAAATGTGTAATTATTTCCACAAAAATATTAAGCAGCACAACAGCAAATCAGCATATTAGAATGATTTCTGAAGGATCATGTGACACTGAAGACTGGAGTAATGATGCTGAAATTTCAGCTTTGCCATCACAGGAATAAATTACATTTGAACATATATTAAAATAGAAAGCAGTCCATGTAAATAGTAATAATATTTCGTAATGTTCCTGTTTTCACTGTATTTTTGATTTAAAAAATGCAGCCTTTATACTGTGCATAAGAATCTTCTTTCAAAAACATTCAAAAATCTTATCCCACGTTTTTGAACAGTGGTGTATATTAGTCGATTTTCAAACCATTAAGTATTGATCATGGTCAATATTATATAACGTACCCGATAGGAATCTAAACGCAGTCTAGAGACGTTTCTAGATGGTGTTACATAGCGTGGCATGTCTATGGTATCGTCCAAGACTTCATCTTCCTGGTCCTCCAGGGCCACCCCTAGAATGTCCATCTCAGTTCCTCTCTGATGGGACTCATCCGAGGCCGAGTCAGGAGCTCTGTACTCCTCCTAGTGGAGGAACATCAATCAACAACAGTCATCCAAACACTTCCAAGTTCTGACATGACCAGAAAACAATGAGGTACTCTGTTCGTTTGCCTTACTCTGATGACAAGATACCGAGAAGGGTCTCTGGCCATTCGGGTAAACTCATTGGCTAGCTCCTTAAAAGTTGGCCGAACATTTTCATCAATCATCCAACCTGTTGAAAAATTTGCATTAGGAATGCACTGATATATAAATATTCTGACTGATACAGATAATTATCTTCAAGTTATGGCCAATAGCCAATGGATGGAAGTTCAAAAATGTCTTGAGCACCACATAAGCATATCAGAAGGATCATGTGACACTGAAGACTGGAAATTCAGCTTTGCCATCACAGGAATAAATTACATTTAAAATATATATCAAATGTTTAAATAATATTTCACAATATTACTGTTTTTACTACATTTACTTTATTTTACTATATTTAAGAGACTTCTGTCAAAAATGTTTGAACCGTAAATTCTATAATATTTTGTCAAAATCCATTAAAAAAAAGCAATAATTTTAAATGCGACAAGTGAATTGAGAATAACAACATTATAATGTACAGTATGAAAATGGATTACATTTAAAAATGTTATTTAATAATTAGTGTTTTTAAAAATTCACGTTAAGTGTGCATGAGATGACGTCAAATGTAAAAATAGCGGAAATGAACATGCACAATTAAATGTTCCAAACTGGCCAATACAGATTTGGCACTGATATATTGTGCATCCCTAATTTGTATTTACAATCTTTCCAGAAGCTTTCGTGCAAACATGCCCTGCTAGATGATATATGAGATGGGATCAAATCCAGAAGCATAACTTTGCATTATGGGCTATAAGAAGACTCACATTTGACCATGACCATGTAGACATCGATGGTGCAGATCTGAGGTTGAGAAAGCCGTTCCCCTTTCTCTAACAGATCAGGTACTTCTTGTGGTCGCATAGCAGAGTATGGCTCTGCCCCATATGACATCATTTCCCAGACCGTCACGCCTAGACATAGAGAGGGCTTTTATTGATTCTCCAACTCCAAAGTGCAGTTTTTTACAGTACCATTTTATCTTGCAACACACAGACTCACCGTAGCTCCATACATCACTCTGGTGTGTGTATCTGCGGAACAAGATGCTTTCAAGAGCCATCCACTTAATTGGCGTCTAGGATTTAAAAAAATGTCAGAGACACAGAGTAGAGATTACTGGTTCGGGAACTGATTGGAATATGGTAGCAGTACATATACACTACATATACACTAAGATTTTTTAAATGTTGTTAAAAGAAGTCTCTTCTGCTCACCAGGGCTGCATTTACTTAATCAAAAATAGAGTAAACACAGTAATATTGTAAAATATTAACTGTTTTCTATAGTGATATATTTTAAAATGTAATTTATTTCTGTGATGTAAAGCTGAATTTTCAGCATCATTACTCCAGTCTTCAGTGTAACATGATCCTTCAGAAATCATTCTAATATGCTGATTTGATACTCAAGAAACATTTCTGATTATCATCAATGTTGAAAACAGTTCATATTTTTGTGGAAATTGTGATTTATATATTTTTTCTGGATTCTTTGATGAACAGAAAGTTCATAAGAACAGCATTTATTTGCGATAGAAATCTTTTGTATCAATTTAATGCATCCATGCTGAATAAAAGCATTCGTTTTTTAATCTTATTTACCCCAAACTTTTGAATGGTAGTGTATTATGGTTCCACAAAAAAATTAAGGAGCACAATTGTTTTCAACATTGATAATAAAAATAAATGTTTCTTTAGAATTTTTTTTGTTTTTTTTTATTGTAATAATACTTCACAATATTGCTGTTTCACTGTATTTTTGATCAAATAAATGCAGCCTTGGTGACCATAAGACTTTAAAAAATCTTTATTATTCCAAACTTTTGACCGGGAGTGTAATTTGTAAGTCTGCTTTACCTTCATTTCATTTAAGAAGTATTTCTTGTCGTCAGGGTAAAGGAGGTCAGCGATGCCATAATCCGCTATTTGAACTATAAAGTCACTCTTGAGCAGAATGTTGCGGGCAGCCAGGTTCCTGTGGACCATTCTCTGCTCCTCTAGATAGTACATACCCTAGCAGGGAGCAAGTGACGAAAGACTTTAGTTTGTTTAGCTTGAAATGATCTGAATACCTGAATAGCCAGACTTTCTGACCCTCTCACCTTGGCAATCTGCACACACCAGTTGAGCAGTCTCTGAGGGTTGAGGCCGTCTCTGCGCTGGCGGATGTGCTCCAGCATCGACCCCTGTGGACTGAGCTGAGTGACCAGCTGCAGACTGGGTCCCGGACAGATGCCCAAGAGACGCACTATATACGGGTGGTCCAAACTCCCCATAGCCAACATATGCTGCAAGACAACAGAAATCATTCAGAATCTCATTTTGTGTGTACGCTGTTTTTTAATGTTTTTATTTTGTTGTCTTGCAAAAGGTATTAAAGGGGTGGTTCAGGATTTTCGACATCGGACCTCATTTTCAAGTGAGCCTGGTTGTTATTCATCAGTGGAGACAGTTTTCAAAAAAATTCATCCAGTCCTTACTTTTGGATAGTTCGCCTATGCTTGGCTAGCGCGAGTCAACGGTGCACACGTTAGCCTGCCATTAAAAACAGTTTTACCCACTCCACAGTACACCAAAAGCAAATAAATTATAACGCCAGACTATCGATGTAAATGTCTGTTGAGAGAATAATGTTAGAAATCAAACTACCCTTTCATCACATTGCATTAGTTATAATTTGTTCCCTGTATTTATAAGCAGTCTACAGCAGCGGCGGAGTTATATTTGGTTACCTAGGAAACCGAGAGAGCCGGTCCACATAACAATCACGCAAGTGTATTACCTGCCGCAGATAATTGAGATACAAGAGTACTTTGATTTCTAACATTATTCTCTCAACAGACATTTACATCGATAGTCTGGCATTATAATTTATTTGCTTTTGGTGTACTGTGGAGTGGGTAAAACTGTTTTTAATGGCAGGCTAACGTGTGCACCGTTGACTCGCGCTAGCCTAGCATAGGCGAACTATCCAAAAGTAAGGACTGGATGAATTTTTTTGAAAACTGTCTCCACTGATGAATAACAACCAGGCTCACTTGAAAATGAGGCCCGATGTCGAAAATCCTGAACCACCCCTTTAATGAATGGTTAACGTATAGTAATATGTATTAATAAGTCTTATAAATGTCTTATATATGTCACTATGAACAAATCAAAAATTAAAAATTAAATGAATTAAATGAACATGAATTGTGTTCATTTATTAATCACAGTGCAACCCATTCAAAAGTTTGGGGTTGGTATGATTTTTAAATGTTTTTGAATTAAGTCTCGTAATACTCAACAAACTGTATTTATGTGATCAAAAATACAGTAGATCTGATAGAGAATTATATTTTAAAATGAAATGAAATACAATAGTAAACAATTAATTAACGTTCTAATAATATTTCAAATATTGTACAATTTAAATTGTTTTCTAATTTTTAAAAAAACTAGTAATTTACTTCAAAATTAAAAACAGTTCAGCATCATTAGTCTTCAGTCTTCAGTGTCACATGATTCTTCAGAAATCATACTAATATGCTGATTTGTTGCTTAAGAATCATTTCTTACAATTATCAATTTTGAAAACAGTGCTGCTTAATATTTTGTCAGTATTCTTTAATGAATAGAAAATTCAAAACAATAGCATTTATTATAAATAGAAAGTTTTTGTAACATTGTAAATGTTTTTATTGTCACTTTTGGTCAATTTAATGCATCTTTGCTGAATTAAGAAAAAAAAAGAAAATCTTACTAGCCCAAGCTTTTGAACAGTAGCGTATATAGGCTATGTGTGTGTTGTAGTATTATTTGCTCTCTGTCTTCAGCTCACAAACATGTACGCACACACACACACATCACTCTTTCCTTGCTCATTTTTTTCACTTCTGTCTGTTGATTTTTAAATGCACTTGTAATAAATATAAGATTGCCAGTACTACAGTCATTGCCAATGAATTTCAAGTACTGAGGGTTTTTTTACACTTTTTGGAATGATTTGTGTGTGTGTGTGTGTGTGTCTTACATCTGTAACTTCCTGAAAGGTCTGTCGTCCTGTGCGGTCTTGGATAGTCTTGATAGCCACTGGAATCTTTACTGTGTCTCCTTCTGGTATCCAAACTCCCTGTGAAGATACAAACGAAAAAGGAGAACTATACAAGGAGCCAAAATAAGGAAGAAAACAATGTATTAGGAAAACACCTAGAGGACACGGTTCAGTAACTTATACGAGTTATTGTCAGGTTTCAGTATGAGCTCATGTAATGACATCAGAGTGTGTAAGTACCTTGTGCACAGAGCCAAACACTCCAGAGCCGAGAAGTTTGATCTTTCGTAGTTCAGACCCTCTCAAAATCCGAGCGTGAACTTTCACGCCTTTTTCTCCGGGTTCCAGAGGTTCAAAACTCTAAATGCATTTTTAAACGTTATAAAACCTTATATACAACACTTCAATAATTCAACTTGTTGAATTCATTTTGACTATACGTGTCTCTGCACACACCTCTCCACTCTGCAGATATCTCCTCATGGCACGTTTTTGGCGGATGGCAACACTTCTGCGATACAGAACGCTCAGCACAAACACTGAGAATGCGACCATCACCCCGAATATAACGCTCAGCACTATTGCTGTCACCGGCAAACTGCAACACAACATGTTTACACAATTACATGCCGGCTGGCAACTGCAGGTGATGCATCGATCGCACCAGCAGAGGGAGACACTTACCCAGCAGCCGACCTGGATGAATCCACACAATCATTCTGACCTGGACCCAAACATCTGAGACAGGAAATATACAGAATTTTAGTTACAATGACATGCACAACATGCATTTTATTGCACTTTAATTGGCATTCTGAGCCTCCTCACCCCAGGGTGCAGTTGGCATGGCATGGTTGGCATTTGTGCTGGCCACTGGAGAACTTATAAATGATGAGCCCATTTTCCCCCTGAACCCCCTCTGGACACGAGGACACGCAGTACGGCCCGTCCTGCAAATGCACACATGCTTCACACTCATCAGCACCCTGCAGGACAAATGAGAGGGAGAGATTATGTAATAAATCAAACAATCCGTGCAAACAGCGAGTGACATTCTTCCAAAGAACAAAAGATTACCGGTCCTCTGCAGGTGTGTTTGTAGTGCTGCACCGCACACTCCTGGTGACACGGCATACACTCTCCTTTAGGTCCTGCAAACTCTCGTTTTTCACTGTGGAGAGGTTCAGAAAATCTATTTTCTCACAGCAATGAATCATATATTGTTTTCTTATCTACAATACACACATCAAAAGGACCCTTTGGGAGTGTCTCAATCCACTCTCTAGTTGACTGAGTTTCAATGCCAAAATCACTGAAATGTTCATTCCAGAGAAATTCCTGTGAGCACTGATTTCTCAATAGACTGGAAATATCATAACCCCTTAAGGCTCTTTGTCATCAGATATGGTTATGAACGCATATGTCATACATTTTTAACAGTTACAATGAGAATGCATGCTAAACAATACAATACTAGTGAAATATGGTGCCGAATGTGAGATACTGACCCTGACATGAAGTTGCAGTGTGGTACACATGTTCCTCCTCTGCTGTAGTTCTTGCAAGACAGACACTGATCGGGTCCCGGACCCCAGCAGCCCTCAGACGAACACAGGGGATCACACACATGGCCTTCTTCAACTACAAACACACAGCAATACTGAATTTGAGATTTTCTTTTCAGTAGTCGGTAATGATTTGATTAGTGATACAGTTATTTAAAGGGTTAATTCACCCAAAAATTCTGTCATTAATTATTCACCCTCATGTCGTTCCAAACCTGCAAGACTTTCGTTCATCTTCGTAACACAAATGAAGATCATTTTGATGAAATCTGAGAGATTTCTGTCCCTTCATTGGCAGCAACGCAACTACCACTTTGACGCTTCAAAAAGTTCATAAAGAGATCGTAAAACGAATCCATAAATTGAGTGGTTTAGTCAAAGTTTTCTGAAGAGACTCGATCATGACAGGTTGAATTTAGACTTTTATTCACATATAAACATTGATCAGCGAACATAAACAGAAGCTCAACCGAACCGGCTTAATACGCGAGAACAAACCTCTTGCAGAAGCTCAAACGTGCTGCGAGAATGAATGAGAATGATCACGAGAATGAACCTCACTGGTTCTCGCACGTCAAGCGAACATGCTTGAGCTTCCGTTTACCACAACTGATGTGTGAGTTGATCAATGTTTAAATGTGAATAAAATCTTAAATTCAATCTGTTCATCATATAAAGCGATCGAGTCTCTTCTGAAAATGTAGTCTAAACCGCTTAATTCATACGGATTCCTTTTACGATCTCTTCTATGAACTTTTTGAAGCGTCAAAGTGGTAGTTGCATAGACTGTCAATGGAGGGACAGAAAACTCAGATTTCATCAAAAAGAACTATCCCTTTAATATTTAATATTCATTAATATATATTAAATTCTAAATCATGTATTTAATATTTTTAGGACACTTAAAGTAGGCATAAAACAAAAGTTGCAATAGTCTTTTCTTCCCTATCGTGGCATAAATACGAGTGAAATGGCTTCTCAAACGAGAAAAAAATGTTGGGTGGGACTTGATTTTGTCCATCGGGAATTGATCGGATTGTTGTGGTTTGCTATTGGTTGATCTCATGTGAGTGACAGGTTGCCCCGCCCTCACGCCAGTAAACTCGTATCCAGAGAAGAGAAGTCGTTGCAAGGGGAGGGGGAAGTCAGTTTGATTAAAGATTATGAGGGCATAAAAATTAAAAAAAAAAAAAATAAAGATGTGCATGGATAAATCATTTATAAAAAATACTGCAATATTCCATAAAAAAATAATTTTCCATTTGGTTTTTATGGTGAATTTAAAACCACTTCCCAATGATTAACTAGTCATTCAGACAACCCACAACTAGTCGATAGTGAGAAACTCATTTTGGTAATACGCCACAGGTACTCACTGCACAGCTCTTGTGGGTGGTTCTCTTTGATGTCGAGGGACTTCTGGCGGCGCGCGGCCCTGGCGCCGCTCCCGAAGAGACGTGTCCAGTTCACTGTGTGGTGATAGCACAGCTGCTTGTTTCCTGTAATGTAGATGCCTCCGTCACCGATTCGTTTGAGAGAGCGAAGACCCAGGGACTTCAGTGTGGGAATCTTCATCACCAAAAGCGAGTAACCTCTGAGAGAGAGCAAGTGGAAATGTCATTTAAAAGATAAACGAGAAATAAAATGACATGGTATTTAAAGTCAACATGAAATTAACTGACCCTATTTACTTGCTTAATACAAGTTGCTGGTTTTATTATCCACAATTTATCAGTGCACATTATTCTAAAGAAGAAATGCAAAAGTCCATAGACCCCCAATATAGAAAATCAAGTCTAATTGAATATCCTGTGTATGTCAGTTAGGGAGTTTGAGTTATTCTGTCTTTTTTGCTTTAATGATTTCATTCAGACATACACTACTGTTTAAAAGTTTGGGGTCGGTGTGATTTTTTTTTTTTAATGAATGTATTCAAAAACAGTAAAAACGAATCAAAAATGTATCAAATACAGTAAAAACAGCAATATTCTGAAATACTATTACAATTATTACAAAACGACTGTTAAATTTAGCTAAATCTTCATCAGCCATTACTCCAGTTTTCAGTGTCACATGATCCTTCAGAAATCATTCTAATATGATAAAGAAACATTTCTGATTATTATTAATGCTGAAAACTGTTGTGGTGCTTAATATTTTTCTGGAAACCATGACACATTTTTTTCAGGATTATTTGATAAATAACCCATTTATTTGAAATATAACTATTCTGTTATGAAATATAACTATTCTGCTATACTATATAACTATTTTGTTTCATTATAAATGTATTTACTGTCACTTTTGATCAATTGAATGCATCCTTGCTGAATAAAAGTATTACTTTCTTTAAAAAATATATATTTTACTGACCCCAAACTTTTGAATAGTAGTGTATGTCAGATAAGGAATTAAAATGGGTTGCGAACAGCATTTCATGTTGACTTTAAAACTCTTATAAAATAAATACAAAACTGCTGCAATGGGATAGCTGGGGATCAACTATCAAAAAATAACATTGCTCCCATGTACTGTACTTTCATGAAGACTCTACACATATTATTTAAACAACGTCTCAAGAGCTTCATTCCAGGTGATTAGGAGAAATCAACATGAGTTTTTTATGATAAGCAGAAAACTTTCCATGTTCTCCATGCAAGATTTCCCACCACCAATCTTTCCCACCACCGTTAAAGCACATTTAAGCAATGCACAATGTGATATCTTAACGTTTTGTATATGAATATATAGAACAATTAAGTAAAGAGAGAAAAGGAGTACAAGCTGGACACACAATCCTACCTCTTAGAGCTTACTCCTCTGGAGGAAGAACAAGACAGGAGCATGAAAATTAATAATGTATATAACACAACTTCTAGAAATATCAGGCATCAATTATTATGTTATTGTAATATTAACAATATTTTTTTATTATTAATATCATTGCTTCTAAATGGCTGCTAGGCTGCTATTTACATCTTCATCCCAGTCAAATAAAGCACACCAATATATCCTGGTCCAAACCTAATACAGTACATATCCTACCACTTTAAATGTAATTAAGGGATTTTTATTTAAACGGTTTAATTATTGGCTAGCTAAATCCAATCTCTGTGAAAGGTTATAGCACACCTCTCCACAACAGTTTGAAGTATCATTGTTGTTCGTAGCACAAACAGTGCACATGCTACTAGTAATAACATTAATACTTTGTTTACGCTGATGCATTCAAGTGTTAAGAAATAAGGAGACAGGTAAATTATTTTTCACCTGTACAGTGTTCGTCCTTGTATTGTTGCTAGATTTGAGAAGACAGAAAGATCTTCCAACTCTTCGGGCCAAGACTGAATACTCAGAATGTCTATCAAGCAGACAGAAGGGTTAGTTAGATAGTAGAAATGGCAAAAGTACACACACACACACACACACACACACACACACACACACACACACACACACACACACACACACACACACACACACACACACACACACACACACACACCTGTGATTTCTCTGACAGTGCTGAAGATCTTCAGTTTCTTTGGATCAAGAGCACTAATATTTTTGTAACTGTCTCTGTGGAGGAAAGAGAGACACATGAAAGGTTGGATGAACCATTTCCCAACACCTTCAACTATGGACACTGGCTTTGTGAACCTTTAGAAAATAAACTCCTTTCACAACACTGTAAAAAGTGAACAGTTGGATCAACTTAAAAAAATTACTTCAATTGGTAACACCTAAAGAAATTAAGTTTTCTCAACTTAAATTATCACGTTTTTCACGATAAAATTTGATAATTTAAGTTGAGAAAACTTAATTTATTTAGGTGTTACCAATTGAAGTATTTTTTTTAAGTTGATCCAACTGTTCACTTTTTACAGTGAAGGTTATGTGCTCATATCATCTTAGCATATAAGTGATAAACAGATTTGGCTTTCTGTCTACTATAGAGGGGCTTGTAGAGGATATTCTACTCAAGCTCAGATTGACCCCTATTACACATAGGCAAAAAACATAAAGGAGGAGAAGAGGAGGAGGAGGGATGCTGAGGAAGTGGTAAGAGGCTGTTTTTACACCCTGGTAACAATTAGAAGATTAGACGGGCGTACTCCTCCTGAAATTACGTTTAATAATTTCACATAAAAACACCCTTCACACTCTCACTTGTTTATTTAATTTGTCCACTATTTCCAGCAGAGGATATGAAAGGAGAACTCATTTTTGTCATGAACATTTCAACCACCCGGCTTTTCAAATGATGTATTGTTTATCGCATTCTGTGGTGGAAATGTATATGATGGCATTTTAAACATTTTCTTTGTGAGGTTCATTTCTTAGCTAGCATACTCCAAGTATTCTTAATAAACACAATGAAACAATCAATTGATCCAATTACAGCATGTCTGGAAATGGTGCACAGTAAAAAACTGCTTACAACTGATTTAAAATTAATATTTACACACATTTAATTTCAGCAGATTTATTTTAAATTAGAATTTTCTTCCACTCACCCTCTAATTCCTGTTACAAGGAAATGCAGGCTGCCCTGAATCTTAGTGCAGTTTATGAAGCTGTCGATGTTCTGTGAGTCTACGGTCTGTCTGGAAGGTGTACCAGTGCCAACACATGCTGCACAAAGAGAAGAAACAAACAAGAAACACGGTTATGATTGAGAACGCACTAAGATGGACATAAAGGAGATTTTATTTACTTTATTTTACAGTCCTGTTCCATATGTACATACTATGTACTGTACTAAATCTAACCCATGTGGTTACCTTATATTACCTAATACTTTCTTAAGTTCACTGTAAGTACACGTAAGTGCACATACTGTAAATGCAGATCATTTTGCTTATTTCTCAATGAACAGTGATGCAACTTTCAATAAAAATTCCATATGACATAAATCTATGAACAGGAGTGCCATACATTTTTGCTTGTGTTTTTTCCCAGAAATGCAAAATGCTTTTTAAGGGTTGGGTTGGAGCTAGTCTGTAGTAATTTTGATTAGGTTTACATACACTACAGGTCGAAAGTTTGGAATAATAAAGACTTATTTATGGTTTTGAAATGGTTTTGTCCTTTACGGTAAGCTAAAAAAAAAACCAGTTTTATTGTGAAAAAGAACATTATTATTACAGTGTAAAAGAATAGTTTTTCATTTTAATATATTTTAAAATGTAATTTGTTCCTGTGATGCAAAGCTGAATTTTCATCATTACTCATAACATTTCTTCTTATTATTACAATTACTATTGCTTTTTTATTTTTATTATTGCAGCTAAATATTTTTGTAGAAACCATGATACATTTTTCAGGATTCTTTGATGAATAGAAAGTTTAAAAGAACAGCATTTATACATTTTGTAACATTTTAAATGGCTTTACTGTGACTTTTAATCAATTTAATACACCCTTACTTAATAATCATAAGAATAATGATTATAATAAGAAATGTTCTGAGTAATGATGCAAAAATATTCAGCTTTGCATCACAGGAATGAATGTTATTTTAAAATATATTACAATAGAATACAATTCTTTTAAATTGTGATAATATTTCACAATATTTCTGTATTTTTGATCAAATAAATACAGCCTTGGTGAGCATAAGAGACTTCTGTCAAAAACATGAAACTATTCCAAACTTTTGAAGTCGATATTTTCCCATTGAAGATAACTAGGTAAATAAAAGTGTGCATGTTACCTTTTGGACAGAGTCCCCCACACGGCTCACATCTTTTCATCCCCTTTTTATCCACCTCCATCTTGTTTGCTGGACAGCTGCTAACACATGAACTGCCATCTACAAGAAAGTTAGCTGAAGTACAAGAGAACAGAAGTCAAACTATTAGATTACACCATAAATCCTTCAAAAAGCCTATTCAGGTTTCGAGACTCGAAAGTCAGTTGACATCATAACCTATAGGCTACAGGTAAATGCACTCCGTAACCCATGACCCATGAAATGACATAGGAATCACTTACTTGGACAATGTGATACACACATTGTGCCGAACTGGTATTTTGCATTAGGATTCGGTTCCAATTTGAACGTCACTTTATTATAGATGAGAGCCTGGGGACACTGCGGCACACACGACCCCGAGTTGTTAAAATTTCTGCAGGCCTGTAAACACATACATAGTCAAATCAAAGCAAGCAAGGCTTGATTCATAAAGTTGTTATGTTAGCCTAGAGTGGTGCATGTTGAAGAACTGGTGTGAGTTTGTTGAACATACAAAGCAGTTGGTGTCGAGGGGACCGGTGCAGCCCCCGGCACACTCTATGTGACAGCACTCGCTGGGGCTGCGTCCAAAACAGCGGCCGTTACACTGCGGTGCACACACTGTCTTCGTCACTGAGAACAGGAGAGAAACAGAGTGAGTAGTGTGTGTGTGTGTGTGTGAGATACAGAAAGCTGAGCAACATGTGTGTGTGTGTGTGTGTGTGTGTGTGTGTGTGTGTGTGTGTGTGTGTGTAACTACTTAACCATATTTTGGGGACAAATTTGTACCCAGAAACGAGCTAAACCTGATAAAACCTCATTTTCGGGATGTCCTTATTTGTAAAACAGCATAAAAATAAAGCAAATAAAGTTGTTATAAACTGTAAAAATGCAGAATGTTTTCAGTTAGAGTTAGTGTGTGGGTTAGGTTATAGTATTTATTGCTATATATAAAAACAATACAAGTTATCTAGCTAAGTAAATTGCTGAGTCCCAATTCAGAGGCTGAATTCGAAGGCCGATTGCGTCACCGCAGCGCGACGAAGGCTGTCCCAATTCGAAGGCTCTTTCAAATGCAGCCAATAAATGCAGCCTTCGTTTCCCCTAAAATGAAGAATTCAACAGACAGAACCTTCGCAGCCCAGAATTCATTGCGCGCCGGTGACGACAGGATTTTTTTTTGAGAAATCGCAGAATTACACTTTTAACGTATTGGGTTTCAGTTTACTCAAATATCTAAAGACGCAAATGTAAAAATAAAAAAAAACTTTAAAGCGGTTCAAATGTTGACATATCGTAATTAGATGCGATTATATATAGTTTATACTCTTTATTATACAGAAATGGACCATGGCGAACATATTTAGACAGTTTGTGAACCCTGATTTGTTTTTAGACAGTTTAATATAACTTTCAAAAAAATTTGTTGAATTTAATCTATTTTTTTATCGTAAGTGGTTGCACACAATTGATTTTAGATACATTTAAACAAATGCATTAAGTTGAACTAAAATTGATTAAGTTCAACTTAATGCATTTGTTTAAATGTAGCTAAAATCAATTGTGTGCAACCACTTACGATAAAACAAATTATTAAATTCAACGAATCATTTTTTTCAGTGTACAAACGTTACTGCCACTCATCAACGGCAGCTGTCACATTTGCAAGGCGACAAGAACAATCTTCTGTAGGCTTTGACTGTCCCATTTAAAAATGCTCGGTCCGACCTTCACGGCCTTCGAAAGATGCATCCTCTGAATTTGGACACAGCTAAGGTGTGTGTGTGTGTGTGTGTGTGTGTGTGTGTGTGTGTGTGTGTGTGTGTGTGTGGTCCAGGTAACCCATACGTTATGAGGACAAAATGTCCCCACAAATGGTAATATCCAAAATCGTTGTCCTCGTGGTGACATTTTTTTGTTCCCATGAGGGAAACAGCCTATTAATCAGACTAAATTATATTTTTTGAAAATGTAAAAATGCTGAACGTTTTCTGTGATGTGTAGGGTTAGGGGTAGGTATAGGTTTAGGGCAGGGGTGCCCAATCCTGCTCCTGCCGATCGACTGTCCTGCACAGTTTATCTCCAACCCTAATCAAACACACCTGAAGCAACCAATTAAGGTCTTCAGGATCACTTGAAAATTAAAGGCAGGTGTGTTTGATTAGGGTTGGAGATGAACTGTGCAGGACAGTCGATCGGCAGGAGCAGGATTGGGCACCCCTGGTTTAGGGGATAGAATATACAGTATAAAAATCCTTATGTCTATGGAACGTCCCCATAAAACATGAAAAGATAACATGAGTGTGAGTGAGACTTACAGATTTGACAAGTGTCATTTCCTGGACCCCAACACCGGGCGCCACAAGACTTATGACAGGGAGCTAAACAGAAAATGCATTATAATTGATACATTTCCATAAGATCATCAGACCAAATTAAAAGTGTTTCTATCTATTTTGCTACAATATTAAGCCCTCTAAACTATTTAATATCAACCTCTGATCCTCTGATAACATTTATTTATTAAAATGTATTAATAAATATTCATTTAAATATAGTTATCTATTAAAAATATATACACTACCATTCTAAAGGTTGTGGTCAATAAGTGTTTTGTTTTGAAAGAAATGTATACTTAAAAAAAAAAAAAGACAACAAAGTTGTGCATATATTATTGTCTCCTTACATTCTGGTCCATTGTCTTGGATGATGACTTCTGCTCCACTGTCTTTCACAATATCTAACCAGTTAATCTGCGGCGCATAACTCAAGAATTTATTCTGGATGATCTGCACTCCCCCCTCCAGGATCTCTGTAGATCATAATGAATTTGAGAAATATAGAAATATCAAAGACAGAATCAAATACCCTGTAGAACTCAAAACATGTTTTCTGAACTCTCAAAAGAAATTAAACCATATTAAAGAGTTTTTAACGAAGGATTTAATTTTTTTTTCTCAGGATTTTAAGATTTACTGAAGACGATTTGAGTGTATCTTTAAAAGTCACTGCCATAATACAAGGATTTTATGAATGTTTGCTAAGTTTTTGTTAGGGGATTGTTAGGGTGTTTAAGGTGGTTGCACACCTCTGTTCAACAAGCCACATTAGAGGAATCATTTAAGTTCATAGCACAAACCGTACAGAACATTATGTGCTTATAGAGATTTTGAAAAGCACCTATGAATAATCAAACATTACAAAGATATGTACAACTGTGCTCGGTTTTAATAATAAGTAACATTCATATTGATTCTACACTTTGAGTCAGGAATTAGTAAGAGGTTAAAGGAAGGGCATTTTAAAGGATGACAAACATGTTCATTGATTCACACACTCAGAGAAACACAATGGAAAGATAAAAGCACATGGATTGTATTTCACATTAGACATGCCGTGTTTGCTGAAGCAGGTCGGGACATGCTCTAGCCTAACTGTAGCCATCTAACGTCAATCTCCTGGAATTTTTCATGAGGAGCAATATCATAAAGGATATTTCTATAAACTACAAGGTACTCAAGGCAGTCACAAGTATGCGTCAGTCCAGGTTTGGGTTCATGATGGGAGAGTGCTCATTTATGGTTGAACTATTTCTTTAATAAACCACACACAAAAAAATCGTTCTTCTGTCCGTTGACTCATTCTTCCATTCCACACCCTCCAGAGTGTCTTGTTGCCATGAAAACTGTGTGGGTGTTTTGACAGAATGGGTTTCTGTGGGTGAGAATGCGTCACCTGTCACGTATGTGTTAGCGCACCTGTCAAGTGTGTGAGGCCCAGCTCCTTTAGTCCATACACTCCATCCTTCTGGTAGTTGACGAGGACGGCCAGAGCAAACCGATCTTCGTACAGTGACGTCCCTCGGATGACTCGCAACTGTTCCAGCGGTAAACGCCTGAACTGGTTTATAGCGATGAGGATGTACCCTGTTACCTCACGGATAGACTGTGAAGAGACACATCCATAAAATGAAACAGATACAACACACTCAGACATGGGCCCACACATGTGAATCAGGTTGGACTGATTTTGCTTTATTCATGCCATAGCAGATCTATTGTTAAATCCTTTAAATCCTACAAACGTCATCTCTTTTCCCCACCTGTAGGAATGAGAAATCACGGTTGTGCTCCATCTGTGTGATCTCTAGGTTTCCTATGACAATCTGGCAGCCCGTGTACATCTCCTTCATGAGCTTGTACTGGACCTCAGAGGTTCCTGTCACACTCAACAAGTTCTGAGTGCCGGTGCACATCGCCACTGGAGAGAGAGAGAGAGAGAGAGAGAGAGAGAGAGAGAGAGAGAGAGAGAGAGAGAGAGAGAGAGAGAGGAGAGAGAGAGAGAGAGAGAGAGAGAGAGAGAGAGAGAGAGAGAGAGAGAGAGAGAGAGAGAGAGAGAGAATGAATGTATTGTTCCAAAAACAAATACACTACCGTTCAAACATTTGGGATCGGAAAGATTTTTAAATGTTTTTGAAAAAAGTCTCTTATGCTCATCAAGGCTGCATCTATTTCATGAAAAAATGCATAGAAAAAATTATTTGACTACATTTTAAAATGTAATTTATTCCTGTGGTGGCAAAACTGAATTTTCAGCATCTTTACTATAGTCACATGACCTTCAGAAATATTTCTAATATGCTGATTTACTGCTCAAGAAACATTGTTAGCAATGTTTAAAACAGTAGTGCTGCTTAATATTTTTCAATATTATTTGAAATATAAATATTTTTTATATGTATTTACTATCACTTTTGACCAATTTAATGGTTTCTTTGATGAATAAAACGATTACATTCTTTAAAAAATAAAATAGAATAAAAAAAACTGTCCCAACACTTATAAATGGTTGTGTATATAATACATTTCTATTTAAAAGAAATATGTATGTTCATTTATAACTGTATAATGATTGCTAAAGTGCATAATGTCTATCGCAATACTCTCAGCTAATATTTAACATGTACATTTATATATTTATGCGGTAAGAAGCCTTGTAATTAGGTGGATAATGACCAGTGAGGGGTCACTCTTAAAATAATAACCGACTGACAGCACAATATGCCTTATTTACTGCAAAAAATCTTAAAACGTGCATCAGCCGATGATATCGCTGATACAGCTGTTGTAATTTTTCTTGCATTGTTGTTCATTTAGTGACATCAGGAAAGACTGAGGTAGTTTGAGGTGAAGCTGTTTTGCATTTCAAATTTTGCCCTTGCTTCTGTCACGGTCAAAACAAGGCATTACCGAGTGGGAGTCTATAGGAAAGAATATTCCCGCTAATACTCCAATAGTTACTCAGAAAAGGCCCCAGGAGCTTTTACAAATTAAAACTCAAAGAAACAGAGTTCTTAGGAAACCGGTCCATTTATGATGCATTAGGATCAGACACTCGTCGATGATGGCAGGTGTGTAAAAATGTTTTGGTTATAGCTATGGTGTAACTTTGCCATCAATCTCACATTTATAAGACCAGTATCTACAATCAAAAAACAGTGTCGGTGGAAACACATTACAAGTAACGCGGGTTACAAAATCAAATTACTTTTTCAAAGTAACTAGTAAAGTAACGCGATACTGTACAACAAAATATCTAAGTTACTTTTTCAAATATTTAATGCAAGTTTTTCCATGTATTGGCTTATTCATTTAACTTTTGATGTAAAAGGCCCTTTACATTTACAAAATAGGATTTTTGTCATTAAAAACAAGCAAGAAAGCCCAGCCCAGGTGAGAAAATGTATCACAAAAGTAATAAATATAAAGTAACTAAGTCACACAATTAGTTACTTTTTAGGGAGTAATGCAATATTGTAACGATTATTACTTTTAAAAGTAACTTTCCCCAACACTTTATATATTTCTAATCTCATGAATAATGCAATACATCTCTTCATTTCATAGGAACTGAGAAACACAGACACTGATAACTCATAAACTGTTAACAGCATTACAGAGTCCAACAAATGAACCTAAAAATCTCTTGTGAAATGCAAACAGGTGTTCAGTCCACGAAGGTGTGATGTGTGGGTCAGACATCGCGCTGATATGCTTTTCAGAAAGAATTCCCATCAGTCCAGGCTCGGAAACCTTTTAGCTCTTATCAAACTTCTCCTTTTGTAAACGCAGTGAATGTTTCACACAGACATACACCCATACACACAACACAGTGCAAACACAATTCACAGCAGTGTTATACTAATTTGTTAATATTTTAAATTAGATTTTTTTGTTTATAATTTCTGTTTTCACTTTAATTTTGGTTAAAGTTTTAGTAATTTAGTGGTGTTTTTTAAAAAAAGCGATATTTATTAGTTTGAGTTTATTTAGTTTTAGTTATTTTAGTACTTCAAGTTAAACTAAATAAGAAATGTTTTCTTGGCAACTAGCTGAAATAAAATAAGTGTACTTTTCTTTTTTTATCTTTTATTTTATTTCAGTTAACATTTATAATGTTTCAAATAACAAAAATGTTTTAATTGTAATATTAGTTAACAATAAAAACCTTGAATCATAGAACACTGAGATACTGAAATTAATATATGGTCTTAAACGTATCTTTCCACTGGGTACAAAAATACATGTTAAAACAAATTCAGTATTTCCTTAACATATCTTCCTATAGATATGTGAACTGAGAACCTGAACTGATAAGATCTTGAGTTAAAGCTCAGACTTTAGGGTGAAATGGCCAACAATGGGCCAGTAATGTCAGAAACGGCTTCAAACCAGTCAAACTAGACGTTTGCATTTTTAAAGTTAAAAAACGTATTGAACTTTTGCCTGCTCAGATTATCTTGAGGAAAACGACCCCAGTAATCGCACACGTCTCCTCTGAAGTTTCAGAACATAAAGTGTTACACACTGTGCTCAGATCTCCCAAAACACTAAAGTCTTCAATATGAAACTTGTCATCACATCGAAGCTATATGCTATTCCCATCCATGTATGCCAACATTTGTTTAATTTCTTTTTTCCCTTAAGGAACTTTATAGGAGAAACATTTGATGTACTTAAAAAAGTCGCTATCTAAATGAAACACTACTGTCCAAACTCCATTACATCTCCTGTGTTATGAAATAGCAATTCTCCTTTAAGTTCACAAACCATTCAATGGAAGCAGCAACACTGCATTCCACCTGTGATGGTCCAAACCACAGCACAGGACAATAAAACGAACAGCTTGAGTCAAAGATCATTTCATAACTCCCCTGTTGAAAAAGAAGCTTTTTTTAAACTGGACTTGCAGATAATATAATATTAATGAAATAAAAGTCCACTTAAAGAAAAAGTAATCATTTAAAAGTTTTACTTTAAAGTACTTTTTAAATCAATATGTTTAATATTTTGTCAGGCTTTAAAGAAGTACATTTAAGCACATGTAAAGTACTTTAATATAATTTTAACTCTAGTGTATTGTTAAATTTTAAAGTCAATGCATTTTAAATGTACTATATTGCAACTTCATTACAAATGTGTTACAATTACAAATATATTTAAGTACATGATATATAGAAATTTTTTACCATAAATGCTTGTCAGTACAGTACATTTAACTATATTTCAAAGACAAGTAGTAATTTAAAGATGTACTTAAGTTCTACTTAAGTTAGTCAAACAAGTTAAACTATAACTGCATTTTATATACATTTAAAGTATAATGTATTTTCATTTAACTGTAAATAACATGCAATTAGTGTCAGAAAATATTACATTCAGTTTGCACTTAAGTATTCATTTAACGTATAGGCTAATATTTCCATAATAAGCACTCTTTTTAACAGAAAGCGTACTTCTTTTTTTCAGTGACATAATGAATTTTTGCCTTAATGCTTCATTGTTTTTAATTGTTTTTGTAAATTTCCAGTAGACCAGGGGTGTCCAATTTAAGTTTAAGGTGCATTCACGCCATGTTCTAATTACAGTAACTACGAAATTTCAACTTGTAAAAAGCATTCACGTCCTCGTTGAACTCGTAATTGCAACTAATAAGCTGTTACTTTTCTGAGAGTTCCAACTTGTATCACGTGACCGCTGCAGATTCATTTAGGTGTTGACAGGGTTGATAGAAATGCATGATTACCAGCTCCAAAAACGTCACGTGTTGCCATCTCGAAATTAAGTTAATTACGCGCCATGACATCAACCCCAGTTAAACACACCTGAACCAGCTAATCAAGGTCTTACCCTAGTGCAGTGGACACCAGTGTACTGTGTCTGGAGCATGAATTCACCATTTTTAAGACGGTATGCTAACAGCAGAAAGAAGGTTAAAAGCGAATGCATACTTTTCCATTGTGCTATGTTAAACGCAAGAACATGTTCGTTTGAACGGCCCCTCAGTGTCCTATGTGCACTCAAGTGTGCACACAATGATACAATGCTCCCATTCAACCAGAGCGCGAAAACAAGTGTAGGAACCCGCCAAAACTCAAACAAACGCACACAAAACACACACGCTACACTATCAGGTTTACACACAGGTACAGAGACAGGTACGAAAAACAAAAGCCAGGGGAGGTCTGAAGCTGCACACAACAGACAAGACTTAGCTGCCTGGTAAACAGAAACTTGGCCATGATCACAAAGGGATTATGCAAACCTGACAGATTGGTTCTCATGAGCATAAATACACATGAATATACACACTAATGTGTGAATCATTTATTGTCATTACTGGGTCAGCTAACAAACAACACATAGGCATGCACACACACACAGAACCATGCCTAGCTTAATGACTTTGTTTTGCACCTAAAAGCCATTTTAAGTCACAGGTTACTCCTGTTCCCCAGGCAAGAGAAGGCGTTGTGATTTTTCAGACACATGTTTAGGTATGTGAGTATGTGAGTTAAAGTATTGTAAAAAAAAACAAGTTGCCATAGCTTATTGATCATTGTAAATTATACAATTTTCTGGTGTTGATCAGTTCTAATGAATACTGGTCACTGAAATATGCTGCCTCACATAAGAATTAGCAATTAAAAACAAATTACAATATTGTCTTATTTGTTTCATTATTAATGCATTAGTTACCATGAACTAACTATGAGCAATATATTTTTTACAGTTTTTATTAACCTTTGTTAATGTTAGGCTAGTTAATAAAAAATACAGTTGTTCATTGTTTGTTCGTGTTAGTTCACAGTAAATTAACTAATGTTAACACGTACAACTTTTGATTTTAAAAACATATTAGTATTAGTAAATGTAGAAATTATCATTAACTAAAATTAATAAAAGCTGTTTTAACAAAAGAAACATTTGTACTCCACTATTGTAAATTGCTACCAAATATTGCTCTGTTTGAGCATCTTGATCAGTCCTAAACAGCAACGATCTGTTTGTTTGACAAATGAGATACAGGGTGAGTGTTCGGAAACCTGTTTGAAAACAGTGATTTTTCTTTTAACGGACACTCGTTTTACTAAAACACTGTGGCATCGATTTATAATCTTCTAATTAAAGGTGCAGTAAGTGATTTCTGAGAAAACGCTGTTGAAAGTGGATCGGACCGAGCGCCAAAACACACTTGTAGCCAATCAGCAGTAAGGGGCGTATACACTCATGATGGGGGGAGGTGCCTGTGTTGCATATGTTCGTGAACTTAGGGGGAAGGTATGGAAGCTTGTTTCCGCCACAGAATAAAACATTTTAATGTACTATTGTATTGTATTCGTGAACTTAGGGGGATGGGGCAATTCTGACTTTATAACACATAATTGTGAGTTTATATCTCGCAATTCTGACATCTTTTCTCAGAATTGTGAGATATAAACTCACAATTGTGAGATATAAAGTCCAATTCAAAGGGGAAAAAAAGACTGACTTTTTTTTTTTTACCTCAGAATAGTTTATATCTCACAATTCTGACTTTATAACATGCAATTGCGAATTATAAAGTCAGAATTGCGTGATATAAAGTCGCAATTGCGAGAAAAAAGTCAGAATTCTGACTTTATAACACTTATTTCACTTTATTGAAATGTATTCACTTTATTGACTTTATTTCACGCAATTCTGACTTTATATCTCGCAATTCTGAGAAATAAAGTCAGAATTGCGAGATGTAAACTCGCAATTGTGAGATAAAAAGTCTCAATTATCTTTTAAAATGTTTTATTCTGTGGCGGAAACAAGCTTCCATAGGAAGGACATCAAGATAGGGGTGTGATCATTTGTTTTTGGTGATTTCAAATATCACCAATATCACCTTTAAAGGTTCAATATGTAGCAGAGGTCAGCTAAAGAGTTGGCTGGGCAGGTAAACTTCACTCCCCTGACCCCAAATCTTGCTCGTCGCTGTGCGAGTAGGCCCATTTACAAATAGGTTTCACATAAGGATTGAAGAGTTTTTTAAAACATTGGGCCTAACTGTTTGCTGTTCACTCAAATGATTCTTTGACGTAATCCAAGAGTATTTCCATAAATGAATGTTCAATGAATGCAGAGGCGATGGCAGAAACAGAGAGGCTACACACACGCGATTGTGAATCTATTCAACACTCATGGAGGAGCGGCCTTTAGTATGCGTGTGGGAGCCTTTAACAAACGCTGTTCTGCTCATATTGACGTCTGCAAACTCTACTCAGAACACTTAACAACAATGCCAAAAGGTTGACAACTGCCGTGATCTTCATGGGACATTTTAAATATGTCTGTTTGTAACATTCAAGTGTACTGGTCATCTGAAAAGTATGAGGTCAGATAGGACAGTGTTGAATAAAATAATGCATGAAGTGTACGGCTGGCGCAAGTGTTCCTGAATACGTTCTTTCAAACACGTTTTGCAGAGAAACCGAGCATAGATTGATATTCAGTATATGTTCTGTTCGTCCCTTCTGCAGCAGTTCATTATGACATAACATGACAATGGAAGTCTGTCACCATGAATACTATTCTGTACATAGTACATTCAGTACAGCAGAACAGCTTGAAACATTCAAACATAACGTTTGTGCAGTTCAATATGACATTGACAAACATTAGAGTGCCATGCAGAGAAATGTGAGTGTTATTCATATGAAGATGAAATTCTACAATGACTGCAGAAGTAACAGTTAAAAACATTTAAAGTGATAGTTCACCTAAAATTCTGTCATTATTTAAGGTTGTAATATACACTATACGTGACTTTTGCACACATTTCCCCCCGATTTTTGCAGAAAATCAGAGCCAGTCTGCAGATTTTGGGCATTTGGAGTTGACAGATTTCACAGAAAATCATGTGGGCACAAATTCTGCTTTGATTCCATCCGGATATCAAACATGTTTGATATTTTGAGATGATATTAAAACATATGGTTTTCATCTGTCATGCGTCGTCTTCTTCCTTCTTCTTCTTCCTTCTGTTCATATTTTAAAGGTTGTGTGTGTAGTGTGTGTGTAGCGTATTACAACCTTTCCTCTTCCTCATGACGTTTCAAACAACAAAGAAAAGCAAAGCAAAGCTAAAGTTGTTATTGACTGATAATCATCACCTCTGCTGAGTCATCAGAACATTGTCACATTTCTCTCAAGAACACAACAAGAAGAGCTAGGATGGAAATGGCAAGATGCTTCAGTAAAAATAAAGGTTCCAAAAGGGGGATTTTGCAACAATGCCATAGAAGAACATGTTTTGGTTCAACAAAGAACAAATGAACAGTTCTTAAAAGAACCTTTTAAAGAATATTTTAATATTTTAAAGAACATTTTTCCACACACACACACACACACACACACACACACACACACACACACACACACACACACACAAAAACCTTTTGGTGTTAAATGGATGTTAAAGGTTCTTCAAGGAACCATTGAAGCTAAAGGTCCTTTATTATGAGTGGACTTGGAATAATGCATTAGATCTATAATTTTATGGTGTTTTTGTGTTCTTTTTGAAGCTTGACAACCCCAGTAAACACTTGCATGTAATTGCATGGATGAAAAGTACATTATTGAAAAAAAATTACAAAATTACAGTCAAATAAGATTGATCTGAACGATGACGTGTAATTTTGTGACACTATCAGTAGTTTCACCTGTTTCCAGTGAGTTCCCCTGGACTATACACCTGTTGTTGTTCATGCCATTGTGCTCCACCCTTTCAACGCTACTGCAGAGGCCAAAGACCAACAAGTGCATCAAATTATATCTCACTTTATCTGTGTGTGAGCCAAAACAGATTGTTTTCCTTGTGTTGTGTATTGTATTTTCTTCTTGGATACTTCCTGTATTAGATAATTCCTCGTTAGCAAAATGAGCTTATGTGCACATGCACGTAATCTACAACATATTTAACCATGAATGTAACCAAATATTTTATATCGATCAATATGTTTTATTGATCGATATAAAATACTTGGTTACTTAAATATGTTGTAGATTATGTGCATGACCACTATATTGGACAATGAGGTGCTCTTATTGGATAGAGGCATTACATTTCAAACCTACAACTATAAAAATGTGCAAAATTAAATAAAAAAAAATGTTATGAGATTCAAAAGAGAGAAGCAGTGAAACACAGTTGGCATCACAAGTTTACACTCCTCTGTGATTCTCTCCTTTTAGAGGACAGCCGTTGAGTCAGGAAACAGGTTTAACAAAATCTACAGGTTGAGTCACTTGTTATTTGAACTGAGCACTGATTTAGTACAGGAAAAAATCTCTCATTTTACACTCCTAGTCTAAGACAAACATATCTCGCTTAAGACACAATGGTGCAGAAACAGGTTTTCTGAATGCATTACTGACAGTAACATCACTATTTTGGGTTATTTATTTAGGCAAAGTGCAAGCACATTTGGATTTAAAAACACATTTGTGGAGCTGTTTGTGAATATACATTTTTAAATTAGATAACATAATATATTTATATGCAGATTACACTTTATTATTATATTACACTTAATTATATTGGCATGAAATGTATGCAGCTTGGACACACAATGTAAAGTATCATTTTAAGAGGAAAATATGAAGATAATGCAAGATTCAAATGTTGTTTTAACGTACTGCTCTATTCACAGACAGGTGCATCATGCATGAGTGTAAAAACAGATTTACCTTCAGGTTTCCCGTCCTGCGTCTGAGCGCGCGCAGGTGAACGGAGCGCGAGACACAGCGCGAGCATCTGCAGTGCATTCATCTTCATAATCATTCTCAGAATATTCCCAATGTGAAGTCAGTCCGTCAGGATGAACAGTCAGTTACATATCCATGGCGAAAGAAGCGTGGGAGAAATGATGCTCCCTTCACTTCGGCTTGTCCGAGTCTGACAGAAATTCTCATCAAAAAATATCAAGTAGTCCGTTTCCGTCGGTTACGGAAAAGTTTATAGACTGTTAAATCCTTCAGTAGCCTATACGTCAGTTAAAAACAAATAGTTTGACTGAAACAAAAACGATAATACAATCAAAATGTTGGGGGGAAAGCAACCAGAAATACGGGACAGGTTAAATGGTTCGTAAACAAACACTCGCGCACGCATGAATGTTGTCTCGAGGTTTGTTACCTGTTTACGAGGACAGGTGAACGATGCTGAACGCTGATTGGCTGTGACGTTGACCGTGTAATTCCAAAGCCCGTGCATCGATTTATCTCAAACATGTAAACAAGTCTTGATAGTGAACTCTTGAGTCTTGACCACTATAAACAGGCAGTGTTCTACATTTCCCTCAGTAACTGACAGTCCTCACAGCCTACACTGAAAGCACCGACGAGATTGTGATACATGCATGTGCCAAGATTCTGCTCTCTCTCTCTCTCTCTCTCTCTCTCTCTCTCTCTCTGAACAAACACACATATACACACATCTGGGCTTTGCTGTATCGATAATAATGTAATCTTTGAGTGAGGGGTCTCATTGTGTGCAAGTCAAGGGTGGCATTGTGTCCCGGTATCGTCCACTAGTTTATCACTGTTTCTTTGATGGCTCTGGACTCACAGTCTCACAAAGGCAACTTTGTCCCTCAGTTCAGATGGCTCTAGAACTCTGAGACAAGAAAGTGTTTGAGTTTAGAGTACACATGATTCTCAGACACAAAAAAATAAGTGCCAAAATAATACATTCAATTTTTTTTTATTGTAATTCTTTAAATTATAAATACCTCAATAGTAAATCCTAAATTTTTAGTTTAAAGTTCATATCACGCTCAGAAAAATAATAATTAATTAATTAAATTAATTCTCACATTAATTCAATAACTGACAAAATAAAATGAAAAATAGGTAATAATTTATTTTACAGTGTCCTTGTTATATATGTACATGTAACCCTCAACCAAAAGCACATGCTGTTAATAAATTTTACTCAATTAAAAGAAAAGTAGCCTACTTAAATATATAATTACACTGTAACAATGATACCTTAAAATAAAGTGTAACCAAAAATACATAGTATATTTATTTTTGGCATTTTAATGTCTTTTTTTTTGTAATGTAGGCTAGTCATTGTAATTTCTAAAAATGTAATTGTCTCAACAGTAAACATTTTTGAGCACTCATCACATACTATGCCTCACAACAATGCATTTAATTATAATCCTTAATAGATATTAACAATCATTTATTTAAAAAATATATAATACAAAGTGTCTATTAACACTTTTATTTTTAGGTTTCTTTCTTAATTGCTTTCTTATAATTACTCAAATTCTACATGCCCCAAGACATAAAAAACAAAAAACAACAACAACAACAAAAAAACATGATTTTGAGTATGTTTTTCTGTTCATACAATGTGTTCACTGGTACATTTCCAACAATTATCTTTCCTCTTGTTCTCTGTTCAAACAGCATTTGAGTGTGGTAGTCACAGTTGGAAAACAGGTTTTAAAGACCAGCTCTTCCGGCACTACCGGTCTGTATGAGGCACTGATTGAACAAACAAGCACACAGACAAAACAGACAGACAGAGAGGAAGACAGACAAACAGATATTCTTGCACAACAAGCCCTATAGTGAATACTTCTATAGCCTATGTTCTTATGTATCGCTTTTTTTCAGAGACATGCACTGCATAAACAAGGTTTTTTTATGGTTTTGGAGCACATTCCTTGTTCGTTAATATCTCACCAGCAAAAAGCATTATGGGCCAGAACACACCCTGATTCATTGAGCTCTCTCACACACTTTCTGGTCTGAACAGATTGTGGGTTTGTATTTTTATATAGCCTATATTTTGCACTGCCGGATATATGAATATTATACATTAGCGAAGACACAGACTATTTAAGCACATATGACATGATGAGAATATGCATTTGAGATTCGTCCTTTCCCGAACTGAAAAGTGTCTGAAACTGTGTGTGTTCTCATAATAGTTCTGCCCTCTTCTGGCTGACATACGGGACTGCAGTGCAGAAAGACACCAGGAATCCAGCACAGACGTTTCAAGGCTTTGCGAGACATTTGCAATAAATAATGCGACGCGACGCATTATTTAAAGGGTTAGTTCATCCAAAAAATAAAATTCTGCCATTAATTACTCACCCTTATGTCATTCCATACCCGTAAGACATTCGTTCATCTTCGAAACACAAATGAAGAACATTTAATGAAATATGAGAGATTTCTGTCCCTCCATTGACAGCTACACAACTTTAAAGCTTCAAAAAGTTCATAATGAGATTGAAAACTAATCCATATGAATCAAGCGGTTTAGTCCAAATTTTCTGAAGAGACTCGATTGCTTTATATGATTAACAGATTGAATTTAGATGAACAGCGAACATAAACTGAACTGTACATACTTGATGAGTGAGAACAAACCTCATTGTTTCATGCAGAAGCTCAAACACGCTGCGTAACAAGAGAATGAACCTCATTGGTTCTCGCACGTCAAGCAAACATGCTTAAGCTTCCATTTACCACAACTGATGAGTGAGATGATTAATGTTTATATGTGAATAAAAACCTAAATTCAATCTTTTCATCATATAAAGTGATTGTGCCTCTTCCGAAAAATTGTACTAAACCGCTCAATTTATGGGTTAATTTTACAATCTCTTTATGAACTTTTTGAAGTGTCAAAGTGGTAGTTGTGAGGACTGGCAGGGACAGAAATCTCTCAGATTTCATTAAAATATCTTACTGTACTCACCCTCAAGACTTTCGTTCATCTTCACAAAACAAATGATGAGAGGATTTTCAACAAACCATTAAAAACTGTAGTCTAAATCTAGGATTAGACTTGATCCATTTCTGGCACCAGTTCACTATGAGACATTACACATATACAATATCAAGAAGTCATTAGGCATTTTCCCGAGCAGGAGGGATAGGTTTATTAAACAATGCAAAAGAATCCACTATAATCTTCCAGCAGGGGTGCATCCATTATATACGATTTATTTATTATGTGTGTTATTTGTATATTGGACACAATTGTTGCTTATAAGATTAGCTGCAAGTAGCATTAAAAATGTAAAATAGAACAAATATAAATTAGAAAAGAAACAGCAAAGTATACGGTAATTTCCATGTTTTTATTTGAGTGTAGTGTTACAGTCAAAGGATCAGAGGGAGAGAAAGATTTTGGTGTCTACATCATAATAATCAACAATAGTATTTTTTAAATCTACTGCAACAGATAATTACACATTTCATCCATGATTTCTAAGAGTTCTATTTATTTATTTATTATTCATTGAGAAATAGTTTTCTCCCTTCATTGATTATGTTCACTGACACCGTAAGCAATCAAAATGATTTACCCAACACAGTAAAAAAAAAAAAAAAAATCAAGAAAGAAAATGCATAAGCTCACAGAGGTAAAAACACATTCACTAAAACACTCACCAAAATAAATACATAAATAAATATATAATGTTGAAGAAGATAAAATCTTTAAACCCAAGCTACTCAATAAGCACAAAAACGGTTTAATGCAAAGAACAAATGCTTTGAAATCAAGCAAACAATATATTTGAGATGTTTTAACCCCTTTTGTTTCCAGATCAACTAAAAACTAAACAAGTAAACTCAGTGACCCAATAACTTAGTTAATAAATAACCATGTGAAAACACTTTAGTAAGAAGATAAGGCCACGAAACTTAACAGACTGGACGATTCACACTGCAGACTTGTGTAGAAATGGCCTTGCAGACAGTTTGTTGTTTGCATTCGATGCTAATACTACTGAAATGTAGGGTGTTAAGCTAGCTATGCTTATGTTCCATAGTCAAACTGAATCATTTGAGCTGAAGTGTCTTGCTAAATAGCACAATTGTTTAGGTAACTCTCCCATTCCTGCATCACCCACACGCTACAGCACGCAAGACTCTTTTCCAACCATGTCCTAGATTGAAAATACTTGCCTTTTTAAAATGTGCATGATGATGATGATGATGATGTAACCTCATTGCCAGACAAAGTCTGAATTTCCTCTTGTGTGCCATTATATTCATTCACAAATCCCTTTTTTTTTTTGTCTCACAAAGGATATAAAGGATGTAGACAAATGGGAACTTGTCTTTTGACTCTCGTGATGCATGCAGATGTTGACTTAATATGTTATAGTTTTTAGTTGAAGTCTAAAAAGCTGATTTTACTGGTTCACAACAGTGGTAAGAGTCATAATAATTGGTTTTAGTGTACATGAAGTGGAAAAATGCCACAAATGTGTTGCATTGAATAATATGCAAACTAATAGCGATGCTATTCCCAGAAACAAATACAATTTCAAACAGGTTGTTTTGCTATTAGATTTGTGTGAAAGATGGATTAACAAATACGCAATGTAGGATAAGTAGTTTTGTTGTTTGTTGCATTTACACTGGCTAGTATGGTAATACACTGTAGTGATTTTCCAGTTGTCCATGTAGTTTGTAACACATAGATTATGTTAGAACTAATCTAAACATCACTAGTATCTGTGATGTTTGCTATAATATGTTATACACAAAACAAAATACAAAATAAATATATATATATATATATACATCTATATATTTTTCGTTTCTGAACTATACTAATAAAAAAACATCATGGATAAAGCCAAAATGTGTCAGCCTACCAGCACTGATTCAACAAAATTCACATTCATTGGGGGTGATATGTTAGTCCGAACCCACAAAACACATTATGCGCATGAAACAAGCAATCTAACACAGAAGGAGATGCGATATTATGCAGTTTGCCGCAGACCACTGACATACCAAGGTTTTGTGTACGTGTGTGTGCTTTTTTATGCTGTTTGCTAATATGATTCAAATAGTCAAAGTGCAAAAGCAAAAAAAAAATACAGTCAAATGTTTAGTGTCATCATTACAATCTATTCATCATGTCAGTGGCAAATTAGTACTAGCAACTATGTTAAACAGCATTTCACTATCTATCTATCTATCTATCTATCTATCTATCTATCTATCTATCTATCTATCTATCTATCTATCTATCTATCTATCTATCTATCAATCTATCTATCAATCTATCTATCTATTGGACTAACAGCACAGCATGCATGCCATGCAGACAATGCTAGTGATTATTACGACACAATACCGTTTTACCCATGCAACAATTAGCCAAGTCAGTTCTTCAGTACAACAAAGTAAAGGTGGGGGGGCGTTTGACTGAAAAAAGCTTTATTTACAGCTTTACTCGAATGTGTTCGTTTATGATGGACTACTCAAAAGCACCATGTTTGACTCATAATTTAGGCGAGGAAAGTTTGCAGAAACACAGACTCTACATTCGATCTATAGACCTTATGCGCCAGAGAAACGAGGGCGCAGCCATCCTTAGGACATTGTCTTTGAACTTCCGTTTTTGCAGTCGCTCTGTATATTTCTATGGCATTGCTGTCCAGGAGTAATTAGCTTTTGAAGTGGATTTACTTAATGTAAAGTAAACAAAAGTTATCATGAGGATTGTAATGTTTAAAGCAGATGTCTTTACAGTAGACTGGGAAGATTTTAAAACGAGCCGTTCATTCATAAATATGCAAGATCGCTGTGAAAATACAGACCGGAAGACAAAAGACAATGAGCGCAGCGCTGAAAAGGGGCGGGGCTACATAAGGTCTATAGCATCCAATCACTGTGTCCATTCTAGTACAGCAACAAAGCAGCATGCAACACCAACCAACCAGCTCTGTGTGACTAAACACACACATGCAGATCTAACCTCTACTACACCACAACGCTTAACACACGACACAGAGAGAAAGAGCCATGCAAAACACAGCAGGATATCTAACGCAACCACGGACAGCGGGGCTCGTAGGCTGTGGGTATTGTGTGTGCGTGAGGAGGCAAGCTGCATCATAATCGCATCTACTGAACAGCAACAGAGCTTTTCGACAATACCAGGAAATACAGAAGCATATTACATAATACATGAGCATGCTCAGACCCATAGCTAACTATCTTTTTCATGGCAGTCAAGGACAACACTGACCACTGATTGTAAACATGGAAAGATTGAGTGAGAGTGGGAGAGGCGGAGATGACATCGACCAAACGTTGATGCTATATACCGACACTGTACTGACCGGCGTTCATCATACAGTGAAAATGGAAAGTCAACAGAGAAAATGAGATGCCTGTTGATCTGCGAGTGTGCGTAGTGAATGCATGTGCGTAGCATAGAAGGCTCTATAAACCACATACTGTATTTGCCATTATACAACAAAAAATAAACTAAATCAAACAATGACAAATCAAACATAACAATTCCAAAGGCCAAATTAGTCCCACCCCCTTCCCAAAGAGAGAAACGGCCACAGAATGAAAATCCCGCCCCTCACTTCTTATTCTTGAGCTGATTGGCGAGCCAGTCGAGCCCTTCGTACAGACCGTCTCCGCTGGTCGCACAGGTCGCTTGTATATACCAGTTGCGGTGGCGGAGTGAGTGGAGGCCGAGTTTATCTGTGATCTCAGCTGCATTCATGGCGTTTGGCAGATCCTGTAGTCAAAACAGTCAGGAAAATACGATGACGAGTAAATGCTTTTAAACAGAACCATGGATTTTTTTTCTGAAATATGTACACAATTTAGCAGCAGAATTATGGAAAATAGAATATGATTAATAGAAATTTAAACATACGTACTATCGTTCAAAAAGTTTGGGGTTGGTAAGATTTTGGCTTGTAAGAACCACATTTTAAACTTAAAAAAAACGAGACCTTCCACGACTTCCTAGGTTCTCTATGAGAGCCTGTAGTTTTTATGTGAAGGACTTGGGAAGGACGTGTGCTTATTCAATGACACATGAGACAATGTTTATGTTCAGGATAATGCCGAAAGAGCTATTCTGTACTGCCAACGTACTGACAATGTGTCATGCAAAGAAAAGGGCGTAAAAAAATTGTAAAAAATTACATGGCGGAATTTGCAAGCGGAAAAACTGAACACTTCTCTAGCGAGGAAACGGATCTGCTCATGCGCGAGGTTAAAGTGCGCAGACAGATCTATTTCAGTCTATTTCAGTTGCCTCAAAATAGCAATGCGCCAACATTTTCAGACCAGCACACCCATGGGCGCACAATTGGGCGCAAATGCATTTGCTATTCAAACAACGTGGCACAGGACGTGAAAATGATAACTGCGTCAGGCTGAAACTAGTAAAAAACACTTGCGTCGCGCCTGGTGCCGCATTACGCAAGGTGTATGATAGGGCCCATAGTCTCTTGTGCGTTACGTGTGCACCAATACGAGCAAGAGCAATAAGTTGCTGGCTGTAGTTCACTTAACGACCACCGGTGTCACTAATAACAAGGGTTTCTGAATTCTACAAATAGCCCCTTTAAAAACTCCAGCTGTAAATATATCAAGAATATGTCACTTGAAGATGAGGTGCAGTACCTGTTTGTTTGCAAAGACAAGAAGAACAGCATCACGCAATTCGTCTTCTGCGAGCATCCTCATTAACTCCTCCCGCGCTTCATTCACTCTCTCCCGATCGTTACTGTCAACCACGAAAATAAGACCTACGATGAGAAAAAACAGCAGAGATGAATACAGAGCAACATTAACGCAACACAAAAGCATACACAGTTGAGAATGTTGAAGTTGAGTGTATGTGTAACTCACCCTGTGTATTTTGAAAGTAGTGTCTCCAGAGTGGTCTGATTTTATCCTGACCACCAACATCCCACACAGTGAAGCTGATGTTCTTGTACTCCACTGTCTCCACATTAAAGCCTAACACAAACACAAACATTGTGTGACCAGAATCACAACATCATTTTACTATTTTAAATGGTACAATTCAATTACAGTGCATTCAACAACTGTACAAATATAATTGCTCTAGATGTATGTAGGGGACACCAGGCAAATTGAACAATTTCTTTTCTTAAAGGGATAGTTCACCCAGAAATGAAAATTCTGTCATCATTTACTCACCCTCAAGTTGTTCCAAACCTGTATGAATTTCTTTCTTCTGCTGAACACAACAGAAGATATTTTGAAGAATATGTGTAACCAAACATTTGATGGACCCCATTGACTTCCATAGTATTTTTTCCTACTATGGGGTCTATCAACTGTCCATTGAAGGTTAGTAAATGATGACAGAAGGTCATATAGGAAGCATTTTTATGTGCCAATAGTAATATAGTGCAACATTCGGGTTCTCAAAGTAAAAACTCTCCATAGATAAATTGATTTTAATGATAAACCTTTAAAGACAGACCTACTGTGAGCTATGAGGTTGTTAAGCGACGGTATTTTTAAATTGTGTTTAACAGCTGAATTTGTGGTAAAAAAAACTACATTACCCATGATGCTGTGCAGAAAATTCTAACAATCAGAGAGTTGAAACAATCAAAACGAGCCAAAAAAAGCTCTTTAGTTCCCATGAAAGTCGTTCTCAAAATACATATATCTGCATATTTTGCAATAAACTTAAAATAGATTGTTAATATATATAAAATCAACATTTTAAATGAGCAGTTTTATATTTCTCTGATTATGCTGTTTCGCAAAGTTTCATGGAATTGTAGTTCTTTCCCTCACTAAAAAGCTGTTAAGTGCACAGTCTTGTATTTTTGTCAGATTTTCAAATACTTTTTTGCCTTAAATCAATGTAATGATTCACTTCGTAGCTGTTTGGTTTGGTTCATGGCTTATAGCGCTTACAGACTTTTTTTAAATCCTATGGGAGAAATGAATGGAAAAAATACTTCCAGAACCAGTGCCGCTGAAAAAGTGGACGGGCACTAATGCACATAGAAGCAATAAAATATTCAGCTATATGGAAGCTAACAGCTTCAGTGCAACAGGTTGACACAAAATTCAGGACTAAAGAATCTTCTCCTGTTCATTTCATGAGAATATTTCTATTTAATTGGCCTCATCCCACAAAAAGAGAAATATACTTTTATTTATGATGAAATACTTATAAATTTGTTTATATTGTGTTTGAAATGACCATGAATTGTGTCTGCGGATGTACAGATACCTATTTAAACAGTATTGTAACAAAGTCTACAAAACAATCAAATGAAGTAAGAGCATGATTTTACCAATGGTTGGGATGGTGGTGACGATCTCTCCCAGCTTCAGTTTGTAAAGGATGGTGGTTTTACCAGCAGCATCTAATCCAACCATCAGAATTCTCATCTCTTTCTTCCCTATCAGACTCTTCAGCAGATTGCCAAAAATATTCCCCATGATTCAATGTTTTGCTTCGTCCAGCCAATCACAATCCAGAAAGCTGTGAGTCCTTTTGTAGAACAATCCACTTGAGGTAAAAGACTGAAAGCCTTGAGAATTAATGCTCGCAGAAGAAATAATAATCTGGAGTCCTGCAAAGGGGAAAAAAAGAAAATCAATGTGGATGACATGTACTTGGTCGTCAATGAAAATATATTTCTTATATTCATTTATTAATTTTGTATATTAAAATATGAAAATATATAAATCGAAGTTATTTAAAAATAATAATATTTCACAATTGTACTGTTTCACTGTATTTTATCAAATAAACAGCATGTATATATAGATAAAATGAATTTAACATTTTAACTATATATATATATATATATATAGTTATATACTGTATATATAGTTATTTTAAATTGTCATAATATTACACTATAGTACTGATTTGTGTGTGGTTCAGGGTATGCCCCCACAAGGATGGCAATACTTTTGGACATTTTTGGTCACCATGAGGAAAACAGCTTATAAATCATAGTAAGTGATGCTTTTTGAAAATGTAAAAATGCAGAAGGTTTTCTGTGATGGGTAGGATTAGGGTTAGTGTAAGGGGATAGAATTTACAATTTGTACAGTATAAAAATCATTATATCCATAAAACATGGAAACCCATCATAAGTATATGTGAGTGTGTGTGTGAGTGAGTGAGTGAGTGAGACAGAGAGAGAGATCAGCATGGAAAAAAGCAACTTGGAAATTTAAAACTGATTCCAGTGGAAAAGGGGTTTCAGTTTAAAGCAAATGATCTTCATTAGATATGGACTGAATTTGGCATGTGAATGGTGAACTGTGTAATCTGAATGTTTCAGACAAGCATTCTTTTACCCACTGTAATCGTGCAACTGATTATCAGAGAGGCGTTTGTAAGTTGAAATGAAAAATACACGTCTCAAAATTCTGAGGGGGCGGGTTAAATGAGCATAATGCTTCTGGATGTGTATTTACATTTCTTATTTTCACTAGTATGTGCTTCATGTGCAGAAGCTACAAGAATGTTAACAACCACAGTACACACACGGACTGAACTGAAGAAACTATGATCCTGCCATGTCTTCAGGCTGTATAGCAATCTGTTCATCCCTCTCATATCCCTCCATCACACAAACCCCCTGAACATTCCCAGATTGAGTTATCCAAGATGTAGAACACATTTTCTGACAACCATTTTGTCCTAATTCATGATGTCAAAGTATAACACGTATATAAGATTGCAAGTCAAATGTCCAATTACACAAATGTGTTATTTTTTTTTGTTTTGGTTTCAAACAACTAGTTTTAATCGCTTTTAACTTGAGTTTTTTTTTTTGTTTTGTTTTTTTGCCCTCCAAACTAAAATACCAATCGCCTTATTCTTGCAATAACTGTGGGGTAAACAAATCAAGGCAAAACAAAACCCAATAAAATCACATTGACACAAGAGTCAGCTATAATGAAGGTAGATCTGAACCAAAACATTGAACTGTGTACTGTGGACATGATCGGTGTTTTCTCAAATGTTTTAAATTTTGTAATTTTCTAAAATCAGATTTTACATATTTGTTGTACTTTTTTTGTGTTGCAAACATTACAGCTTGCTCAAAAACCTATAATAGGCTTTTTAATAGCATGTTCATATCGTGACAGCTTATAATGTCACAGTCGAAATGTTCAATAGCCCTGTGTAGCAAATAATGTAAGGTACGTGCCTAAAGAAACTGACTTTAAAAAATAAACCTATCCCGAGTAGGCTAATATTAACAATTAACTACATAAATGGTTTCCCCTACAATCAAGACAAAAGGTTAAGTAAAGGTGCATACCCAGCAATAAACTGTACTTGATGCACATGCAAATTTGTCCATTAAGACAGCAATAATCTCTTATTACTGTCTTAATGGACACATTTGCATGTGCTTCAAGTACAGTTTATTTCTGGTTATGCACCTTTACTTAACCTTTTGTCTTGATTTTAGACAGGTTATTAGGTTATAATTAATATATATATATATATATATATATATATATATATATATATATTCCTGTGTTATATTATGTCCTCTGTAGAGGACACCATGTACCCATTTATTAAAAAAAATGAAAAGACACGAAAGGATAAGGAAAAAACAATGTTTTTTTTTTTAATTCATCAGTCAATTTTTAGGTTTCAAGCTTTTTTTTATCCAAACTTTGTATAAAGATGATTCTCAACTATGCTATCAAATATATAACAAAATTATTTGATATAGGCTACCATTTTAATTTATGCAATATGCATGTAAACATGGCCATAAATGCCATTCCCATTCCATGCAATGCATATACACTGTATATAATTTGCATATTAATGTGTTTTTCGGGCAACATAATGAAAAAATACATGTAAAAATGGGAGTAATAATTGGGAATATTTTCATAAGAATATCTCATATTTAATGGGAATATCGATATATTATTTCTTTCCCTATTCACATGTTGTGCCTCCAAAATGCCTGATATGCAATGCTGTAAGTCCTGCTGTCTGATATATGAAATCGATGCCCTGTTTCAAAACAGAAAGTCATATTCTGATTTGAAACCCCATAACATTTTCCTGAGATGCTGATTTCTGACAAACAATTTGAAAATTAGTCAGATTTAAATTATACTTACAAAATTTGATCATATTTCCATAAGAGAGCTAAATGTGATCCTTCATTAATTTTTAAAGACCAAGAAGAGGGAGTTGTCATGGTTACACCAAACATTTTCCTGCTGAAAAAAAAAAAAAAACAGCCTAGGTTGGTTGGCTGGTCTTAGTTGGTTAAAGCTGGAAGTAGCTGGTTAAAGCTGGTCTTCCAGCCAGACCAAGCTGGTGTTCGGCTGGTCTCCCAGCTTGAAAAGCTAAGACCAACCTGGTCAGCTACAAAAAGTGTCTAAAACCCCTCTAAATCCAGCCTGGGAGACCAGCTTAAACCAGCCAAACATCTTAGGCTGGTTTTAGCTGTTTTTTTTCCCCAGCAGGAAATTGGTATCTCTGCAAAGCCCTGAATGTGCTCTTTACAATAAGTCCAGACTTAAAACTGTAACATGTATGTTGTCAGAGAAATGTGCTGAAATATAATCTCCACAGCTGGGTCTCCGGAGGAACGGAAGCTGCGGGGGTCTGACTCCGGGCGCGCTGTCCATGGTGCTGACGCCCCGACACACACCAGGACTATTTTTACAAGGCTTTTTGTAACAGACTTCTTCATTCTAAAGGCTTCCTTCGTTGTTTCTGAATGATTCGAGAAACACAGGCTTACTCAAACCCGTGCAAGGGACCCCAACAATGTATTTATGTCACGAGACAACGAAATACTACAGGGTTACTACTAGACGGTTGTCCACGTTGTATGTAACACGGTGATCTTTAAAAACATTAACATGGTTCTCAAATAAATATTTCGAATACTGCCGGTTTGCGTATAAAGGCCTACGACCCTTTGACAATGTCGGCGTAGCAGGATACAAAGATCGGAGCTTCTCCGTGAAGAGATGCGTTTGGCACGAAGCAGAAGGATGAAATTGTTCTTATGCAAGACCACCACTATTCATGCAAAAGCAAACCCGAATCAATCACAACCCAAGCGCAACACAAGCCGTCTTAATGTCTGAAGAGGCGTAAGGCAGCACATCATGTGTGATACTGATCTTCATTCATTTGGAAAGATAGAGACGCTACGCATACGTGCCTCGCGGAAGGCCTGTCTAGGTCTCTCTATTTCCAATAGCAATATAAGACGCGCTGTCATAGTCTACCGAAAGCACAAGCAACATTTCAACCAGTCAGAACCACTCCGAAGTGTTTCATTTTAGAGCAATCACAACAATTGTACGTATCCGGATTACCTTGCGAGATGACACCAGCCGATTTTGGACACGGAGAGACGGAGAGAAGATCTCACGAGAGTTTACGCCGACAGCACAGGCTTCGATGGGGGTTTCTCGCGATGTTTGGTTTTCGCATCTTGAGACTGATTCCAGTCAGGAAAGGTAGCCTTTAGTCAAATAAATGACATGTCACGGAAATGCTTGAGGTGTAACAACACTCTTTCAAGCTACAAATACACTGGAAATTCTTAACAAATATCTAGCATGTTTGTATTTCTTGGAGCCTATAAAAGATATGGGCCTGCATTTATTTTTTTAACTTCTGAAACATCAAAAAAAGAAGAAAAAAGAAAAAGTGAATAAATTAGGACTATATTGTATATTTATTAACTTTTAAGTAGCATAAATATCATCCTATCCTATTAGGTAGCTATAGCAACAGTTTATTATAAGAAGCAATAAATAAACTGAAGTTTCAAAAAAGAAGATTGTCAACCTAAAGTGAATTCAAAGAAGAAAATATTTATACTCACAGCGGATGGTAGACCTTGCTTCACAGCTTATTTATGGAGATAAAGCATTGTATAGATTAAATTTACAAGTTGTAAACAAAAAAAGAAAAGCAATGAAAACAAGTGCTACATTTTCATTTAGTTGATCTGTGTGTTCTTGAAGTCAGCAAAAAGGAAGTTGTGATCGTCCTTTCTTCCCTATTTTGATGTATAATGAAACGGCTTCTTAAAGTCCCAATGAATTCAGAATTGAAGTTTTTAGGCTTTTATTTTTAATATGTTATTTTTAACTGCATCTGAAATCGGTCACTTGTTCAAAAATGTACAGTTTTTTACATGGTGAATGGCACATAGTGCACTATATAGGGGATAGGGAACGATTCAGACAGTGTAAATATGTTTTCCATTGGGGCAAATGAAGTCTGGTTTCACGTTAGTGTCACGCGAACCGCCACAGCGCGCACACAGTCTGCTCCGGTCCAGAGACACGAAAGCACAGAGCGGATCTTATGCGCGAGTCGAAACATACCAGAAAATGTATCGGACCCATTTTGAATTCAGAATGCTGTATTTTAAAGCGATATGGAGGAGATTAGAGGACAAACGGTCAGAGATTAGGAGGAAACTGCGGCTTTACCGAGCTCAGCGGCTCTGGCCCGAGCTGTGATATAAATTCAACGCAATTGGCTATTTTTAAAAAGGGGAGGGGCTGGTCGATATGCCCCGCCCTTTCTTCCTGTTTCAGTGGAAATTACGTCAACACATTGAATAATTCCGCGCGTTTCAAGGCACTTCAGTGGGCCTTTAAACAAGACAAAATGGAGGGTGAGGCTTGATTTTGTCCATGAGAAATTGATAGGATAGTTGGATGGTTGTGGTTTGCTATTGGTCGAACTCATGTGAGTGACAGGTTGCCCTGCCCTCACGCCAGTAAACACGTCATCAGAGAATAGATGTCGTTGCAAGGGGGAGGAGAAATTAAATTTACGAGGGCACATCAATTTATAAAAAAATAATGATGTGCATGGATAAACCAAAATGATACTAATAAAATGGCAATATTCCATTATTTTTTTTTTTCCCCATGTTGACTTAAATTGATCAATGTTTCAAAACAGTGCTTATTAGAAAAGTTACATATATGTGTGTGTGTGTGTGTGTGTGTGTGTGTGTCTGGATGTGAAAGGATTCATTTCCTTTTCAATACCACTCTTCAACATTTCTGTTTTTGACTATTTTAGGTGATGCCGGAGACATGCACGATTACAGCAGAGATGGGAGACACGCTTCAAATCCATTACACGGTATATATATACAGCGCTATTAAAGCTTGTTATGTTGTAAAACCAGGCACCTCCCAATGAAATATCCAAGTATTATGGCATAAAACATGCAAAATGAACTCTCGCGGGGTTATTTGCACATGAAATCATTTAATGATGTGGCAGACTCGAGCTGACATCTGGACTCGCCATATCTGAATTATTTATATGTGAATTACAAATATATATATAGGCTATATATATATATATATATATATATATATATATATATATATATATATAGGCTATATATATATATATATATATATATATATATATATATATATATATATATATATGTGTGTGTGTGTGTGTGGGTGTGTGTGGGTGTGTGTTCTGTGGCCGGGCTATCTGTTTGTATGACCAAAGAAAGACAGGGGAGTGTTCAGGAAACTTGTTTGGCAATAAGCATTATATTTGCAGTTCCGTTTAGTGGCGCTTGTGGCGTAGAAATGATACACTTTAAGTAAATGAAGGAATAAAACAGCAGAAGGATGCAGTGCTTTCCTCAGCCTCAGAACAGTAAGCGCCTTCTAGCGGGGAAGCTCTCTAACAGCAGTGGCCATGTGGAGAGACTTCTGGGATGCTGGCGGATTATGAGGCGGGGATTCCAGTGACCCAGGTATTGGACCAGTGCTCGAGGGTCGTCTTAACCCGCCGGCGTTATCTCTACACTATAATAACACATCAGCTTTAACTGGCATCTCGCCTTGAGGGACTTCTTCAATCTGGTCGCCCGCTCGAGTATTTATTGGCTCCCTCGACGCTGCAGCGCGAGACTCTCGTGACGGAAGTGAGCCAGTAGACTAGCTTTTATCCTTTCTGTTGGTTATTGTTAGTGCTGATTTTCTCATAACCTGAGACACGATGCTGGGAATTCGGACGGGGATCGTCCTGATTTTTCTCGCAGCTTTTGCATTTGTTGCAGCTGAGGACGGAGAAAGCACAGAAGGCGCGATCGAACAGTTGGTTGTGGAGACATTGGTAAGTTGGGTCAAGTTTTTATGAATGACTATTATTACAAGAGTCCACGTAGCCGATCACTGCACGCGTGCTTTCAGCGCAAATGCATGTTAACGTCTCAGTGCAAACATGCAATGTTGTATCTGTTTTAGTATAGTCGATGTTCTGCGCATTTCATTTCCTTTTCAGTACCACTCTTCAACATTTCTGTTTTTGACTATTTTAGGTGATGCCGGAGACATGCACGATTACAGCAGAGATGGGAGACACGCTTCAAATCCATTACACGGTATATAGCCTACAGACAGCGCTATTAAAGCCTGTTATGTTGTAAAACCAGGCACCTCCCAATGAAATCTCTAGTTATTATGACATAAAACATGCGAAATGAACTCTCGCGGGGTTATTTGCACATGAAATCATTCAATGATGTGGCAGACTCGAGCTGACATCTGGACTCGCCATATCTGAATTAAAATAGAGTTGTAATGCATATTACGTGTGAAAGATGAACCCGATTAACACATTCCTTTTGAGTTCATCAAGGAGACACGGTCCAGTTTCGAAATGCAGTTATTTGTATGTAATAGTATTTCAGTTTTAAGCGAAACCAAATGTTCTAGAGGAGGAGGAGCAACACGTCAGCATTTGAGTCAGCGCTGGACTCGAGGAAATGCGCGAGGGGCGAGTGCGCGCACACGCGCTATAGGGAACATAGGGGAGACCTAGTGGTGTTGTTGTTTTCCTCCCGTGAAAAAATATTAACATTAAGGTTTTTGTATCAAAATAAGTTTTTTTTTTTTTTTTGTAGGCTAAATTAATCAATAATTGAGCATGATTACATTTTGTGACAACATGCCCCAACTATTGTCATATATGGGGTACTATATTAAATGTGCCATTAATAACCATTTATATTATAAATTAATCAGTGTGTGCATGTATGTGTGTGTATATAGTACTTTTGTTAGCCTACTTGCAAGATCTGAAACTGAAATAAAAAATATTAAAACAATTTTTTTATTATTGTAAGCTATATTACATTTTGTTTAAACTTGAAATACTACAATTACTAAATCTAAATAAACTAACACAAAATGACAAAACAATTTTAAATTAAAGTGATATATATATATATATATATATATATATAGTTTATATTTTTAATTAGATTTTTTATATGTTCTGTTAAAATTAAAATGCAAAATTGTTTAAAAATTTTTAAGTTTAAAATTGTTGCCATTTTAGTTTATTTAGATTTAGATATTTTATATACATAATATATGTGTGTGTGTATATATATATATATATATATATATAAGTATATATTCTATATAGATACAATTCTTAGTATATCACATTTCGTTTAGTTTAACTTGAAGTACTAAAATAACTAAATCTAAATAAACTAAAACTAATAAAATAACAAGATCAATTTAAATTAAAGGGAATATATATATATATATATATATATATATATATATATTCACTTTAGAACAATTTAAGAACAATTTAAATTAAAGTGAATATATATATATATTTATATTCACTTTAATTTAAATTGTTCTTGTCATTTTATTAGTTTTAGTTTATTTAGATTTAGTTATTTTAGTACTTCAAGTTATATATATATATATATATAGGTGATATTTTTAATTAGATTTTTTATATTTTCTTATTTTTAAATACATTTTTAAAATACAATTATTTAAAATTGTTTTTGTCATTTTACTTTAGTTTATTTATATTTAGTTATTAAATATAAAAAATGTCAAATTAAATATTATACAAAATATATACAAATATTCACACTCAAACAATTGTTTGGCAAACAGAAATTGTAATCAATAAAATGTATAACATTTTTACATATACAACTGTGTGACAACATGCCCCAACTTGATATCTTTCCTTTTAAAATCTGCCTTCCTTATATAGTTCATACATATCTTAATGCAGGCTGATGTGGTTCTATTACACTACAAACCACAATTCCAATTTTTCCAAAGTTTTCCAAAGTTTACTTTTTACTTGAGTTTAATTTTTTACTTGAATCTTATTCTATAGGTATTTACTACAGATAATTTGCTGCATCTACATAAAAATGTATGGAACTAACCTGCAACTCTGTTGTTCATCTCCTGTGCAGGGCCGATTAATGGACGGGAAAGTGATTGACACCTCTCTGTCTCGTGAACCTCTGGTCGTAGAGTTGGGCAAGAGGTCTGTCATCACAGGTAAAAGGCTCCGTCATCGCAATGCAACCCGAAGTTACAGCATGTTCATAACAACAGAAGTAAAACAGAGCACAGATTTTAGAACTTATCATATTTAGGTTAAATATACTCTTGTAGGCTATAGTTTAATTCCAACTGGACCGCGACACAAAATGACAACAGTGACAACACTTTAGCCCGTTTCTGCATTTTAAAGTGAGCAGCGTGTCAAAACAACAGAGCTGTTCACAGCACAAGCGTTCAGGGCCAGGAGTATATATAAACCAAGTTTATATGAAAGCTTGTTTCCGCAACGGAATAAAACAATTTTAAAAGGTAATTGCAACTTTTTATCTCACAATTCAGATTTTTTTTCTCACAATTGCGAGTTTATAGGCTATCTCGCAATTCTGACTTAATAACACACAATTCTGACTTTATAACTCACAATTGTGAGTTTATGTCACGCAATTGCGAGAAAAAAGCTTTTTTATTTTTTATGTGGCGGAAACAAGCTTAGGTTTGTGACAAGACGTTTTTCCTTTTATCTACATTTAGGCTAGCAATAGGCCTATTAATCAGCATGTTAAGTGCATTTTATAATGTTAGAATTGGGGAAATTATTTGTAGAGGGCAAGGACTTTGTTTAACTTTGTTTTCTGTTCATAATGAGAGCATTTTGTCAATTATGTACGTTGATTTTTTTAGTAGATACTAGTTTTGTCAAATCGACCAAACCCATCTAAAATTAAAGTTTGTGCTAATATATGTGTGTATATATATACATATGTCTGAGTGTGCACACACATCTATATATAAAATATACATGTATATACATATAATATTATATATATACACACACAATTTATATCAACAAAATCGCGATGAATCGATTTGACAGCATTAGTAGATATTTATTTTAAGCAAAATATACAAATGGGACTCTTGGGACCCAATATCCTCATCTTTGAGGACTGTTTTAACTGTTTAGGATTTGGTTAGGGTAACTATAATTTCAAAATGGTTCTGATTACTAAGGACAGCTTTTTGGGCTGAGTTTTCTTATGTAAAACCATATAATAATCAGAAATGAGGTGGTGTTTCCACAATTGCACATACATTTACAACTTTTTTTTGGTTTGGCAGGTCTAGAGCAAGCCCTGGTTGGAGTGTGTGAAGGGTAAGTCGACATTAACGCCTGGATTTCTCTTTGGAATGTACAATTGCACCAATGCATGTAGGAAGAGATGGTGAAAGTACAGCTATTGAACAGTATGTTCAAGACCACTTAAAGAAAAGGTCTTTTAGGGTGAAGTTTGAATCACCCACTTGAAAGTCTTTTTTCAGTCTTTTCTGTCTATGTTTTTGCACAGGCAAAAAATCAAGGCCACGATTCCAGCTCATCTAGCATATGGAAAGAGAGGATACCTTCCAACCATTCCAGGTACCATGGCAACACACTTAAAGGACCAATTATGCCATTTTTCAAAGTCTTGATTTTGTTCTAGAACAGTTTTTCATGCTTAAATGTTCAAAAAACAGATTTTTCACATGTTTTACATTGTTGCAGCACCTCTCTTCCCAGTCTGTCAGTACCGCTCTGGGATGCGTTTCTCTGAGCCAACTACGGTTGCAAGTTCTGTCGTACCAACACAGTTCAATGGAACTTGTGACTATAGTTGGCTAACGATGCTTTTGGGAAATGCACCCGTTTAGTTCCTGTCCAGGGTCGTCCCCACCATTGAGGTCCACAAGGTCCAGTCCTCAGAAGTGTTGTGAAATGATCGCCTAATATTAACTCTACTTTGGTGCTGCAAGGATATTGCAGAGCGCCACGATTACTGACCTTTTCATCTGATCTGCCTCAGCGGTATCACGCCGCTCGTCAATGTCAACATTTTTGAGATGACCCATCAAAACAAAGTAGGCAGGCTTGAAGTTCACAGAGGCCAGCACAACACTTCAGTTAACCGTCATAAAGTGCGAGATAACATGAGAATGAACCTCATTGGTTCTTGCGGAAGCTCAAACGTGCTGCAGTGTGTTGCGATTGGTCGATCAATGGTGATCTTTTGGACATTGCACAACACATAACTAACACAACTCAACCAGGCCTCGCCCTCTTTTTTTTGCGTATGCATTGGCCAGGAATCATTTATATGAGGAATACTGTGACGTAACTGTTCCCAGAAGAAAACTCCAGACTACAATGGAGGTTTTTCAGGAAGTTCAGAGACAGTGAAAACACTCTGCAAATAGTTCAGTGTCACACAACAGCTTATTTACATGTGTGAAAAATATTTAAAGTCCATAAACTAATCCACCATCATCAGAAGTAGTAAAATTGTCAATATTTTATAGTAGAGTAAAGCTGTAGAGCGATGGTTAAGTCCCAGTGGATGTGATAGTCTTACATCTGTGTTTTCCTCACAGGGGACAGCACACTTGAGTTTGATGTGGAGGTGATCTCTCTGTCCCAGCAAACGCCCTGGCAGAAGCTTGTTAACGACGTCTTGCCCCTTTTGTGTTTGGCGCTGGTTCCCACTTTACTGGGCTTAGTGGGTCTCTACCTCTACAACAAAGCACACGCGCAACCTCATGGCAAGAAGAAGAGCAAAGACAAGAAAAGCAAGAAGAAGTGAGATAAAAGCCAAAAAGAATAAACTATTTAAATAAAGAAAAATGCTTTGTTTGGTGCTTTCTTTTTGTGTGTGTGTGTGACTTGTTTGAGTCATTAAAACATAAAAATCTCTTACGTTTATGTTTAAGATATTGAACAGATACTTTTATCTAGAGCCACTTACAAAAGGTGTTTCAGGATGTACAGTGGGCCCAAAAATATTTACACTTGAAGTATTTCTTAGGAGTTTTTAGAAGTATTTTCAAGTAATTCAAAAAAAGGGAGAGAGCAGGGATCATTTGGGTTTTTTTGTAATTTATTCAGACAATGTTTAGCCTAAACTGCAGACATTCACCTCAATGTCTGCAGTTAGACTGCCGGATCCAGGCCGTATCCAGATCTGACGAAGGTCCTTCGCCTGGACCCGATGACAACGCAGTGCTGAAGTGCCAACTAGTCTCTCCCTATGGAGGATCCCTTTACCACTCTACAGATAAAGCGTTGTCGGGAAAACTCAATTTGCGTATCTACCCCGAATTGATAAAATAAAATAAAATTCTGAATCAAAACTATAAGGAAACACCAGTAATTTGTTTAGGCTTGGTTTGTAGGGAATAACAAACCTGCACACATATATTCAAACGCACATAACTATAGAACTAATTCTTAATGCGCATGTGAACGCCATCAGCGTTTCTTACAGGATCACGTTTAAAGTTTGTGTAAAGAGAATAGTGTCTTCTTGGCGGCCCCTAATATAGGGGAGAGCGGGGCACAACCTAACGCTTTTTGACTTTCTCAGTTTGTGCAAATCTACTTATGGTTCAGAGTATTTATTTTTTCCCCACATTAATTTCCCACATGTCTAGTACAATTATGTGTTTTTATTTTATTAATACAGTATATACTTTTTTCTTGATTTAGCCCGAAAGAATGGAAGTGAAATGTGACAACATGCCCCATAGGTGGGGTACATTGTAACATGTGTGGGGCACATTGTAACATGACATATGGCAGCTTAAAATGTTATCTGATCTAATAAAAAAAATATACAAAACAAACTAAAATATTTTCTAAATAAAATACAATTAAAAAACTTTTTCATATAAAATAATGGCAATTTTTAATAATTAAATAGAAACTCATTTTTGAGTTTTGACTACGAACACATGAAAACACAGCTATACAAGTTCAAAACAAATAAATAATTAGTCATTTCTGGACATTGACTCTCAGTCTTTATTCACCTTTTCCTCACGTTTTCTCAATAAAATTAATAAAAGTATAGAATATAATAGCATATTTCTAATAGGGGCACATTGTAACGCAGTGTTACAACATGCCCCCGCCTGCACAACTGCGATTTAAACCCTGCTAGTGTCTTCTGCTAGTTAGCGAAGCATTAAAGAACTATCTCAACTGTTAAATAACATCTTGGAGATTAAAATAATATCAGATTTGTCTTATTTTAAATAAACACAAAAAATAGAGATGAAAAATTAACTTAAGTAAGAAATTTACTTTTGCTATGGTTTAATAAATGTCTATGGATATCTTCCAAAAAGAAAATAATTTTGGCGGATTTTTTTTTTTCTATATAGTGTTGATATGGCAACTAGTAAATAAACAAAGTTTCGTCATCCAAGCATGTGCGGAAGTATTTAAAACAAGCGTGTTACAACTAACCCCGCGTTAGGTTGTGCCCCGCGCTCCCCTAATAACAAATGATCGTTGCGACGGAAGCGAATCAATCAAAACTAACTTTAGCTGTAAAATAACTTTATTAAAGAACCGCTATAAAGCCAAAACATTCTCTGTTACCTTAAATTATACGTTTATTTCTGTAAAGCTGCTTTGAAACAATCTCCATTGTTAAAAGCGCTATATAAATGAAGATGACTTGACTTGACCTCAAACACCTCACACATTAATGTCACATATTGAAATATTACAGTTTAAATTCTTACAAACGTTATTAACGTGGCTATAATTCTGGCTGCTTGAATATGTTGAAATTGCAGCTTTTCTTTTCGAAAAACGACTCGTGCAACATAGTTTTGTGTCACGGCTACTTGCGCAAGTTATCAAGGCTAGGCTCAGACCACAATCGAGCTGTTCAATTATATAGGTTTTACTGACACCAATAACGATTTTATGACAACAAATTTTTTGTCCAAATTACAATCTTTGTGGATGTGGTTGTACTAGTTATTTGCTGGCTAATAACAAGAAGCTGTGAGCGAGTAGCAGCTAACGTTACAGTTTTAGCTGCTACCCAGCAATTTTACATCAGTGGGAAAGGCAGAATTGCTTTTTCTTTTATTTACTTTCAAACCTAGAAAATGGCCCAACCCTGAAGAAGTTAAAATAAACATGTAATAATTCAAATTATTTTATTATAATATATTCATATTATAAAAGTGTGTGTGTGTATATATATATATATGTATATGTATATGTATATATATATATATATATATATATATATATATATATATATATATATATATATATATATATATATATATATATATATGTGTGTGTATATATTTGTGTATATACTGTATATATACATATACATACATATACATATATATCATGTTGCCATTCTGTACACTGAGTTCTCTTACGAGAGTACTCTCGTGTTGCGTAAGTTTAGCTTACGCTACGGGAAAACTCCTTTTCTCGAGAATACTGAAGCAAAAAATTATCCTTAATTTTTAGAATGTAAAACGCATTTGCTGCAGCAAGCAGACCTAGCAACCTATCAGTGCGTCAGGCATGACGTCAGCGCAAATCACCGGCGGCGCCAGGGGGGGTCTTGGGGGGTCTCAAGACCCTCCCAAAAAACGCCTTGTCCCCCCATTTGACCCCCCCACCCCCTTCCTGATTAAAAAATATATATATCCAGGATAAAGATTTAAAAATGTTTCTCCTCAAACTACGCAGAACAATAATAATTAATAATTTATTCGACATCTAAAAAAATGTAAACATAAGAATCACTGCTACGCCCCATTAACGTCGCTGCGCCTTGCGTCATTGCGTTCAAGGCGCTGCCGTGAGCCCGCAAGAGCTGATCCAGACTTTTTTCTCGCAATTGCGACTTTATATCACGCAATTCTGACTTTATAACACATAATTGCGAGTTTATATCTCGCAATTCTGACATCTTTTCTCACAATTGACCTTTCGCCGAGCCCCGCCCCCAAAACGGCCATTGTCCAATCACACATCATAGCAACCGTTACTATGTGAGCAGGTCCGACAAACATTAGCAAGATGGTGAAGCGTGCGCCCATGGCGTTTGTAAATCGGACACTACATACCCCGAGAGATTGTCTGGAGGAGTTATGTTCTTTCCATTCCCAAAGCCGAAAACACAACGTGAGCGGTGCCTACAATGGATAAAACAGTGTGGACGGCCCCAATCCCAGTTAAATGTGTCGAACATTACGAAGCATAAATACGTCTGCTGGCTGTGGTATCGATGGCTAAGTTACTTAAAGTTTTTTTTTGTTTTGTTTTTCTGATCTGAAAAACTCCTATCTGTAACTCAAAAAACATAATATTGTCTGAACCGCGAGTTTTATACTAATAAATATTATGGTCTCAACCGCGATTTTTGTGATCTGTTGTCCCCCTAATAAATATTATGGTAAGTGCATTATGAAAGACAATCAATGAAAGTTATTTAGATGCAAATTAAGGCTATGTCTGGTTAAACAGTTATTGTGTGATTTCGTTTATTGTGCTTTGTCAACTTGAAGCATGAATTTGAGAAAGAAAATCATTTTTGGAATAAAATGCACCACATACTTTTGTCAATGATATAACGTTAGGCCTAAGTTATAGCTAAAAGATTGTAAAAGCTTTCAGTTCACCCTGCCTAATAGTAGTTGAAAAGTCAAATTAAGCTTGATTAATGATATACTATGACTGATAAAATAAACTACAGCATCGGGAATATAACTCCCATGTGTTTTGCAGCATTTAAAATTTTAGTCGTGTTATGCGAAAAAACACACATAAGAAATTATTGCTGACAGCACTTTTATTTTCAGAGACAGTTTTTTCTTTAACACAAAAACACAACAGTAAGTGTCTCTTACAATGCTTTTAAACACTTGTTTCCTTGTTCTTTGTCATAATCACAAATGATGTGTATATGAACACCGGTAAGCATTAGCCTCGATAGAGACGTAGATAGTAGTCGTGTCTCCTTCATTGCGTATTTTTATATTATAATATATCCCTCCACTGCATACTGTAACCCTTTTTGCCTCAATCTGGAGGATATCGCGGAGGTATTGCTCCAAAAAAGGTCACTGACACGCACGGGTATACCTCTTTCCGTCATGGCAATCTGTCGCGCTGGTCGTGTTTGACCATTTGTTTGTCGGACGTAGCAACCAGTGGCGGCTCCAGACAATTTTGATTGGGGGGGGCAATGGGGGGTCCTGGTCATTTCAAGAGGGGGTCTCATGAAAACCAACAAAAAATACAGTGGACACGGCTAATAACTGCATATTACTGCTACTAAACAACAAAAACATCACAGCATATCAACTACTTTGTTTTTAATTAATTAATCAATTGCAGTTTGCAAACAATATGCTCCAACTTTAATTGCCATAGCCACACCCATGACAGAAAACATATTTACAAAATAGTATATTCTCTATGGAAGCTTCTGCCACTGAATAATAAATAAATAATTATAATTGCGACTTTTTCTCTCACAATTCTGACTTTTTTTCTCACAATTTTTTCTCACAAGTCAGAATTGTGACTTTTTTTCTAAGAATTGCGAAATATGAAGTCCGAATTGTGATATATAAAGTCACAATTCTGAGAAATAAAGTCGCAATTGGGAGATATAAAGTCAGAATTGCGTGATATAAAGTCACAATTGCGTGTTATAAAGTCAGAATTGTGAGATATAAACTATTCTGAGGCAAAAAAAAAAAAAAAGTCCGTCTTTTTTCCTTTGGACTTTATCTCTCTATAAATTACAGAAACGTCTGTCTGTCTGTGTGTGTGTGTGTGTGTCTGTCTGTCTGTGTGTCTGTTAACCACATATCTCTCGAACCGTTAGTCCGATGGATTTCAAACTTGACAGGTGTCTCGCTACGGTCACGAGTAAGTGCAGTGCCAAGTTTGACGTTGTTTGGATGAGAAATGCTAAAGATATCGTTAAATATATCATTTTTAGAAGGTTGTGGTTTAAAAATAAACATTCTGACATTAGAGAGTTGTATCGGTCAAAGAAGCCCCAAGAAGGTTGTGGTTTAAAAATAAACATTCTGACAATCTGTCAGCTACACTGTTTACTTCTGAATATTATAGTTTGGTTCCAAAACGTGATAAATCCATTTTGATTAATTGGAGTAAAAATGTGTTTTCTTTACCAAGAAACCAACAATTACTAAAAACACACACAAAAACTGATTTTGCACGGGCACTTTGCACTGCTCCCTGAATCAACACGCTTATTCATTTGTGGATGTTGGATGTTAACTGAATCTATATGTCAGCTATGCTGTTTCTGAATATTATATTTCATTCTGGTGCGCTTAACGTTATTGCTACTGTGTAATAGTAGCCTATGCTATTCACCAACTAAACATATCCTATTCAATGCGTTCACAGTCTCTTTCACGGGCATCATTTGTTGATTTCAAACTTGACAGGTGTCTCGCTACGGGCACGAGTAAGTGCAGTGCCAAGTTTGACGTTGTTTGGATGAGAAATGCTAAAGATATGGTTAAATATATCATTTTTAAAAGGTTGTGGTTTAAAAACATTCTGACATTAGAGAGTTGTATCGGTCAAAGAAGCCCCAAGAAGGTTGTGGTTTAAAAATAAACACTCAGTCAGCTACACTGTTTACTTCTGAATAGGCTATTATAGTTTGGTTCCAGAACGTGATAAATCCATCTATCTATAAATTACAGAAACGTCTGTCTGTGTGTTATTCGCATATCTCTCGAATGTGAGATAACCACTAAATGTGTGAAAACCACTATTTTCTGTTTCAAACTTTCACATAGCATCTTTAGGTTATAATAACATAAAAAATTCAAATCCAGATTTTGATTTTCAAAGATTTATTATAAAAACGGATTATTTTTTCCAAAAATGCAATAAATTCATGACTTTTTTTTTTCAAAATGCAATTAATCCATTGAAACAATATAAAGTTATTTTTGATCATATTGCCATCGCAAGAAATATCTCCTGAACTTTTTTGACGGCGATCAGCTCACAAAAACTGATTTTGCACGGGCACTCTGCACTGCTCCCTGAATTGAGGCGCTTATTCATTTGTGGATGTAAACTGAATCTGTAAGTCAGCTATGCTGTTTACTTCTGAATATTATATTTCATTCTGGTGCGCTTAATGCTATCGCTACTGTGTAATAGTAGCCTATGCTATTCACCAACTAAACATCCTATTCAATGCGTTCACAGTCTCTTTCACGGGCATCATTTGTAGTAGCCTATTCACAAACTGTTTCCTCAAGCATAGCGTTTTCTCGGAGTTCACTGTGTGCTTTCTACCATGCACAAATAAAAATGTCACTGAACTTTTGCTGTGTAATTGTAACAATGAGCACTCAAACACAAACCAACAATTACTAAAAACACACACAAAAACTGATTTTGCACGGGCATTTTTTGCACTAGTATTTCACAATTGTGAGTCTTTCGCCGAGCCCCGCCCCCCTTAGTTACTCTTGCCAATGAGAGGCTTGCCTCGCGCAACGTCATGGCCTGCCAAAATGGGTGTGGCCTTAGCCTATAAATACCCATTGCTCAGGTTGCACTATGATTTCGTCTCCTTTCAGCGAAGGACTTCACTTCGCTGGATCTCCGAGAGAGAGAAGCAACGCCGTTGAACAGCATCTCAGCGGGACGAGCTTGAGTCAAGGACACCGGCTGGATATTCGCTCGCCGTACCTGCTGCGCTATCCGGCGCTTATATCCTTTTACCGCTCTGTGTGTGTTCGCCGCTGCGACACACGGTTTCTCTCTAAAAGAGCAAAAGGCATTTTTAAATGCCCACCATGTCCTGCGGCTCGTGCCGAGCCGTTCTCAGCGACGGGGACCGCCACGAGCTGTGCGCTTCCTGCCTGGGAAAAGAACACGCGGACCACGCGCTCGCCGATGGCGGCTGCCGTGAATGCGAGTCATTGCCTCTCTCGACCCTGCGGGCTCGACAGGCTTTGTTTGCCACCAAGTCCGCTTTATCAACGCCTCCTGCTGGGCTGCGCCGTAAGAAGCGCCGCTCACAAAGGCCACCAGAAGTCTCTGTGAAAGAGCACTCGCCAGCGGCGTCCCCGCGAGCCTCTTTCTCGGAGTCCCCCGTCTCCTTCCTCGACGGCCAACGCCCCGCTGCTGCGGCGGCCGAAGAGATGGAGCGTGGAGGATGACAGCTGTTCTATCCTCGCATCCGGGAGCGAGGACTGGTCGGGATCCATCCCTGACTCCGCCCCGTCGACTCAGGAGTCCAGCGTGAGGGCTTCCGTCGACGCTGAGCTTCTCCGCCTCCTCACGAAGGCCGTGGAGGACCTCGGCCTTGACTGGACTATGCCCAAGGAGCCCGCGGCCAACAGGTTGGATGGCTGTTTCCTGCCGGGACGCCGCTCTGTACCTGTCTCGAGACCCGCTCCCTTCCTCCCCGAGCTGCACGATGAGCTCTCCAGGTCGTGGGGAGCCCCGTATTCGGCCAGGCTGAGGTCCTCTGTCTCTTCGACGCTCTCCACGTTTGACAGGGGATATCTCTCCGTTCCTCCGGTCGAGGAAGCCATAGCGACACACTTGTGTCCGCCCTCTGCGGGATGGCGGTCCAAGTTGAGTCTGCCTACCAAAGCCTGCCGGACAACTTCGATGCTGATTGGCCGCGCTTACACTGCCGCCGGTCAGGGGCGATTCTAGGATTTTCATTTTAGGGGGGCTCAGCCCCCAATGAGGGTATGATGTAAAAAAAAAAAATGTTTAGGGGGGCATGCTCCCCTGAGAAAATTTTGATTTCTCTGATCTACATATGTGCATTTTAAGATGTTTTGAAGGCCAAAAAAATTGGATGACAATAGCTTCAAAACCATGTGCGGGCAGCTGTTTTTTTTCCTCACCTTATCAGCGTCACACTCTTTTTCTCTTTGTTTTTATCTTGCTCTGTCTTTTCCCCTCCTAAAGCTGAGCTTTGACTGATATAGCCTAGGCTTTTTATTTTTGTCTGTCAGTGAAGAAAGTAAACATAGGGTCAACTGATAGGTTGATTTATGAATCATTTTCTCAGACAAAGCTACCAGGAAAGCTAGGTAACTAAGTCCATCTTCAATGAAATATAAATTATTTTATTTTTTAAGCTTTTTAGCCTTTATATTCAACAATACGGTTGGTTATTCATCAAGTCACCCCGTGAAAATCTATTTAATTTCAAATCATTTAACTAACCAGCTAAACGTGTATTAATGTAATTGTCTATTGGCAATATGATTAATCTGTTCTATATTTATTTATATTTATTAAAAATAACAACATGAATGATCAATTTGCCACTTCTATAAATCAAGTACTTAAAAGAAAATCACAAATCCCTTTACTCTACTCTTACTCTAATATATGTATCATGATACACTCCTCCTGATTCATTGTGCTTTCAGACAATGATGTGTGTCTTTAATCATTTCTGTGCATGGCTGCATAATATAATGCCGAAATACAAAATTATATGTTTTAAAGTTTAAAAAGTAAATGAAAATAAATCATGATCGTTTTCTAAAGTATGTTTTCATGGGTGTTAATTGCTTCATTTTTGTAGGAATAAAAAACAACTATCACACTGATAAGGGCAGAAGGTGAACGCAGCGAAACGTATTGGTATTGGATGAGAAACCGAACCGTCCCGTGTTGCTCCCAATGCTCCAGTAACATTACATTATGTAAACTGCAATGCATTTATGGAGGAGCCGAAACTTGACGCAGCTTGCCGCTGTTTCAAATGAGTTTTTTTAAAGGGGACTGAAGCGATCAAAAAATGTATTAATCAAATATTTTTTAGGGGGGCTGGGCAGAAGTTTAGGGCTGAAGAAGCCCCCCTAAAAAGGGCCTAGTGACGCCCCTGCCGCCGGTCAAGCTGCATCCGCTCTGCACACCATGGCTGTTTTGCAGATTTACCAAGCCAACCTTCTCCGTTCACTGGACGAGGCTGGCCCAACGGCGGAGTGTGTGACGGACTTGAGAAGCGCGACGGACCTAGCTCTCAGAGCTACTAAAACCGCCGCCCAGGCTATTGGCCGTAACATGGCCGCCCTCACCGTCACTGAGCGTCACCTGTGGCTAACGCTGTCCGACATGTCCGAAGTCTGACCGCGCCATCTTCCTGGACGCTCCTGTTTCACCAGCCGGTCTCTTCGGTCCCTCGGTGAAGGGCTTCGCGAAGCGATACACGGAGGTGCAGAAAACGTCTCAAGCTATGAGACACTTTTTGCTGCGGCGCTCCAGTTCCGCAGCGGGTCGCGCTAAGAAGCAGCCGCCCGCTCGGAAAACAGCGCCCCCACCGCCTCCTCCGCCTGCCTCACAACATCGCCAGGCTCAGGATGCACATCGCTCTACTAGCCGCCGCAGACCGCCTCCCGCCCGGGGACCCAGGCACAAGCTCGCCCGAGCTTTGAGCCTCCTAAGTCTTCCTAGCCCCCCTAGGAAGGCGCCGATGGTTAAGTCCCGCTGCGGCCGGACCGCCATCGAAATCAGCACGACCCGCTTTCTCAGTCCCCTCAACGGAGGTGATTCGAAGAGTGTACTCAGCAGCCAATGAGTCAGTTCCTCAACTCGCTCGCCTGCACACAAACGCCGTTTTCACGGTGACCCAAATAAATCTCAAAAAGAGCATTATGTCTGGTCATATTCTGGCTCAGGCCGAAGGTGTTTTGAATGTAGGAAAGGTGCCCACTGTCCAGTGCCCGCCCCTGCACACAAACACTACCCTCTCTGTGTGTCACACTCATCTAGGGTCGAAAACAATAAAGCTGGCTCAGGCCGCTCGACCGCTAAGTGTAGCAAAAGTGCCCACTACCCAGTGTTCACCGCTACACACAAGCACTACCCACGCAGTGTCTCACACCACCACAGGGTCCATATCAGTCAAACGGCTCATGCCGTTCATATTTAAGTGTAGGAAATGTGCCCGCTGTACAGCGCTCACCCCTGCCTATGAAAACGACTGTATCTGTGTTACGCACACACATAACGCCTCAGCGTATGAACCCAGCTCAAGCTGGCGGTGTTTCAGCAGTAGATCACGTGTCTGCCTCTCAACGCACACACTTTGTGAAAAGCACCCTGTGCCTCGCACCACGAGCTCACACAGCCTTGTCTGTAAAACAACACCTCCCCGTTTCGACGGCTGGGGTGATGGTTACAGAGCCGCCGCACGAAGTGCCGACTGTCCCATTCAAAATGAACATGGTGAACGAAGTACGTCATCATGGCTGGGTCTCCGGGTCCCCGAATATGAGCGACCGGAGCCTAGATTTCATTCTACCCCTGGCCATTCACGCGAAAGCATGGGAATCGATCCCAGGGGTCTCAAAATGGGTGCTTCAGATAGTGAAACAGGGCTACTCGCTACAATTTGCTCGCAGACCGCCGCGCTTCACAGCACGGGTCTAAACCTCGGTGAATCAGGAAGTAGCACACCTACTTCCCCAGTCACACCTCAGACGAAGGGGCGTGAGAGTTCTGAACTACCTGGATGACTGGCTAATTATAGCACAGTCGAAAGAGGAACTGGTGTTACACAAAGCATTACTGTTGAACCATCTGGAACAGTTGGATCTCAAAGTCAACTGGGCCAAAAGTGTTCTATCCCCCAGCCAGGAAATTTCCTTTCTGGGGATAGAGTTGGACTCCAAGTCTATGATGGTGCGCCTGACACGAGAACGCGCGGCAGCGATCCAGCACCTAGCAGCGACATTCACTGTGGGGAAGAATCTTCCCCTCAGAGTGTTTCAGAGGATGATGAGTCTTATGGCCTCTGCCTCGACAGTGCTGCGGCTGGGTCTGCTACACATACGCCCCTTTCAGCTGTGGCTGAGACGGTGTGTTCCAGCGCGAGCGTGGACATCAGGTTTGCTTCGTCTCACGGTAAATCAGACATGCGCAGCAGCTCTGAAACCGTGGGCGAGGGCCGACTGGTACCAGTCCGGCGTGAACCTGGGCATAGCTTCACGAATCAAAGTAGTCTCGACAGATGCCTCCAACACGGGATGGGGCGTCCTTTACTAAGGGAGACCCTCCATGGGCCTGTGGTCAGACGCAGAGAAGCGTCTACACCAGGGTTTCCGTTGTCTGGTAATTGCCGGACATTGGCCGGAAAAAAAATGAAATGTCCGACAAAATTGAATCTCTCCGGTCAAATTGTCCGATTAAAATTGTCCTAACTAACTACACGAGACGCGACACGCGATAAAAGGTATCTTTTCCATGTTAATCAGAGTTTTTGTCCTAACCAGACGCGACGGCGACACGCGACATTTCTAATTTAGAAACGGTTTCTATTTTTCTGCGATGTCGCGCTGGAACATCAAACACAAAGTGTGGCAATGATAATCTCTGGTAGACTACTGTTTATGTGCTTTATTTAAAGGGTACATAACATGCACAGTTTCACCTAATCTCATGTTAATCTTGAGTACCTATAGAGTAGTAGTGCATCCTTAATATCTCAAAAAAGTGTTTAGTTTTATTATATTTAGAAAAGAAAAATACAGCTTTCCGATTCTCTCCGGAAAAAGCCGAGGTCCTGGAGGCGGAGCTATAGAGTCAAGCGGTAGTTCTTGATTTCCAGCAAAAGACAGAAATCTGATCCAGTTGTACTTACATGAATGGGGTCTTTTATCACTGGGACCGCTCCACGTTTTAATAGCAAACGATTTGCAAATCCAGCGTCGACCTGAGCCTTGTTAATAAAACATTCGTCACTGAAACGACCAGAACACACAACCGCACTTCCTACACTCCGTTGCTGCCCCGGAAAAACAAACTGCATCCACTGTTCCTGTAACACTGGGTTCTTTGGAAAACTGAACACGGTAAGCTTTCCCTCACATCCAAATACACACTTTTTTGGAGACATTCTTGAACAAATCCTATGCAGCGCTGCCGATGATTTCCTGTTGAAGCGCGTTGATGTGCGCGGTCTCGCGCTCCTCTAGTCGACGTGCTCGCGGGCGAGCTTTTCCGAGAGAAATGCTCATATAAGGAGTTCCACTCTTATCTACGTCATTAGATCCACGATCTAAAAAAAACCAGCCGAAACTTGTACCAACCCGGAAGTAAGATTTTCAGCATAGAAATTCTCCGTTATTCGTCCAAAATATTTTTTTAAAACTTTGCCCATGTTTAGCATGAGAATCTATCTCTTTAACACTGTAAACAACTCTGAATACATGAAACACCATTGTACCCCCCCTTTAATGTTAAAAGCGTGAAATGTGACTTTGAATATCATTTAGTGCTCCAGCTTTGAAGCTGTAAAAGCAACAATGGATATAATTCACCTCAGATCTTGAAATTAAACAAATGGAAACATAAACGTTAAAACTGTGAACAAACAAGTGTATTCTTTGACAAAGAATGTTTTAGTAACTCAGTAGCCTATGTATTTTTTAAATGGTGTGATATTTGTGAATGTTATTATGTAGCTACTTATCCATTTTCTTGCGAGTGCCTCAAGTTTACTCTCTAGTCGGTAGTCGGTTAAAAAAAAAAGTGATCTCTAAATTAGGCTATTATAGGCAGTGGACTAAACGCTACTACAGTTAGCCATCTCATTCCAAGATCTTTTTGTGTGAAGTGAACAAATCCCTCACACTCAATTTTTCATAACTGTCACAACAAACCAGCAAAAGTAATGATTATGAATATGTAAAATATTGCAATGAGACATTTTAATTGTCTATTAATAAACAAGTGTTTTCTGTGTCGGCTGCAAAGATGAAGTCTGACTCGCGATCTTCGCAGTAGTGAACGCGCCGGAGAGAGATACACATTTCATACGGATCACATCGTTTTATTTTGTTTTGAATGGTTCTGTTTAAAAGTAGAGATTTCTGTAGATAATAGATATATTTCAATTTTTTATTTATTTTTTTATTTAGGTGTGTGAGGCGAGTAGGTCTACCTTATACGTTAAATTTCGGTTCATGGATGAAAGCTTAACGTTAGCTCCAGTTCAGGCGCTGGCGCCTCCATGTCGTGATTATTTATTGTCTGCTATATTTACTTTTTATTTATTAAATCGAGAAAATTGGATAATGAAACACTGATTAAAATTAAGATACAATTAATACAAAACGAAATTCGTTTTAAAGAAAGGCTTTGTGCTTTCTGTTTGAGGTCTCTGTGGAAGTTTTAAAGCAGTCTTTTAGTGCCGCTTTGAACGGTTGCGACGCGTCCGTAATGGAGAACTGTCACGTAAGATGGTAATATTATTATTATAAATAATAAATCGTGTGATAATCCCGCCCCCCTAATTAAGAGGCGATATCTGACCGGCATATCATCAAAAATGTCCGGAAAACGAAACCTCTGCCGGTCACTTTGACCGGCACCATTTTTTTCTAGCGGAAACTCTGGTCTACACATAAACTGTCTAGAGATGAAAGCGGTCGAAAACGCCCAGATATGCTACCCAGGGCCAAGCTTTGCCCAGGGGAGTGGTCCCTACATCCCCTGGCAGTGCAAAACATCTGGGACATTTTCGGCAGAGCAGAGGTAGACCTATTCGCGTCGCAAACCAACGCTCACTGCCCAATGTTCTTCTCAAAAGAAAGGGACGCGCTGGCCCTAGACTGGCCCAGGTGCCTTCTTTATGCGTTTCCCCCAGTCGCCTTTTTACCACAGGTAATCAAGCGACTCAGGGAGAGCAAATGCTCGATACTCTTGATAGCCCCGTTCTGGGAGAATCAAGTTTGGTTCCCAGAGCTGATAGAACTGGGGAACACAGCTCCATGGCCGATTCCGCTGAGGAAGGACCTGTTGTCCCAGGCCCAGGGCGCAGTTTGGCACCCATACCCCGAGCTGTGGGCCCTACATGTGTGGGCGATCAACTATCATCATTTCACCTCCCGGAGGGAGTGCTGAACACGATCACTCAGGCTAGAGCTCCGTCTACTAGACGGCTCTATGCATCTAAATGGTCAGTGTTCGCTGAATGGTGTTCAGCTCATGATTTAAACCCTCTAGATTGTGAGGTAATGGTGGTGCTTTCTTTCTTGCAAGAGCTGTTGGACAACGGGAGAACCTCATCCACGCTCAAGGTGTATGTGGCGGCTATAGCAGCTTTTACGAAGCCTGTGAATGGCCAGTCGCTGGGAAAGAATGACCTCATAATCCGTTTCCTCAGGCGAGCTAGGAGACTGAACCCTCCTTGACCTCCCTCGGTTCCAGCTTGGGACCTTTCTACAGTCCTAGAGGCCATGAAAGGTGGATCATTCGAACCATTACATGCGGTGGAGCTAAAGTACCTTTCCTTCAAAACCGCTTTTCTGCTGGCACTAGCCTCAGTAAAACTGGTGGGCGACCTGCACGCGCTCTCAGTGAGCACTACGTGTCTGGAATTTGGGCCTAATGACTCTAAAGTCATCCTCAAACCAAGACATGGTTATGTCCCGAAGGTGCTTGCGACTCCGTTTAGAGCGCAAGTTATTTCCCTCTCAGCCCTCCCTGCGTCCGACAGTGAGGCTGGGGTTAATTTCCTTTGCCCAGTAAGGGCTTTCAGGATTTATGTGGAGCGCTCTGCTGCCTTTAGGCAGACAGAGCAGCTTTTTGTTTCATTCGGTGGCCGCGTTAAAGGGCTAGCCATCTCGAAACAGACCCTGTCCAGATGGATAGTAGACGCTATTGCATCGGCTTATGTATCCAAGGGCCTGGATTGCCCCTTGGGGGTTAGGGCCCACTCGACTAGAGGCATGGCTTCGTCGTGGGTCTGGACAAGTGGGGTCTCGCTTCATGAGTTCACTCTAGGCTTACTTGTGGAGCATTGGAGGCTGCTGCTCTGCTGATCGATTGCTCCTGTCTGCTCTGCTGCTGCTGCGTTGCATTGGTTTGTGTCTGTAAGCTTCGTATCTTTCTGTTTTAATCATTATTTACTATCATTCCTTGTTATTTATACTGCTAAATATAACTTAATCAACATCACACATTAACCGGACATCGCTAGCTTCAATCTAAATCGTTATTGCTAGTTCAACACGCTAGTAATTTGCTAGCCTGTTAGCGTGCCATCCGTGCGCTCTTTATTTATTTATTTTTATTCTCTAGTGTGCTCGCACCTCATGTAACATGTATAGCATAGCCTTCTCTGCCAGCACAGGTTTTACATGTGATAAATGCAGGGAGATAGTTAGGTTGGCCGAGAAGATTTCAGAACTAGAGACACGCATCCAAACTTTAATCGAGGTTAACTGTAAGAGTGCAAGGGCTTTAGATACTGCTTTGGATGCGACTAGCTTAGTGAACTCTGTACATGGTTCGGTTCCGGCCCCAGAGCCCGTGCAGCAGGGCGATTGGGTGACGGTGAGACGCTATAGTCGCGGGACAAAACACCCCTCTTCCGTTCCGATAACAACAATAAACAGGTTCTCCCCACTCAGTGAAACACCCACTGAGAATCCTGTTGATTGTGCCCTAGTTATTGGCGATTCTATGGTATGATTCAACGCTCATTGCCCGATGTTCTTTTCGAAGAATGAGGGCACGCTGGCCCAAGCATGGCCCAGCTGCCCACTGTACGCTTTTCCCCCGATCTCGCTGTTACCACAGGTAATCAGGAGAATCAGGGAGACTGGCCACTCGGTGCTCCTCGTAGCCCCGCGATGGGAGAACCAAATCTGGTTCCCGGAGCTGATGCGGCTGATGAACTTAGCCCCATGGCCGATTCCGGTGAGAAGGGATCTCCTCTCTCAAGCCGGCGGCTCGATTTGGCATCCTCATCCAGAGCGCTGGTCTCTGCATGCATGGATAATCAACGGATACCCGTTGTCCTGCCAGAAGGGGTTGTGAACACGATCACGCAGTCTAGAGCTCCTTCCACGAGAAGGCTCTACGCGTCTAAATGGTCTGTGTTTACTAGCTGGTGCGTGGGAAAAGACCTGGACCCACAAACCTGTGGGGTCTCTGGGGTGCGTTGTTTCCTTCAAGGGCTACTGGATAAGGGCAGGTCCCCTTCCACGCTCAAAGTTTACGTTGCGGCCATTGCGGTGTTCGCAGAGTCGACGCGCGGCCAGTCAATAGGAAGGAACAAGCTTCTTTGGCCAGAAGATTGCATAATAATGTTATGTATTAGATTAACAAGTTCCATAAAACTTTGCTTCATGTTATTTGTTGCCCTGTTTTGTACTAGATTAATATAGCATGTCTTTATTAAAGACATCACACATCAATGTTATCAATGTTTGAGGTTTGCCATGCATCTATGAGTGATAGAGCTTATAGTTATAGCTGAGCTTATTTGTCATTAAATGACGAGATGCAAAATGCCTTCAAATAATTCAAAAATGTAGTCTATTTTCAACTTCACCTTTCATTCTAAAATGCATCGACCCGTTTTCCAGATGTATAAAGGACAATCTTCAATGATTTGGCGCCATCTTGAGGTAATGAAACAGAATCGGTCAACACATTTACATAATTGCACTAGTTAATATAAAGTTGTGGGATTTGAGGAAGTGTCCTAAAATCCTAAATTTAATATAAAATATACTGAGATCATTGCAGTAAACAGACTCACCGACTGCATGCCAGAGGCATAAAAACATTTTAATTGCTTCCAGAAACACACTTTTACATTAAACGTTTCACATTTATTCCTTAAAGCTGTTTCTGCACAATATTCGCTGCTTCTTGGACCACATAGCACTTTTGACCGCGTCTCTCAGTGGTAGCAGGGGTCTGTAGAGTTGAAGAAGACACCACCAGAAGCTTTTGTTGCTGAAAACTCTCATCAGAGACCGAAACTTCATCCAGGTACTGCTTCAGATAGGTCCTCAGTCGTTCATTCTCCTGTAACAGAAGCTCTTTCTCTCGCTTCAGACACAAACGGTCAAGCTGAACCTTGTTGTAACGTTGCCAAAACTTCCCAAGAGGAGAATAGTCATGTATTAGCTGTGGAAAGAGGATAGGACAAGAGGAGTAAAGTCAAAAGACAACACAAAAGATATACTGAATTTAACAGATGACTAGAATAATGCAGTAATGAAACTGCATGAAATATCTGAAATGACTTCCCCCAAAGCGACATATATCTGAGTGAAACAGGATATCCATTGAGAAAATAATGATTTTCATTTTTCTATCTGGAATTAATTGGATTGTAAAAAGCAGCCACTCCATGTCAGAATGATGGCAGATTTAAAAGCAAGTGGTTTACAGTAGTTTGTGGGATTGTGATGGAGTGTGATTTTAATAAACCTGAGTGAGTTTCTCATCTGCCGACTTCATGGCATTGGCTTTCTCCTGACTCAGCTCTTCTTCACTCAATGATGATTTGTAGAAGGGCAGAACCTTCTCGTGCTCCGTCTCCATCTTACTGCACACCTCAGAGAGACGCATCAACCTTTCCCCCTATGGAAGAGACAGAATGGGTGACTGATTGGATGTTGAGAGTATTGCTAATATTAATTAATTAAGCTCCAGAATTACATAATCTCTACTTCCAATAAATATACAAAATGCATCCCTGTTGCAAGAAAAAATATATATTTCTGGTCTACTAATGATACAAGACACAGTTTCTCCTGTTTCAGCTTGACTGAGATATTAACTAATAAGGATGTATCTAAACTAAATAAAGTTGTATGTTTTATTATGCATAAAATGCTTAAATGTTAATGTATCATTAAAAGACATTCTGTGTTCTGATATGGTTTTGCATGTAGTGTGAAATTATGATGTAAAACATTAAATATAATAGATTTTAAATGTTGGTCATTACTTGCCAGAGGGTGAAAATACTCTATTAAGCAATCCAAAATTGCATCTCACCAAGTTCCAACATCGTTGTTGATCTTAGAATAACATTCCAATCAACCAATCAGATTCAAGGGCTAGGTTTACAGTTAATGTTCAGTTTAGGCTTATAACAGTGATTAGGGGTACACCATTCTTATACAGCTGTCATTTCCCTCTGATTTGAGAAGTTATGGTTAGGTTTAGATTTAGAGGTACGAATAGTTGTTAGGACAATGGTTTTAGACAGGAATGTTGTTGCAGGATTAACAAAATATAACTATTACTTGGAAAATGTAAAAAAAAAATTAGTTTAAATGTGGGTGTAATAAATTTACCAAAGCTATTGTCTCCTGTAGTTTTTTAGCAGCATTGTTGCTTTGAACGGTAAGTTTAGTGAGCTGCTTTCTCCGAATGGTTTGGGCAGCACGGAGCTGGACTCTAAAATGTTGAACTTCCTGGCCGAGCTCATCACGGTCTGAACGAAGCTGCTGAACTGTTCCTCCACTTTGACTAGAGCTCAGCTGACAGCGCAGAGCTGAGATGGTCTCCTGCAAAAGTTTTGTACAGTTTAAATTGCAACAAAATCATCAAAATGATGAAATATCACAATTGGAAGAAAAATGCTTGAACAAAGTAGTCAGCAAAAACAGATCCCACACTGGATTTTTGTCTGACCTGCAGCTTCTGAATGTGCTTTTGATGTGCGTCGATCTCTTTAACACTCTGTTTATCCTTGACATCCAAAGAGTTGAATGCGATGATTTTGTCTTTGGTGGACTTGTTAAATTCGTGTGAAACCTCCTTCATGTCTTGCCAGAGTTTTTCAATAACCCCTTCCATCTGTTCTTTCACTGTTTGATTTTCCTCTTTGTTCTGCAGAAATAAAACCAACAACATATAATTTTACCTTTGCTCTAGCTTGTTGAATAATCTAGTTTTTACTAAACCTATGTGTAGGAGCCATACATTGGGTTTGATTAGTCTTTTGTGATATTTCTTCTACTAGTGCAAAATACCCGTGCAAAATCTTTTTGTGTGTGTTTTTAGTAATTGTTGGTTTGGTGCCCGTGAAAGAGACTGTGAACGCATTGAATTCAGGGAGCAGTGCAAAGTGCCCGTGCAAAATCAGTTTTTGTAAGCGATCGCTGAACAAAAAAGTTCAGGAGATATTTCTTAGCGATGGCTGATTTCAACAGTTTCAATATGATAAAAAATAACTTTTATATTGATTCAATGGATTAATTGCATTTTGGAAGAAAAAAAGTGTCATGATCTATTGCATTTTTGGGGGAAAATAATCCGTTTTTATAATAAATCTTTGAAAATCAAAATCTGGAAAAAATAATCCGTTTTTATAATAAATCTTTAATAAAAATTACACAGCAAAATTTCAGAGACTAGTGCAAAAAATGCCCGTGCAAAATCAGTTTTTGTGTGTGTTTTTAGTAATTGTTGGTTTGGTGTGTGCTCATTGTTACAATTACACAGCAAAAGTTCAGTGACATTTTTATTTGTGCATGGTAAAAAGCGCACAGTGAACTCCGAGAAAACGCTATGCTTGAGCAAACAGTTTGTGAATAGGCAACTACAAATGATGCCCGTGAAAGAGACTGTGAACGCATTGAATAGGATATGTTTAGTTGGTGAATAGCATAGGCTATTACACAGTAGCGATAGCGTTAAGCGCACCAGAATGAAATATAATATTTCATTACATGTGGTTTAAATAATATTATGAATAAGCACCTCGATTCAGGGAGCAGTGCAAAGTGCCCGTGCAAAATCAGTTTTTGTGAGCTGATCGCCGTCAAAAAAGTTCAGGAGATATTTCTTGCGATGGCAATATGATCAAAAATAACTTTATATTGATTCAATGGATTAATTGCATTTTGAAAAAAAAAAAAAAAGTCATGAATTTATTGCATTTTTGGGAAAAAATAATCCGTTTTTATAATAAATCTTAAAAAATTCAAATCCAGATTTTGATTTTCAATGTTGTTATAACCTAAAGATGCTATGTGAAAGTTTGAAACAGAAAATAGTGGTTTTCACACATTTAGTGGTTATCTCACATTCGAGAGATATGCGAATAACACACAGACAGACAGACGGACGTTTCTGTAATTTATAGATAGATGGATTTATCACGTTCGGGAACCAAACTATAATATTCAGAAGTAAACAGTGTAGCTGACTGAGTGTTTATGTCAGAATGTTTATTTTTAAACCACAACCTTCTTGGGGCTTCTTTGACCGATACAACTCTCTAATGTCAGAATGTTTATTTTTAAACCACAACCTTTTAAAAATGACATATTTAATGATATCTTTTGCATTTCTCATCCAAACAATGTCAAACTTGGCACTGCACTTACTCGTGCCCGTGGCGAGACACCTGTCGAGTTTGAAATCAATCGGACTAACGGTTCGAGAGATATGCGAGGAACAGACACACACACAGACAGACAGACAGACAGACAGACGTTTCTGTAATTTATAGATAGATATTTTTATTTGTGCATGGTAGAAAGCACACAGTGTAGCCTACTCCGAGAAAACGCTATGCTTGAGGAAACAGTTTGTGAATAGGCTACTACAAATGATGGCCGTGAAAGAGACTGTGAACGCATTGAATAGGATATGTTTAGTTGGTGAATAGCATAGGCTACTATTACACAGTTGCGATAACTTTAAGCGCACCAGAATGAAATATAATATTCAGAAGTAAACAGCATAGCTGACTTACAGATTCAGTTTACATCCACAAATGAATAAGCGTGTCGATTCAGGGAGCAGTGCAAAGTGCCCGTGCAAAATCAGTTTTTGTGAGCTGATCGCCGTCAAAAAAGTTCAGGAGATATTTCTTAGTGATGGCTGATTTTAACAGTTTCAATATGATAGCATTTTGAAAAAAAGTGTCATGAATTTATTGCATTTTTTGGGGAAAATTATCCGTTTTTATAATAAATCTTTGAAAATTCAAATCTGGATTTGAATTTTTTATGATATTATAACCTAAAGATGCTATGTGAAAGTTTGAAACAGAAAATAGTGGTTTTCATCTTGTTACTTTCTTGGTAAAGAAAACGTCTCAGGTTACGACTGTAACCTATGTTCCCTGAGAACAGGGAACTCTACACTACGTCAGAATGACGCTATGGGGGAACGCCTCAGGCGTGACAGGTGTCTGAAATCAAATATCAACTCACGTCAATCATGTTGACCGGCGACAGCCCGCGCATCATCAGCTTGAATGATGAGCGCGCGACCTGGATGTATAAAGGGGAGCCTTGCACACATGACAACATCCTATCGTCTGAAGGGACTGTTGCAGGCAGGCCCCGAGGCATGGCAGGAAGACGTAGTGTCTCGTTCCCTGTTCTCAGGGAACATAGGTTACAGTCGTAACCTGAGACGTTCCCTTTCGAAAGGGAACTCTACACTACGTCAGAATGACGCTATGGGGAACGATATACCAACGCCACCATGCTGAGGGGAGTGCATGCCCAAAGGCAGTGACAACTGTCCGAACCAGTAATTCAGAAAACACTGGAACCACTCACCCTTAGGTCACATCGGGCTGTCAGTGACAGCACTCCCTACCGGTCATCACCCAAGCTAATGAACCAAGAAACCGCCAGAACATAGTTAATGGGGGGGTATCTGGGCCAGCTCAAAGGCTTAGGACCACAGCTTCCAAAAGAAGGGGTCCCTTCTAGGGAGTGTGGCTAGGGGGCCCAAGGGACTCCCAGCCAGTCACTATTCAGGGGAGCGTGCCACCTGAAATACCACCAGGCAGGCCTGACCTGGTGTCACTACATAAGACACTAGAGTCTGGCCACTTCCTGTCTGTCTGAAGACAGAGCCTCTGGACACTTGCCTTAAGAAGGCATCCAACCCGAGGGACTGCAAAACAGGCAGTGAACCACTCAGCCCGGATCTCAGAGACGGGACATCCTGGAGAGTATGACTCAGCATAGTGCTTTACAACCCTTGCCAGCGAGGGGAGTCTCTCTACTCGATCCATGGATCTACCCAGTGTTTGTGTTTCAAAACACTGAGGAGGCCTGTGAGGGCCTAAAGGGAGCTACCTCCAGGAAGGCCTGGTAGGACCTCTAACCTGGCGACCACAACATGGGGGAGCTTGTATTCAACCACAATATGTGGGAGCTTACCTTCAGGAAGGCCGGTGAGGCCTCTGACCTGGCAACCACAACATGTGGGAGCTCATATCAGGAAGGCCGGTGAGGCCTCTAACCTGGTGACCACAGCATGTGGGAGCTCCTATCAGGAAGGCCGGTGAGGCCTCTAACCTGGTGACCACAGCATGTGGGAGCTCCTATCAGGAAGGCCGGTGAGGCCTCTAACCTGGCGACCACAGGATGTGGGAGCTCACTTTCAGAAAGGGAATAAAGCGTACAGCGCACAACCCTTACCATAAAAAATGGAAATAGAAAGTACATGAAAGAAAGTGCATGTACTTAGCCATTCTGAACCCAAGAAGGCCTGATGAGGCCTCTAACCTGGCGACCACAGCATGTGGGAGCTCATACTCGGGAAGGCCGGTGAGGCCTGTAACACGGTGACCACAGTGTGTGGGAGCTCATCAGAATGTGGAAGTTAGCTAGAGAAAAACATCTGTCGTAATAAAGTGACGACAGGAAGTAAGACCAGGGTCTGAGCCACATAGGAAGGGACAGAAGCGATATGCGCATGACCCTTACCATAGAAAATGGATTTAGAAAATACACAAGACATAAGTCGTGTGACTTACCATAAGCATGGTTTAAAAAAGGTACGGAACGTATGTACCAAAAAGGAATGAAGTAAAGGTTTGCTTCGTACTTCATCACTCTAAAAACACAGTATGTGTGAGCCCACATTCGGGAAGGCCGGATGAGGCCTGTAACCTGACATGTAAAAGCTCAAACCCAGGAAGGCCTGGTAAGGCCTGTAACCAGGGAACCACCGTACGTGGGAACCTATAATCAGGAAAGCCAGAAGAAGCCTGCAACCTGATAGACACAATACGTGGGAGTTCTCATTCAGTAAGGCCTGGTGAGGCCTGCCACCTGACATGAAAGAACTCATAACCAGGAAGGCCGCAGAGGCCTAAAGCCTGGTGACCACTAATTGTGGAAGGTTAAAACTCAGGAAGGCCGGTGAGGCCTGTGACCTAACGACCACCGCACGTGGGAGCTCAAATTCAAGAAGGCCTGGTGAGGCCTATAACTTGATAATCACAGTAAGTGGAAGCTCACAGCATGTAGGAGCTCACATTCAGGAAGGCCGGCGAGGCCTGTAACCGGACATGTGAAGGCTCCTAACCAAGAAGGCCTGGTGAGGCCTATAACCTGGTGACTACAGTATGTGGGAGCTCATATACAACCACAGTATGTGGGAGCTCATACTCAGGAAGGCCTGGTGAGGCCTCTGACCTGATAACCACAGAATGTGGGAGCTCATAACCAGGAAGGCCAGATGAGGCCTGTAACCTGATGACCACAGTATGTAGGAGCTCACATTCAGGAAGGCCGGTGAGGCCTGTAACCTGACATGTGGAGGCTCGTAACCAGGAAGGCCTGGTGAGGCCTATAACCTGGCAACTACAGTATGTGGGAGCTCATATTCAACCACAGTATGTGGGAGCTCATACTCAGGAAGGCCTAGTGAGGCCTGTGACCTGACAACCACAGCATGTGGGAGCTCATATTCAACCAAAATATGTGGAAGCTCTCATTCAGGAAGGCCTGGTGAGGCCTCTGACCTGATAACCACAGAATGTGGGGGCTCATATTCAAGAAGGCCTGGTGAGGCCTAAAACTTGATAACCACAGAATGTGGGAGCTCATATTCAACCACAGTATGTGAGAGCTATACTCAGGAAGGCCTAGTGAGGCCTATGACCTGATAACCACAGTATGTGGGAGCTCATATTCAAGAAGGCCTGGTGAGGCCTAAAACTTGATAACCACAGAATGTGGGAGCTCATATTCAACCACAGTATGTGGGAGCTCATAATCAAGAAGGCCTGGTAAGGCCTATAACTTGATAACCACAGTAAGTGGAAGCTCACAGTATGTAGGAGCTCACATTCAGGAAGGCCGGCGAGGCCCGAAACCTGACATGTGAAAACTCCTAACCAAGAAGGCCTGGTGAGGCCTATAACCTGGCGACTACAGTATGTGGGAGCTCATGTACAACCACAGTATGAGGGAGCTCACATTCAGGAAGGCCGGCGAGGCCCGAAACCTGACATGTGAAAAACTCCTAACCAAGAAGGCCTGGTGAGGCCTATAACCTGGCGACTACAGTATGTGGGAGCTCATAACCAGGAAGGCCGGATGAGGCCTGTAACCTGATGACCACAGTATGTGGGAGCTCACATTCAGGAAGGCCGGGTGAGGCCTGCAACCTGACATGTAGAAGCCCATCACCAGGAAGGCCGGTGAGGCCTGTAACCTGGCGCCACAGTATGTGGGAGCTCATAACCAGGAAGGCCTGGCGAGGCCTGTAACGTGGCGACCACCGTGTATGGGAGCTCATATTCAGGAAGGCCTAGTAAGGCCTGTAACCTGATATCCCAGTATGTGGGAGCTCATAACCAGGAAGGCCGGATGAGGCCTGTAACCTGGCGACCACAGAATGTGGGAGCTCACATTCAGGAAGGCCGGTGAGGCCTGTAACCTGACATGTGGAAGCTCATAACCAGGAAGGCCTGGTGAGGCCTATAACCTGGCAACTACAGTATGTGGGAGCTCATTTTCAAGAAGGCCTGGTGAGGCCTCTGACCTGATAACCACAGAATGTGGGAGCTCATATTCAGGAAGGCCTGGTGAGGCCTCTGACCTGATAACCACAGTATGTGGGAGCTCATATTCAACCACAGTATGTGGGAGCTCATACTCAGGAAGGCCTGGTGAGGCCTATGACCTGATAACCACAGTATGTGGGAGCTCATATTCAAGAAGGCTTGGTGAAGCCTATAACTTGATAACCACAGAATGTGGGAGCTCATATCACAGTATGTGGGAGCTCATATTCAAGAAGGCCTGGTGAGGCCTATAACTTGATAACCACAGAATGTGGGAGCTCATATTCAAGAAGGCCTGGAGCGGCCCATTCATATTCAGGAAGGCCTAGTGAGGCCTATAACCTGATAACCACATTACTCCTTGACAGTCAATTCCTGGGAGCTCACCTCAGGGAGGCCCAAGCACTGTCCGGTTGCAAAATGGGGACTGCCTGGTCAAGGAGGCCTGTTAAGACCTACTACCTGACCATCGAAAAAATCTTTAGATTTACTCCCATAACATTTTGCCCCAGACTCTAAAACAGGAGATGTGGTCTGAAAAGAAACAGAAATATGTTAATTTCACATTTTACAAAAAGACCAGAATTACACCTGCTCTTTTTGTTCACTGCTCATTTTTCAATTAAAATGCAGCCAAAAACACTGGATAACGCGATCTGGATGATAGGCTGAATTACTAAATATCTAACTTCTTAAAAGTCAGATAATATTCCATCATTTTAATTCATAGAATTAAATGCAGCCATACTCACCAGACAATACTGTTTTAACATTTATACGTTCTCGTAATCTACACACTGCCTCGGCAAGCGCGAGAAAAGAGCCGTTAAAAAATATTTGGCTTCCATCCCTCGAGAAGAAAGTCAACAGGTGCGAGGTTGAAACATCCGACAGCGCACGGATTTTTTCTTTCTCACGCGCGCCGAGATATTTCTTAATGAACACTGCCAGCACCCTTAGGAACTGACTGTGAACGCCTCGTACCCAAACAGTATTGTTTCACAGATCGCACGCACCACAGCTCAGATGCTGAACCCTCCTCCCTCGAGAAAAGGATCCGCGAAAGCGGAGCATTTTTAAATAAAAAAACGCTCACAGTTTGCACAAGAGGCTCTCTCGAGAGCCTCCCGCGCGCTTCAGCGATATTCTCAATACAGACAAACAGTCCCTGAAGACGAAAAGATGTTGTCATGTGTGCAAGGCTCCCCTTTATACATCCAGGTCGCGCGCTCATCATTCAAGCTGATGATGCGCGGGCTGTCGCCGGTCAACATGATTGACGTGAGTTGATATTTGATTTCAGACACCTGTCACGCCTGAGGCGTTCCCCCATAGCGTCATTCTGACGTAGTGTAGAGTTCCCTTTCGAAAGGGAACACATTTTTACTAAAAATTAATCAAAATGGATTTATCACGTTCTGGAACCAAACTATAATATTCAGAAGTAAACAGTGTAGCTGACTGAGTGTTTATGTCAGAATGTTTATTTTTAAACCACAACCTTTTAAAAAATGATATATTTAACGATATCTTTAGCATTTCTCATCCAAACAACGTCAAACTTGGCACTGCACTTACTCGTGACCGTAGCGAGACACCTGTCAAGTTTGAAATCCATCGGACTAACGGTTCGAGAGATATGTGGTTAACAGACACACAGACAGACAGACACACAGACAGACAGACGTTTCTGTAATTTATAGAGAGATCCTTCTATACTGTTGTGTATGTGCACGCGCGGTGTGACGTCATTTGTAACTATGGCACCGTGAGGGGGTTTGGTGTGTATATTAGCGTGTGTGTTCACCTGTGGGACATGGCGGGTTCTTTGGAGCATGGTTGCAGGGTGAGCATGGGGAAAAACGTTCTTTTGACCGTCACTACTGTTAATGACGTTACTACCATCACTATCTGTTACTATGCGCTGTTTGATGTATCTTCACTCGACTGATGGAATGCATCTACCAAAGTAAGTGATTGGTGTTTGTTCTTTCTGCTGGTGAAACGGAGTAATAAAGATAACATAAGATGTAATGCTTCAGTGTGACGCGTCTTTAGTATAATCTCCTCGTGTCTTAAGCCTGGCTCACACTACAGGAGTTTTAAAATCCTAACCGATTTTGAAATCTGGTTGCAGCACACACTTAAGGAGAATCTTTGCAGATTTTCTTCCCTCAAATCTTAAACATGCTCACACTACAAGGTTTGAAAATCGCGGTGCACCACACACTGCAAAATGTTATTAAGATTATCGTGCCAGAGGAAGCGCCTCACGTGATCTCACGCAGCAGATCTGAAGTGGAAAAGCATGGAAACATATGGGATATGCATTGCCACGTGAGACACACACACACGCACGCACATACACACGCACAGAGACTTTGAACCTACCGGTACTTTGAGTTAAGAGCTTAGATCGGGCCCAAAAAATCAAGCCCGACCCTACCCGAGCCCATGCACGTTGTGTCCGAGCCCGGCCCGACACAACACAACACAATACATTAACATAACTGTAATTATGAGCCCGAGCCCTATTTAAACCCGACCATTTTTTTTAATACGTGGGCTGTTATAACCAGGGGCGGTGCCAGATATTTTTTTAACACAGGTGCTGAGGGGGGTGCTAGATATATAGCCTATATAAATACTATTACAAAAATTGGCCATTTAATATTTAATTATTTCAATTGTCACAATTAAAGTATTAATTTTATTAAATTGACCAAGAATAACATTCAGCATTCAATCAAATATTGATTAAAGATTTATTATTATTAGGCTAATAATGTTATTTCAACATAATTTTTACATTTCCGTTGAATGAACAGTTTAATGACTGAGTGACAGTCTCTAATGCGCAGAGACTTTCAATGTCAATACTGGTGAAATATAAGCAGAAAGCCTCTCGTAAAGTGAGATTCAAGGAATTAACTGTTATATAAAAATGGTCTAACAAGCTCATTGTCAGGTTTATTGTGTTTATTAGGCTATATTGTGGACCCCCGAAACTTATTTTGACGTGTTGTGTCTTCATTTTAATCCACTTCGTTTTAATCCACTTCCCAACGCGCTTTTTAGTTTCGGTTTAATTACTGAACATACTCGTCTTTGTGCCTGCTGACCACAGCGTAACACTTATTTATTTAGCAATAAATAAATGGAGATAAAAACGCATATCGAGTTGAGTCACTCAAAATTATCTCAAGGGAAATTCCTTCAGCACGACAGCCCTACTTGTTTCTTGGCTATTTTGACAGCACTGACGTAATCACAGACTTGCTCATCCCGATTTAAAATCTTAAATATCAAACATGTTTGATATGATCGGGGCGAGCCCGATTTGTGTGAGAGCAGATCGGGAGGTGCAAGATTCGATCTGTGAACGCCTCACATTACCAGATAATCTGCGCCGAACATCGGAACCGATCAAGGTCCTCGACAAGATTTTTTCTCCGATTCTCGGGAGGGGGAAATCGGGCATAAATCGGCCTAAAACTCCTGTAGTGTGAGCCAGGCATTAGCCTGCTGCGGCTTTTGGATTGTTTTTTGAGTACATGCCGTTATACTATGAATATGGCACTATGACAAATTGCTGGTGATGTTCCTCATTTGTAAGTCATTTTGGATAACCGCATCTGCCAAATGAATAAATATGAACATAATAAAATCAGTACCTGTTTTTTAATTTGATTGCAATTGCTCTCGTAGTCACGTCTCGCCTCACTGTCAATATCAGCGTAGTGCTTTTCCATGGAAAACATTACATTATCCAAATTCACACTCTCCTGCTGGTGCTGTGAAAGAATCTGCTCCCTGGAATTTAAAAGAAATAACATACAGATGATGCTACATTGGCTCAATCCTTCGCAGTGCATTTTCATGTCCCCATATAGATCTTTTTGTATAGAATATTATACCATTTTTTGTGTGAAATCCTGTTCATGACATCACTTTTGGTGGGAAAACAGTGTAAACATCATTGTTAGTAATGCTCTTGTGAATTTAGCAGTGTTTTATGGTATTAGTTGGAGTTTCTTGGATTAAATGACATCAATCCTCATGATAATATCAATATTTCAATAGATAATCAGAAAATATACAAATTCAACAACAAAATTGAAATGAACTTCAAGCTGATACCCTCGAGATTACTTCTTTTTTAGAGCTAGGTTCAATCCTGTTGTTAACCTTGTGGTTAAAGTTTATTACGATAATCCACTTTAGACTTTCTACTATCTCTAATTAATTTGCAACTACATGTCAACTAACTCTCATTAGAGTATAAGTAGACTATTAGGGTTAGTACAATGTTACAGTTTTTCTCCATTGGTTTGGCTCATTTCTTGAAACAGAAATTACATTCTCAAAACTCTAAGATCATTTGGCAAAACAGTCTTACAGTTCAGCACAACACTATAGCTCACTTGCAAAAGCTCATATCTCTCCCAAAACTGTTCACTCATGCTTCAAATCTAAATTCCTTTCCCATATAAAGAGTCAGTGCCATGAAAATGGTAAAGATCCTTCTCAATTGCTTTGGCTCATTTCTTGAAACAGACCGGACGTTCTCAACACTCTTGGTGCTTTTTCCAAAATAATCTGGATGGTTCGGCACAACACCATGGTTCACCTGCAAAAGCTCATACCTCTCCCAAAACAGTTACATGAGTGGGTCAAAACTAAATTTCCTTCTCATTTAAACAGTCAGTGCCACCAAAATGCTTCGTCCCTTTGGCATTGTGTAAGCACCGCAAGTCAAAATGTTTAGATGTTTTGTCACTATGGCAGAGGACCATTGAAATATCCCTCATGTCCACCTTTCAGTCTTAGCCTAGTTCTTCATTGACAATGGTTACTGTTTTTTGTCTAGCTAACAGAATACAATTGTGTATAAAACTGAAAAAAAGAAATAGGATTTTAGGGTAAGAGTAGCCTCCAAGGTTTGACACGCAGCGTCCATTGCATGGAGCAGGGACCTCTGATCTTGAGCCCGATGCTCATACACTCTCCACCTCCAAGCGGAGAAATACTCCTCAATAGGATAGGTAGGAACACCATGACCATCTTTGGATTGAGTAGTGAACCAGGCCCTGATGAGCGGGCCACAGTGGAAGTTCACATTGTCCCATACAATGACATATTGTGGTAGGTGAGGCCCTACAAGACCTCTCTCATTTTCAGGGATCAAATCAAAATGAAGGCGGTCCAAGAAGATGAGGAGCTTCTGTATGGGCCAAGACTGGGGATGTGAGTGGCCACACCATTCTCAGATATGGCAGCACACATAGTTATATTGCCCCCTCGCTGGCCTGGGACATCCACCATGGCCCGGTGGCCAATAATATTATATGGTATTTTTATTTATATATATATATATATATATATATATATTTATTTATATATATATATATATATATATATATATATATATATATATATATATGGTATTCATGGTATTATGTTCTTGACTAATTTTGACAATTGAACAGACTATTGTGCATGTGATGACTTATCTATCTATAAATTACAGAAACGTCTGTCTGTCTTGTCTGTCTGTCTGTCTGTGTGTGTGTGTGTGTGTGTGTGTGTGTGTGTCTGTTCCTCGCATATCTCTCGAACCGTTAGTCCGATTGATTTCAAACTCGACAGGTGTCTTGCCACGTGCACGAGTAAGTGCAGTGTCAAGTTTGACGTTGTTTGGATGAGAAATGCAAAAGATATCGTTAAATATATCATTTTTAGAAGGTTGTGGTTTAAAAATAAACATTCTGACATTAGAGAGTTGTATCGGTCAAATAAGCCCCAAGAAGGTTGTGGTTTAAAAATAAACATTCTGACATAAACACTCAGTCAGCTACACTGTTTACTTCTGAATATTATAGTTTGGTTCCCGAACGTGATAAATCCATCTATCTATAAATTCAACGTCCGTCTGTCTGTCTGTGTGTTATTCGCATATCTCTCGAATGTGAGATAACCACTAAATGTGTGAAAACCACTATTTTCTGTTTCAAACTTTCACATAGCATCTTTAGGTTATAATAACATAAAAAATTCAAATCCAGATTTTGATTTTCAAAGATTTATTATAAAAACGGATAATTTTTTCCCAAAAATGCAATAAATTCATGACTTTTTTTTTTCAAAATGCAATTAATCCATTGAATCAATATAAAGTTATTTTTTATCATATTGCCATCGCAAGAAATATCTCCTGAACTTTTTTGACGGCGATCAGCTCACAAAAACTGATTTTGCACGGGCACTTTGCACTGCTCCCTGAATCGAGGTGCTTATTCATTTGTGGATGTTAACTGAATCTGTAAGTCAGCTATGCTGTTTCTGAATATTATATTTCATTCTGGTGCGCTTAACGCTATCGCTACTGTGTAATAGTAGCCTATGCTATTCACCAACTAAACATATCCTATTCAATGCGTTCACAGTCTCTTACACGGGCATCATTTGTAGTTGCCTATTCACAAACTGTTTGCTCAAGCATAGCGTTTTCTCGGAGTTCACTGTGTGCTTTTTACCATGCACAAATAAAAATGTCCCTGAACTTTTGCTGTGTAATTGTAACAATGAGCACACACCAAACCAACAATTACTAAAAACACACACAAAAACTGATTTTGCATGGGCATTTTTTGCACTAGTCTATCTATAAATTACATAAACGTCTGTCTGTCTGTGTGTGTGTGTGTGTGTCTGTTCCTCGCATATCTCTCGAACCGTTAGTCCGATTGATTTCAAACTCGACAGGTGTCTCGCCACGGGCACGAGTAAGTGCAGTGCCAAGTTTGACATTGTTTGGATGAGAAATGCAAAATATATAGTTAAATATATCATTTTTAGAAGGTTGTGGTTTAAAAATAAACATTCTGACATTAGAGAGTTGTATCGGTCAAAGAAGCCCCAAGAAGGTTGTGGTTTAAAAATAAACATTCTGACATTAGAGAGTTGTATCGGTCAAAGAAGCCCTAAGAAGGTTGTGGTTTAAAAATAAACATTCTGACATAAACACTCAGTCAGCTACACTGTTTACTTCTGAATATTATAGTTTTGTTCCAGAACCATAGACTGTAAAAAATAGTCCAGAACGTGATAAATGCATTTTGATTAATTTGAGTAAAAATGTGTTTTCTTTACCAAGAAAGTGGCAAGATGAAAACCACTATTTTCTGTTTCAAACTTTCACATAGCATCTTTAGGTTATAATAACATAAAAAATTCAAATCCAGATTTTGATTTTCAAAGATCTATTATAAAACCGGATTATTTTCCCCCAAAATGCAATAAATTCAAGACACTTTTTTTTCAAAATGCTATCATATTGAAACTGTTGAAATCAGCCATCACTAAGAAATATCTCCTGAACTTTTTTGACGGCGATCAGCTCACAAAAACTGATTTTGCACGGGCACTTTGCACTGCTCCCTGAATCGAGGTGCTTATTCATTTGTGGATGTTAACTGAATCTGTAAGTCAGCTATGCTGTTAGTGTTTACTTCTGAATATTATATTTCATTCTGGTGCGCTTAACGCTATCGCTACTGTGTAATAGTAGCCTATGCTATTCACCAACTAAACATATCCTATTCAATGCGTTCACAGTCTCTTTCACGGGCATCATTTGTAGTTGCCTATTCACAAACTGTATTTGCTCAAGCATAGCGTTTTCTCGGAGTTCACTGTGTGCTTTTTACCATGCACAAATAAAAATGTCACTGAACTTTTGCTGTGTAATTGTAACAATGAGCACTCAAACACACCAAACCAACAATTACTAAAAACAAAAAAAAAAACTGATTTTGCACGGGCATTTTTTGCACTAGTCTATCTATAAATTATGTCTGTGTGTGTGTGTGTGTGTCTGTTCCTCGCATATCTCTCGAACCGTTAGTCCGATTGATTTCAAACTCGACAGGTGTCTCGCCACGGGCACGAGTAAGTGCAGTGCCAAGTTTGACATTGTTTGGATGAGAAATGCAAAATATATCGTTAAATATATCATTTTTAGAAGATTGTGATTTAAAAATAAACATTCTGACACTAGAGAGTTGTATCGGTCAAAGAAGCCCCAAGAAGGTTGTGGTTTAAAAATAAACATTCTGACAATCTGTCAGCTACACTGTTTACTTCTGAATATTATAGTTTGGTTCCAAAACATGATAAATCCATCTCTCTATAAATTACAGAAACGTCTGTCTGTCTGTGTGTGTGTGTGTGTGTCTGTCTGTCTGTCTGTCTGTCTGTGTGTCTGTTAACCACATATCTCTCGAACCGTTAGTCCGATGGATTTCAAACTTGACAGGTGTCTCGCTACGGTCACGAGTAAGTGCAGTGCCAAGTTTGACGTTGTTTGGATGAGAAATGCTAAAGATATCGTTAAATATATCATTTTTATAAGGTTGTGGTTTAAAAATAAACATTCTGACACTAGAGAGTTGTATCGGTCAAAGAAGCCCCAAGAAGGTTGTGGTTTAAAAATAAACATTCTGACAATCTGTCAGCTACACTGTTTACTTCTGAATATTATAGTTTGGTTCCAAAACGTGATAAATCCATTTTGATTAATTGGAGTAAAATTGTGTTTTCTTTACCAAGAAACCAACAATTACTAAAAAACACACACAAAAACTGATTTTGCACGGGCACTTTGCACTGCTCCCTGAATCGACACGCTTATTCATTTGTGGATGTTTACTGAATCTGTAAGTCAGCTATGCTGTTTACTTCTGAATATTATATTTCATTCTGGTGCGCTTAACGTTATCGCTACTGTAAGTAGCCTATGCTATTCACCAACTAAACATATCCTATTCAATGTGTTCACAGTCTCTTTCACGGGCATCATTTGTAGTGGCCTATACACAAACTGTTTACTCAAGCGCAGCGTTTTCTCGGAGTTCACTGTGTGCTTTCTACCATGCACAAAAAAAAATGTCACTGAACTTTTGCTGTGTAATTGTAACAATGAGCACTCAAACACACCAAACCAACAATTACTAAAAACACACACAAAAACTGATTTTGCACGGGCATTTTTTGCACTAGTTTTGATTAATTTTAGTAAAAATGTGTTTTCTTTACCAAGAAAGTGGCAAGATGAAAACCACTATTTTCTGTTTCAAACTTTCACATAGCATCTTTAGGTTATAATATCATAACAAATTCAAATCCAGATTTGGATTTTCAAAGATTTATTATAAAAATTGATTATTTTCCCCCAAAAATGCAATAAATTCATGACACTTTTTTCTTCAAAATGCTATCATATTAAAACTGTTGAAATCAGCCATCACTAAGAAATATTTCCTGAACTTTTTTGACGGCGATCAGCTCACAAAAGCTGATTTTGCACGGGCACTTTGCACTGCTCCCTGAATCGACACGCTTATTCATTTGTGGATGTTAACTGAATCTATAAGTCAACTATGCTGTTTACTTCTGAATATTATATTTCATTCTGGTCCGCTTAACGTTATCGCTACTGTGTAATAGTAGCCTATGCTATTCACCAACTAAACATATCCTATTCAATGCGTTCACTGTCTCTTTCACGGGCATCATTTGTAGTAGCCTATTCACAAACTGTATTTGCTCAAGCATAGCTTTTTCTCGGAGTTCACGGTGTGCTTTCTACCATGCACAAATAAAAATGTCACTGAACTTTTGCTGTGTAATTGTAACAATGAGCATTCAATCACACCAAACCAACAATTACTAAAAACACACACAAAAACTGATTTTGCACGGGTATTTTGCACTAGTCTATCTATAAATTACAGAAACGTCTGTCTGTCTGTGTGTGTGTGTGTGTGTCTGTTCCTCGCATATCTCTCGAACCGTTAGTCCGATTGATTTCAAACTTGACAGGTGTCTTGCCACGGGCACGAGTAAGTGCAGTGCCAAGTTTGACATTGTTTGGATGAGAAATGCAAAATATATCGTTAAATATATCATTTTTAGAAGGTTGTGGTTTAAAAATAAACATTCTGACATAAACACTCAGTCAGCTACACTGTTTACTTCTGAATATTATAGTTTGGTTCCCGAACGTGATAAATCCATCTATCTATAAATTACAGAAACGTCCGTCTGTCTGTCTGTGTGTTATTCGCATATCTCTCGAATGTGAGATAACCACTAAATGTGTGAAAACCACTATTTTCTGTTTCAAACTTTCACATAGCATCTTTAGGTTATAACAACATTGAAAATCAAAATCTGGATTTGAATTTTTTAAGATTTATTATAAAAACGGATTATTTTTTCCCAAAAATGCAATAAATTCATGACTTTTTTTTTTTCAAAATGCAATTAATCCATTAAATCAATATAAAGTTATTTTTGATCATATTGCTATCGCAAGAAATATCTCCTGAACTTTTTTGACGGCGATCAGCTCACAAAAACTGATTTTGCACGGGAACTTTGCACTGCTCCCTGAATCGAGGTGCTTATTCATTTGTGGATGTTACAGTTTTTCTCAGTCGCTTTGGTGCATTTCTTAGATCAAAAGTGCAATTCTTGATACTACTTGTACAAATTCCAAATCATCTAGTCACTTGTGCACATCATTAAAGCAATTTCTTATTCCTTTGAACAAATTGCAATTGCTTTTGTACATATTGCAATTGATAATGTACAAGTGTCAGCTTTTTTCCACATTTTCAATTGCTAATGTCATGTTGATCAAAATATAGTAGATGGTTCTCTGCTGAATAGTCTTACCCCTCAAAATATCTAGGCATTAGTTCCTTGCATAAGCCATTACATGCAAAATTGTTTAACTATTTGTCATAAACTGTCAAGCATAGTTTTACACATTTCTATTAGACCTTTTGTACAAAAACGTGAATTGATGACTCGTGCAGGTGAAATTGACCCTCACTCAAGGAATGTAAACTGTTAGTTCAACCAACAATCAACCAGTTGTCTAAATTGCTCAAAGGTGCATCTTGTGCAGAGACAGCACTAGAACAGTGCTGCAGGCAAAGTTATGCCTTAGGGGGGTTTCCTGTGTTTCTTTCTAATTTAGTTTTTATTTTCCTTTGTGCCCCTTGTCTTTTTCTTACTGTAAATTATTTTGTTGTTTTCTTTCATAAAGTAGCACTAGTAAAAGCTGTGAAAAACAAAATCTCTTTTGTCTCTTTCAATCAATTATCCACATACAGTTATATGTAAATAGTACTTTTGAAATTGATATATGCCATAGAAGTGCAGCCTTGTGCATTTTCAATACAGTAACTGTCATCCAAACTGTAGCCTAAGTTTACATCTGGTAATAGTGTCAAAGTACACAGTTACATTGACAACATGCCTAAACATTTTGACGAGCTTGTTCATGAACAATGACTAAATGACTTATCATTCTGATGACACTGACATGATCATTGGCATGAATATTTACTTTTGAGAGATGTACTAAGGATTTTTAGTGACTGACTAGCTTTAGAAACATATCTATTGTATATTGCAGTTTGTACAAATTGTTCTGAGAAATGCACTTATTATTTTGCACATGTTAGGGATGATGTGAAAAACGCACCAAAGCGACTGAGAAAAACTGTAACTGAATCTGTAAGTCAGCTATGCTGTTTACTTCTGAATATTATATTTCATTCTGGTGCGCTTAACGCTATCGCTACTGTGTAATAGTAGCCTATGCTATTCACCAACTAAACATATCCTATTCAATGCGTTCACAGTCTCTTTCACGGGCATCATTTGTAGTAGCCTATTCACAAACTGTTTCCTCAAGCATAGCGTTTTCTCGGAGTTCACTGTGTGCTTTTTGCAACTGATTTTGCACGGGCATTTTTTGCACTAGTACAATGAAATGACGCTGACACGTTTTGGAGCGAACAACCATTAGACGGAGAATCAACAATCAGTTTAGATCAACAAGATCTATTCACTTGGAAATTGTGCTAAATGTAGGCTACCTGTACTTAATCATTTGCAAAGATGTACTGAGACATTGAGACATGTACTTAGACATTTGCAATTTGATGAAATGAATGAGAAATTCAATTCTGTTGTGAACAATTGCCAGGTGGTTTGGAGGTTTGTCCATGTTGTTTTGAGAATGTAATTTCTGTTTCAAGAAATGAGCCAAACCAATGGAGAAAAACTGTAATATGTACTTGCAAAGTTTTTCTAACTGCGTCTAACTATGGTTGCACAGTCAACTTGCTTTCGAATGTTGAACATTGACAGACTGGCTTTGACCATTCCAATATGGCGGACGGCTTACGTATAGTGGCCCACTGAAATGGCCGCTAATGAGGCATTTATGTATATCTGTGAAGGACAGTCTACTCTTAATGACTGCTAGTTGACATGTAGTTGCAAAGATACTTACATTTATAGTAAGTAGAATGTCTAAAGCGGACTATCGAAATAAAGTGTTACCTAACCTTCTTGTCATTGCATAAATAATAAAGATATAATTAAAATGTTTAAGTGCCCGAGCTTAACCTGAGTTTATTTCTGAAATTCTAGTATACAAGCAAAGCATTGTCATTTTCTAAAGTTAAAAGGTATATCCTAAAAGGAATGACCCGATTTAAATTGTCAGGAACTGGCAAACTGGCCAAATTCACACCCTTGAAAGCAAAACACTAACTTTTGTGTGATTGTTTGTGTTTACCTCTCAGTATTATACTCTGAGCTAAGTTCTTGGAGTCTGGTGTTGAAGTTGAACGCTAGTTCTGCCAGCCAACTCCTATAAAGCTCTAACAGACAGTCCACGTTCTGCAGATGAGAACTGCGCGCCAGCTCTGACTGCTGCTCCCTCTCAGACAGATCAGCCACCAAACTCTGTAAAACACACACACACACACACACACACACGTTTGTTACTACCAGACTCTGTAATGAAAGCTATAGAATTTAAAACTGAGAGTCAAGTCTATATATTTTATATAGTCACCTTAATGATGTTGTCTTTGTAGTCGAGGACTCTCTCAAAGCTCTGGCTGAGGACTGAGATGTCATTGCGTAGCTCTGCTGTCTTGGTCTGTGTTAAAACAGCACGCCACTGCTGCCGCAGCTTGTAGAGATTCAGAATGGTGTTTCTCTCCTCTTTCTGCAGTTTATCCTAAAAAACAAATCATTTCCGGTACAGAACGCCATTGCCTGAGTTTTTTTTAACAATAGCCAGGAGCCATTTCTCAATACTTAGCTCACTTTTTCAAAACTCTTCACACAGTGTGCAGTGAGCACAACAGCAGTCTATGTGGGCCAAACTTTGGATCATTTATCATTGCTCTGACACAAAATGCGTTTGATGATTACATCTTTTAATTTGCATGTTTATATACTCTTTTCAATACTGTTCAAAACATAGCCTAATACAAAAATGGATAAGACAGTATTTTGCTATATTTCTACAGTAATGCCATATTGATATTCAGAATCTAAAAAATGAAATACTATCAGACCAATTAGATGTAGCTGAACACCTACACAAGTGTTAGTCTTTCAGTTTCATCACCATCTATTCTAGACAAAAGAGACTAACTTAAATGTAAACATTGACCATGTCACATAAACTGCCTTGAAACGATGTGTTGTTGAAAAGCACTATACAACTAAAAGACATGACTCGACGATTTCTAAATCTAAAATATTTACTTCAGCTCATATATATAACGTATATGATATGTCAGCCGCTCAAACACAATTGTCACACCTTGAGGAATTGGGTGAGCATGTCCTCTTTTCTCTTGGCAATATCCTCCTCAGCTTGAGCCTTTTGCTGCATGTACAGCAGTCTCTCCTCCTCTGTCATCCCGGCTTGTTTTCCACCTCCTTTCTTCCCTGCTTTTTTAGACATGTTTGCTGAATGTCTGTGGATCACAGATTCAAAAGTCCTCAAAAGAGAAGATGTATTTTATTACACAAAACCAGAACTGGCTTGTCAATACAGACAGACAGACAAACAAACAGACAGACAGACAGACAGACAGACAAAGATAGACAGAAAGACAAACAGACATACAGATAGACAGAAAGATAGATAGATAACGTTAACAGATAGATAGATAGATAGATAGATAGATAGATAGATAGATAGATAGATAGATAGATAGATAGATAGATAGATAGATAGATAGATAGATAGATAGATCAGACCTTCGTTAAAATTTTTCCGTGCAGTAAGCAGTAGAAATAGAAAAAGATACACAAACCGTGTCCATTTTTAATATTTACAATTGTGGCTGGTAAAAATAATGATATTTTTTATGGCTACTAGCATTATTTCCCATCGTCTTACCCTGTGATGTCCAGATTTCTGTTGACCGTTTCTGTTGACCGTTTCCTAGCAACCACCAATATATGCGACTGCACCCGGCAGTGCGCGCGGATCTTTCAAATCATCACAGATGTAACAGTTGATATCGTTCAACTTCTGACACTAGATAATAAGTCGAAGGATTCCAAATGAAATTTCTTTTCGGCAAAATCAATGTCATATAGGCCTATTTTTGTTCAATAATATTTGTATTTAATAGTATTTTGAGGTAACTGTATGGTAGGCTACTTAGGCTAATACAATAAAAATACATTAGAATTATTGAATTTATGTGTGTGTATGTGTGTGTGTGTGTGTGTGTGTGTGTGTTTGAGAGAGAGAGAGAGAGAGAGAGAGAGAGAGAGAGAGAGAGAGAGAGAGAGAGAGAGATACCAGTTGTTAGCAGCAGAGGGAGCTATGGCTTTAAATATGCGTGTGTTCTTATTCGGAAATAAAAAGATGAGCTGCAGCACAACAACCCCAAATTAGGTTGGAAATTCTCTAATTCAGTATAGCCTATTAACATTTTGTCTTATTACACTAAACACTAAAATTTGTAGTGTTTTTTTCTTTGTTTGTTTTTTAAGTTTTTTAAGCCATTGAGATGACTGGGAAAAAGTGTCCCAATCAACCTGTTTCACCCTAGTATTTTTGGTCCTATATGATAATGTTTTATAAACATAATAGAACAGCTGCAGTGTAATCATTCTGCTATTAATGATTTATATAAAACACAAGCTGCAGATAATTACTCATGATCTTTGTAACCAGTTTTCATGGCTGATTATAGACAATAGGCTATACCACTGGTTTTATAGGGTGTTTTGAGTTGACTGACATGCAAAACATGTTTCATTTGTATTGCTTGACCTAAAGAAGTAAATGATATCAGGTTGCACATGTTAAAGGTATTTATTACTCTGTCACTGATGGTATGTGCTTAAATGATTGTTTAAATTCTGTATTTACTCAAATAATTCAGTTTAATTTATTCATCAATGCACTTATTCCTTTCTTCTTTGTCTTGAGTTCAGCCAACAAAAGGATGAGAAGTGCAAGTTAACTGATCACATGAGCTGGTGAAAAGAGGAGCTAGTTGTGTCTGAGTCCCTTTGTAATGTATATTCTGCCTTTTCCTTCACTTCCCTCTTAAGAGCTTCCTGAAGACTCTTGTTGTTTCTCGTCATCACTGCTCAGAGTCTGTTGTTTCTTTCCTCTGTTAAGGCTTTAGAAGCAGCTGATTTTATAAGCTAGTTGTTGTTACATCACTTACTCTGCATTTGATGGCTTTCCTCTCAGATTGTTTCCACGTTCGTTTGCCATTATGTCACTTGTCATCTGTTTTTCACATCATATTGCAGAATTATCAGGTCTATAGTCTTCAAACAAGGTTTTTTTTTTTTTTTTAGAAACAATATTATTTTGACAATGACAAACAGATATTAGAATGTGATCGGAAGATGATTCCTTCTGTAAATTTTCTCCACTGTTTTGTCATTTCTCACAAAGTAATTTTAACAGAAGAATGTAAATGCTACACTAAAAAACTTTTAATTGGTTACGTTACTAAATCATACATGGTATAAAATAACATTTTACAAGACAATATATTGCAAAAGTATGATGTACTTTAAAATATATGAAGAAAACGACACACATGCATAGCCTACTGCCAAACTACAATATAGTTAAAAAATATATATATATTTTTTTTTTATGTATGAAAGTTTAAAGTATGATAGTCTCACAATTTATGCCAATAGGTATTCCCAGAATTAATTCTGTGAACTATTTATTGTAAGTAGCCTATTTAACATTTATTTGTAATTATTGTTTTCAGTTATTTGAGTGTTTTATGTCGATTAGTTAATGTTGATAGCATTATTTATCCATGTAGTGTGTTTGTGTGTGTAAAACTTTGGTCTTTGTTATTATCAGCACATTTTACAGTAACAGATTGTAAGAGCTCTATATTTGGCTGTTGTATTAACATTATGTTTTTAATGACATATACAGCCAACAAAAATATAGCCAACAACATGCCCATAATGCTTGTAACATAATATATATATATATATATATTTTTTTTTTTTTTTTTTTTTACATTAGCAAAGTTCTGGCAACCATATCAGCTGCAATATTTTTAAATCGTAAAAGGTTACACTTTATTTTAAGGTGCTTGTTACAGTGTAACTATACATTTAAGTACTGAGTGATATTAATTAACAACATTTTACTATATAAACAGGGCTAAGGTTAGTTTGGTTTAGTTGCATGTTATTATGCATTATTTACTGTTATTACTACAGTGAGTGCATGTAACATGTAACAAAGACACTGTAAAATAAAGTGTTTCCGAAAAAAAAAAGATTAAAAGCGAACTCCTTTGCACAAATAATATTTTACAAATTTATTTCTTTTTACAAATGCAAAATTGCAAAATTTTAAACAAGTGCACGTGACCATATACCACAAGAACATCCAATCACATCGTCGCGGCGTATGTCAGGTAATGTTCGTGCTGAGCTTTGGTCATTCCTGGTAAAAGCACGTAAGAAGAAGGAACAGGAGGTCCAGAACCCGGCCAGCCCAGGCAGTTATAGGGCACCATGTGGCCCGGGTTCCCCGGAGACGGGTGAGCGTGTGGCGCACCGGCCAGAACCCCCATACCGGGGAACGCGGAGACTCCACCGGGATACCCGAGCAAAGAGTAATGTGGGAAAGGAGCAGGGGGTAATTCCGTAATTTTGGAATTCAGGTCAAGAAACTGATAGGGGTTGGCGGACAGGTGGTGGTGACTGAAAAACACCCGAGTAGCAGCAGCGACAGACGTCTTTTCCGCGCTCAGCGAGTCCGCGAGCGCGTCACCGGGTAACCGCGCACTTTTCAACGGGTCACTGTCACCCAGATTATACGTCACATTAAAATGATACCTATCTTTTTTGACCAAGGTTTTGGGCTTTCGCCGCGGTCTGTATTTGTAATCCGGGTGTTCTTTCATGTGAACGGCTCTCAGGCGTTTGGCCTCGTCGATAAAAGGTCTTTTTTCAGAGTCTGACAAGAGCTTCCATTCGCCTCCGAGGCGCTTGCTGATCTCGGAGTTGTGCATCTTCGGGTTGTCCAGTGCCATCTTGCGTCTCTGAGCTCTCGACCACACCATAAAAGCGTTCATAGGACGCTTAACATGGTCCATAGGCTTTGCCATTTCTGAAACAGTTTCCTCTGGTGCTCCTTTTTCAATTCAGTCCAGCGGAAAGCAGCCCAAAGTTCCTTTCACGCACAGTTCAGTCAGACCTGGCTATGTTACCTTTTGTAACATGGCACCAAAATCTGAGTCTCCGCCTAGAAATAAGTTTTACTATTTGCCAATTATCATTGACTTACAAAAATGCCATCAGATAGGGCTATTTGTCTCTTCAAACAAGTGGCAATAGTTGTAGCTGTTATCCATGGACGCACGGTGAGTTTCTGAAGTGACCTGGGCTTAAAGCGCATCACACACTGCTTAGATTTGTACCTCCTGCGCTGAGTTTTGAATGAAGTGGGCGTGTCACTTCGTCCTGAGATAAATGACGTCACTGCGTGTGTGTCCTCTGAAATCTAGCAGCACTGTGTGTGGGGCAGTTTACTTCCACTGGTAGCACTCCGATGACAACATTACATTATTAAATCTTTAACAGATAGTTAAATCTAAACTAAAGATATTAGTCATCAAAACTTAAATAATGTAAATTGTAGTATTGTAGAAATTATGTAGTGAGCAAAGATGTTATAGAAATCAAAACTACACTGTTGTAAATTTTTTACACATATAAAAAAAAAACCCTTGTTGGTTTAACTTAAAAGAGTAAGTAGGCCTAACCTGGTTGCTTCTCCAAAGTTAAGTTAATTGAAATTTAAAATATTGAGTTACAATGAAGGATATTGGTTTAATCAACAGAAACTCAATATATTATGTTATCTGAATCACATCAATGTGTTTTTATCTTTTAATGTTGTTTAACAAAGTAAAAAATATACATTTACAATTATTTACTTGCATCGCATTCAAGTTGTGCATTTTTTCAGTTCATTTCCTGGGCCTTATTTTTTTACATATTTAATATACGAATATATAAATAGCTCTCCAAGGCTAAATGAATGAATAAATAAATACTCAGTTGTCATCTTTGTTTTGGCAACTCAGTGCTTAACCAATAGGTTGCTATTTCATCACAGATACTGTGTCATTAAAAGACACCCAATGAAGTTCAGTTAACATTGTGTCCATAACTGCAGGTCATATGCGTTTTTCCATCACTATGTGATTATGATGCATTTTGTTGAATGGCTTTCAATATTAGAGAAGGGAAGTGCTTATTATTAAGTCAAGCGTGGAAATTCGACACTGTCGTCATTTCTCTTAATGATGTCTCTTTGTGTACGCTTAAATCTTCATAATCTTCTTGTAACCATGGATGTACTATTTGCAGACAATTTATCCACCTCCCATCCTTGTAATATAAACTACTCAAGCCCAAATTATAATTGGCAGCAATAAAGCATAACAGCTTAATTGTGCTTCTTAAAAAAGTATATTAAATAATAACTGAATGGCATTTACATGCAACGTGATGAGGTCATGTGACAATGAGGAATACTACTGTTGAAAATGTTTATTGTACATATTCCATAAACTATCTACAAACATAGCCCTGCAATGTCTTTTTTCACTTATAAGCGCAATAAACATTGACACAAGTCAATGTGTTTTCATTGTATTTCATTATTGCATACACAAATGAACAAGAAATCAAACCATGTTTTCATCAACAGGAAGTGATAAGATCCTTTTGTGATTGGAGCGATCATACCCTGAGAACTAGGAGGTGTCTGTCATGAGTCAGGACCACACCAGAACAATATGCTCCGGGGTAATTAAAGGAACAAATGACTCTTAAAACTGGCTCTGTGTTTAGCCTCCTTTTATTCTCCTGAAAACATCTCGGAACGCATCTTGGAACTGCATGAGTGCTCTCGGTTATCTCTCAAAGAGAAGCTTATTTAGCAGAAAGGAAAAGAAGGTCCTTTGGAGAGGGCGGAAGAAAAGAACAATGCGTTAAAAGGAGAAATCCTTTAATTTTCAGCTAGAAGAAGAACCATTGTATGTCCAGCTTTGCCCTGCCTTCAGTTCTTCATCTCCACAGTGCTTTGACAGAACCACCATAGGACTCTAAACATTTGTGTTCTAAAGAACATGAAAGAATCACTTATATAACTGTGCAGAAGACGTTTAACCAGACTGAAGAAATAACAATAGTGATGAACTATATATTCACATTTCCTGAAGAAAATGCGTGTGGTGCTCAGGTGTGGGAAAAATCGGCAAGAACCCACAGGAAACTGAATTGGAATTTGAAATTTTATGACAGGAATAGGAATTTGCTGAATAGTATTTCAAAGAAATTCAATGCATTCGTGGGAAAATGTAACATTCTTTCAGTCCATAAGGCCTTTTTTAAGTTATATTTTGACCATATTATGGCTTTATTATTAGAGATCAGATATGAAAGCATGGGTGGAGAGAGGGGAACTTGATCGTCAAACTCGGGTCACCAGAGGCACAGCTGCTATATGTCAGTGAGCTGCCCACGAGGCTATCGGCTTCACAAGAAGGTCCAAACAAGGTTTTGTGAAGCCAGTATTCAAGATGTGTTTGCTCTTCTTTGCGCTTCTAGTTAAAAATTACACACATTTCTTTGAATTTCAGTTTAATTCATTGTGATTCTTCCTTATATTCAGTGTTGGGGGTAACGTGAGTTACTTAATCTGATTACTTTTTTAAAGTAATGAGTAAAGTAATGCATTACTTTTCAATTAACAACAAAATATCTGAGTTACTTTTCTAAATGAGTAACGAAAGTTACTTTCCCAGACAGCAACATAGTGTCGGCCCAGATCTGGCCCACATCTGGTACACATGGATTCCACACGGCCCAGATGTGGGCCGGATCTGGGCCGACACTATGTTGCTGTCTTGGTTGTTTTCCCATTTATTGACTGACAGCTCTCCTGTACCTTTATTGAGAGAAATCGTGAGTAAGTGCAGAGGTGTTGTGTGTGCTGTGCGCTTATTGCAGTTCAAAAACCGATTCACAATTCCTCAAAATTAATAAAAACAGTGAAATGCAAGCACATAATATTACTTAAACCTGCAACAATTAAATATGTTATAATACAATATACTTTATGTATTTCATCTCACTTTATTAACCAATGTCTTTGTTGCTGAACTTCAATGATCTAATTCAACCACGTAAGCAAAAATGACTTTAGTTAAACATCATGGGCCCTATCTTGCACCCAGCGCAATTGACTTTGTACACCGACGCATGTATCATTCCTATTTTGTACCGGATGCACAGCGGACTTTTCCCTCCACAGTCGGTAAATTAAGGAAAGAACTTGCGCTCCCGGGGCGGTTCAGCGAAAAGAGGAGGCGTGTTCCGGCGCAAACGTTCCCTGGTGCTATTTTGCAGTTCCAGAAAACAATTCCGCCACAGACCAGGAAAAACCTAGTCTAAAGTCAGTGGCGCGTTATTCAGGGCGCATGCTTGGCCATAATGTAGCGTGTGCACAACGCGCATACACTTTGCTTCTCTCATCTACACAGACGCAGCATTTGACATTTTTGCAAACCATACATAATTACAAGGAAAAATATTCCACACGAGGGAAATCATTGTGGTGTCCATGAAGATGTGAAAAAATAGGCATAGATCTAGCTTATACATTTACCCAAATTATTATATGCCTGTTTAACCAAAGCTAATTTGGGTGGGTTTCTCCCATCCCCATACAATGTCACTTCTCTGTCTTTTACGGCCCTGACGAGAACGTCGGTCTCCTCAGCTGTGAACCGCTCCTGGCATGCGCCTGGCAAATCCACCGTTACAATAGCAATCCGCCATGGAACAAACGCGCCTGCTTTTAAAGGAAACGTGGGATGATGCTCTGATTGGTTTATTTCACGTTACGCCCAAACCACACCTATGAGTAATGAAGCTACTTCAGACCAACCCATTTTAGATTTGCGAGATCCGAGATCCGCCCACAAAGTTACTTGCGTTTCAGATCGTTAAAATAGGGCCCCATATTTGTTTCATTTTTTTGTTTTTATTGCTAAAGAGTGTTGAACTTTCTTCTCTTGCATCCTATTCTTCTGCAATCCAGCACAGCTGAAACGTTAGAGCGGCACCCTCGAATGTACAGGCGTGAATTTGCATTTACTTCACCCTGAGGTTTAATCATTTCAATTTTAACTGGCATCATTTACATTTATGCATTTGGCAGACACTTTTATCCAAAGCAATATACGTTGTATTTCAAGGTACACATTTTACATTCTTATCAGTTCTTGCTTTCCCTGGGAATCGAACCCATAACCTTGGCATTGCAAGCACCAACACCAACATGGCCTTTACATTTGCCAAAAAAAAAGGATTTTTTTTGTTATTTAAAAACAAACAAGCAAGCCGAGCCCAGATGAGAAAAAGTAACACAAAACACATTATTTTCCATAAAAAGTAACAAAGTAATGCAATTAGTTACTTTTATAGGAAGTAACACAATATTGTAACTCATTACTTTTAAAAGTAACTTTCCCTAACGCTGCTTATATTCAAATTCATATTGCAACTCTGCGTCCTGTCAGGAATGGAACTGAAATTCTCAATTCTGAATGGCACACAACCACCGGGTACAATAACCAATCACGAAACCTTAAAAAAGTATCGAGTCACACCATGCACGAAACAGTCGGATCATTTGAACGAATTCCACTTGAAATGTCTAGAACATACAGCGTCCTACGACATGCAGTATCCACCACAACGTACGGCCACCCAGCGCTCGACGTGCTTTCGGCCCGCCATTACAGGGGTCCTGAGTCTTTTCACCCGCTCCAGCGTCGAGCACACAGCCCTCCCATGACGAACCCAGAATCCAGCTGACATCACAAGCTGTTTTGTTGGCTGTCCTTTGTAGGCCGTAATGAATCCAGTGAATGTGAAAGGAGATAAAAGGACAGCTCCAGTGAGAGTGAAGGATGGTCACACTGTGTGGCTAATGTTCTGAAGGGTTTCACTGTGGAGAATGCTAACAATGGAAGCAAATGGCAGGACAATGACCAGTGTTTTTGTCCACTCAATTTGTCTGAGGTCCTTCAACCTAATCACATTCACTCAGAGTCATTTGAAGGTTTTGTTCGAAACAGAAACTGCTGAGAGTTCGGGCCCGTGAACAAAAGGACAGAAAGGGGAAGAATCCTCATCTATCACCATGACAGCCGGACTTTAAGACAGGGATTTGGGTCCAAAGAAAACACGGGATGAATGGAGAGGATTGGAGAGAAAAGCCAACGTTTATTCTCTCAAAAAGTCATGCTCGACCATCACGTGCATGAGAACGGCTTGAGTTGTTGTCGAAGTTCTTTGTTAATGGGACTATGAAACCTTGAACATTTTTTTTGAAGGTTAAGTTTAAACAATTGATGACAAACTCTTTTATAATTTGCTTTGTAATTACATAATTCAAGCTCTTAAATATACATAACAACACTTTTTAGTCGTCAGGGAAAATAAAGAATTTAGTTTTCTGATAAGGCATGCACTTTAACAAACGTGAGGTCTAAAAAGGGAAACAACAGCATGGAATATTTAAATGAATAAAGTGGAAACAAAATAATGTATAATGCAAAGATGTAAAAGATGAATATCCCTGATTGGTAAAATACTAGAAGGGTATAGTGAAGTGTGTAAAAAAAAACCCCACTAAAATAAATACGAAACATAACATAAGGTGATCATGTTCCCAAGTGATTTCCATATTTTCCTAAAGAAATCTAACTTGTCATTACTGATAAATCACAATCTCGCTATACTGTATGTATGATGTATAGCTTCTTTTGAATAGAAAATTCTCATTTCTAAGTTATGTTCAACTTTAATACACACACAATAGAAGGGTTTAATTTTTCAAGCGCTAATATTAATTCTTACGTAAAAATTTTTTTTTCTGAATTGTATTTTTAAAGGCTTTAGGAGAGTAAACTTGCACACTGCTGACATAATTCCTGCGTTTGTGTATTTTAATGTGTTCATGAAAAAGCTGCCATCATGACAAGGAGCCGAGCTGAATGTCATATGAATCTCGCAATATGTTCAATTCTTTACTGTATTTTAACTTGCCCCATCTAGGCTTATCGTAAGAGCATTACTGTAAATGCAATTCAGGCTCGAAACTATTTTCAGAGGTAAACGACAGAAAATCCCAGATGCTGTCAGTAGAACTTCATCTGGTTTGAACTGGGAAAATCCTTTAAGCGTGTCGAGTGTAATCAGTTATCAATCTACTTTGTCACCGCAGACTGCAGCGGTCCAAAGGAGAAGCGAACAGCTGCTTTCCATGTCACACTGATTTCTAACCTTCATCAGCCCATTGTGCAACTTTACAACTGATATTAAGGCCGTGCCATAAGACACAGAATGGAGGTGGTAGCGTAACAAATGCTTCTCTCCCTGCTCCTTTAAGCAATTTGCTCCAGAAAAGCAATTTCTGTCAGAAAGTGTTTTGTTTAGAAGAATTAACTTGAGTTCTTTTGTTCTGTTCGTGAGGAAATGGCGCATATAAAACAAAACAACATGATAAACTACTCCTGAAAGTACTGGGAAATTTAAGCCTCACCTAATGTCTTTATGTCTTCACATTAGAATACAGAATAAATCAAGCATTGTCTGCAAAAACAAACTTTTCTGAGCCAGTTTTTTTTAAGTCGGCATGAAAAACGAAGGTTGCGATGGTCTTTTCTTCCCGTGTGTGAAGTAAATCTGAGTGAAACGGCTTCTCGAACAAGAACAAATGTAGGGCGGGACTTGATTTTGTTCATCGGGAATTGATTGGATGGTTGTGGTTTTTTATTGGTCAATCTCATGTGAGTGACAGGTTGCCCCGCCCTCACGCCAGTAAACACGTAATCAGAGAAGAGAAGAGATGTCGTAGGGAGGGGAAGTTATTTTGATTATAGATTACGAGGGCACATAAAAAATAATGCTATGTTTTTGATATTCCATCCAAAAAAAAAAAAAAAAAAAATTGTTATGGTAATTTTTGGTGGCTGTATGAAGTCTGTTCTCCTCAATTTCACACTGGCATCCTAACAACAGATGACCTTCAAATTAAAGAAATAGTTTTCAAAAATATGTATTTTGAATGTTTACAAATAGCCAATGGGCTGCAATGTGTTTTTGAATCCAAACATTCTTCAAAATATAGAAAGTCATACAGATTTGGAATGACATGAGGGTGAGTAAATGATGGGGGAACTTTCATTCCTTTGAACCATGGACATGTTCCACTAACTATAAAGTGTCCAAATAGTTAATATTTTAAACAATACATATTTTAAAGTGTTTGTGCTTTCTTTCTATAGGCCTACCTATAGCTGTCCTGGTAGTAGGACACTTGGCGGGTTGTTTATTGCCTTTTTTAAATAGTAATGATCATATAGGTATCATTCAAAAGCTTAAACACAAAATGAATCCTGTGAAAATGTGTGTGTGTGTGTGTGTGTGTGTGTGTTCAGCTTTGCCATGAGATCATCGCTGTAAGGGAAGCATACCACATATCTCCCATTATAATGGATCTGGCTATCCTTTCATATCTTCTCTCAATTTTTGCGCATTACGAGAGTGTATTGAAAGTGCTGTTTTCAATGGAAAGGTAAAAGGCACGCATTCCTTCTTGTGCACACCTTTGAACTGAACACAATAGGATCGTCTACTGCAAAGATCCCACACTTTTGTTTGTCCATCCAGGAGGAGAAAGGCCTACAGTATCGCTTACTCTCCAGAGATGATGGTTACGATTACAGACAAAGCCACAAATGTCGGGGACAAGAGGCTGTGATTCGATGCCTGCTCGCCTAACACATTGCCTCTTGTTCTCAGTCAATCCAGGATTTTGCCTTCAGGTTAATTCCTTTATGCCCTAACATAACTTAGTCTCAAAACACCATGAGACACGGATGACAGACTGTAAACAAATACCTGCTGTCACCTCCGGCACCAAATCTTAAAGACATTATGGGGCGGGATGTAAAGTGACAACGTTTTTCTTCTCCGGGTTATTGGGATACAGGGGGATTCCCAGTTGTAATCAACCCATATGGAAATGAAGGTTAGGACAGCTCTATGCGGTAGGCTACGACATGATCATTACCAGTGTTGTCATTCTACTGTGATTAAGAAATAAAAAAATGCAGTAAAAATGAATGCAATTTATCAAGTGCTTGGTAAGTAGGGGAGAGTGGGGTGATTTGTGCCAGGGGGGAAGTAGTTCCACCCTTGTTTCTGGAAAACCGTAGAAGAAATTGGTCATATGACCACATCATTTTGAAAAGCAATCACTTTTACTCGTCCTCCAAAGAAGGGAGACACATGGCATGAGAGTTAAACATATTTTAGTGCAAAAAACTGTTTTTTCCCTTTCAAAGTAAAATTTCTATGATTAAGGTTTTTTGATTGTAGTGTCTGAAAAATTATAGACAAGTTTGAAAACTTTTCACACATGTTTTAGTGCTTTAGTAGTCTACACAATGAGTCTATACAGTTAGCATGATGTTAGCTCTTAACTGCTGGATCATGCTAGTTTTTCAAACTTTTGGGTCTGGGGTGATTTGTGCCAAAGGGCCTGGGTTAAGTTGAGCCAGATCCAGACCACCTAGACCTACATACTCACAGGGGATAATCTTGAGAAGTGAGGAGATGGGCATGCCTCATCATTGTTTGACTTAGGCCTGCCTGCTATTTGTTTAATTTAGCTAACACTGATTTCAGTTTTGAGTTTGCACTATGTTATTAAAGAGAAGTTTTATTCCGTTTTTAAGTGGCCTATGTCACAATAGGATGTTTAGAAATTAGCCTAGTCACTTTATTCTTATATGTTACATAATTGACAGACAGCGCTGTCAACAGGCATCTATTGCCAAAGCCTTTTTGCCTGAAATGATTCACAAATATCATATATTGTGTTGCTATGGTGCTCTAAATGGTTGCTAGGGCGTAGCTTGATAGCTTCACAATGATCCTGAGAGACTGATTGGTCGTCTGAGTAAAATGAGCCTGCCCCCTTGTCTCTATGACACTGTGATCCAGAGTTATGTTCAACACAAAATCCCTATGCAATTGACCATAGGAAAAACACATGCTATGGTATTCCAGGGTGACAATATCTAAATGAACCTTAAATTAGTCATTTTGTATTGAATTTATCTTGCTTTCATATAGCATTATGGTTCATAACATTAAAATGTTCTGTTTTACTTCAGAAATCACTGGCACAATTTACCCCCAATGTATTCCCCCAAAGGCACAACTTCCCCTGCACCAGGGGCAAGTTGTGCCATGAGACCACTTTTTTTCCAAGAGCTATATTTCTGAAACAATTTATTTCAGATCCAAAGTTATTGTTCTCAGGGATGCACCACATCCTGAAATATATGTACATCCTTAAGTTGAAGGCATTACTGCCATGGCTTCACTTTAAAGTCACTTTGAGTAAAAACTGGCACAACTCACCCCACTCTCCCCTACCTGATTACATGTAATCTGGATTGCGTAATCAGATTCCAAAAATGAAATACTTGTAATTAGATCACATTATTTAAAAAATAAAAATAAATCAGATTACAGTTTTTTTTTTTTGATTGATTGATACATGATTGATATTCACAACATTACTCAGAATTCATTGATTCCCCCAAATTCTTCTTTTTTTTATCTTTTAAATTTTTTAAACTGTAATTTTGACACAGAAAATTGAGAAGTTGCACATCAAGAACAAATAAAATATTTAATCTTTTGTTTTGGTTAGTGTTTTATTTGGATTGTTTTCATTTTCAAATGATTGATTTCTTATAATTGAACTTTTTTTTATTATTTAATCATTAACTTTTGTTTGTAAATGTATAAATGTACTTTGTCATAAATGTATGAACCTCCAGAAGTTCCTTCCCAAACCCTAGTTAGGAAAACTCTGACATGATGTAATGTTTAATGCACTTCATGTTGTTATTGATAATAAAAAATAAAATTTTTCTTTCTGTTTATATTTTATTGTATATGGTACAAGATTATATTATTCAAATCAATGTTATAAAAAAAGCTATTGCAAAGCAATCTAAAAGTAATCAAAAAGTAGACACACTGTGAAAAGTTATCAGTTGACTTAATTTAAGGGCAACAAACCATGTTGTTTTAAGTTAAGAAAACCATGCATAATTGAAAAAATTAAGTGATGTGAACTTGACAATTCTACATAACTTATTTTACAATTATGCATGGTTTTACTTAATTTTGATGCAATGGGTTTCCTCACGTTTTTTTTAAAGTTGTCAACTGATCATTTTTTACAGTGCAGATTATATTACCTAAACTGTGTAATGTAATAGATTACATTACTAACAACAATTTTTATCATGTAATTTGTATTCAGTTGTGTAAGTAACCCACCCAGCACTGCCCCTGATCCGTACGTAAATTCCCTAAAAAGCTGTATTCATACTACTAGTGCAATTCAAGCTACATGTTTTGACTGGTTAGCATGACAATTAAATAAAAATACCCATCAAAACACAAACATCAATTTAAGAAAATGATTGAAGAATGAATACAAAAAACATGTTTTGTGTAATACCAAATGTTTAATCCAAATACAAGAATCTGATATGACACAATTTCAAACACAAATTCGAACATAACTGCAACTTTTGGACAGTAAACACTGATTCTTCAACTCACTGTTACTCAACACCACTTTCATTCTCACAGTTCCAAATTCACAAAAAAAAATTATAAAAATAAAATTATTTTTTTAAAAGTTGAAAAGAATCAAGGACAGCATTACATAAAGGATATATTTAACAAAAAAGTAAAAGTTCAGCAGAGAACTGTCTTTACATTCTATAAAAAAAAGACATTTTCAGAAAGATTGTTTTCCAGCAAATATGTTTATCTATAAGCTGTCTCTACAAAGTGTTTATTGTTTTTGATTAAGGCAAATGGAGTGTCATAATAATAATAATAATAATAATAATAATGAAACAGATGCTGTTTTAAAACTTGACTACTTTCAAGAGCCCTCTCAGAGCAGAGTTGTCTTAATATTCAGAAGGCCTTATCGTGTCGTCAGAATCAGCAGCTTTTTAAGGATCATGGAGTATAAAGGCACCGGTAAAACTAAATTAGTCTAGATCATAGCATAGTGTTTCATTTGAGCGAAGGCAAGAAATCTCTTTGACCCATAGCAGTCCTGTACTATACTAACACATTAAGGCACGTATTCATAATCATAATATACAGTGTACAGCCAAGTGCTATCACGCTGGAGAAATCAGAGCGCTGGTGTAGAGCTGAACTGGGTCTTCCTCTCGTGTGACTGCAGCCTGTCCTCTCTGGAGATGTTGGCGTGTGTACGCGTCTCCTGCTCCGCTCAGCCTGGTGTCTTGGGCGAGGGAGGCAGAACTTGTGGCTGTTGCCTTCCGCAGAAGCCGAGGATGCTGGGATAGCCGTGCCCCGTGTACATCATCCACTCTCCAGGCTGTTACAGGGCAGTCTCGAAGATAATCAAGCTGCCATCTCCAGTGGTGGCGAAACCGTTGAGCTGGTGGGCCGGACTGTGGTTCATGTAGGCCTGTAAACCAGAAGAGACAGAGCACGGTTAGTGTGACGTATATGCAGTGCTGGGTAGTAACCGATTACATAATCAGATTACAAAAATTAAGTACTTGTAGTTGTATTCCGTTTAAGGGAATGTTAAAACGGAATATAATCCAGTAACATTTTTATTGATTCTTCCCAAATCTTTTTTATCTTTTGAATTTTTCTTTTTTAAAAAAAGCTCATCGCATATACAGTGAGGAAAATAAGTATTTGAACACCCTGCTATTTTGCAAGTTCTCCCACTTGGAAATCATGGAGGGGTCTGAAATTGTCATCGTAGGTGCATGTCCACTGTGAGAGACATAATCTAAAAAAAAAATCCAGAAATCACAATATATGATTTTTTAACTATTTATTTGCATGATACAGCTGCAAATAAGTATTTGAACACCTGTCTATCAGCTAGAATTCTGACCCTCAAAGACCTGTTAGTCTGCCTTTAAAATGTCCACCTCCACTCCATTTATTATCCTAAATTAGATGCACCTGTTTGAGGTCGTTAGCTGCATAAAGACACCTGTCCACCCCATACAATCAGTAAGAATCCAACTACTAACATGGCCAAGACCAAAGAGCTGTCCAAAGACACTAGAGACAAAATTGTACACCTCCACAAGGCTGGAAAGGGCTATGGGGAAATTGCCAAGCAGCTTGGTGAAAAAAGGTCCACTGTTGGAGCAATCATTAGAAAATGGAAGAAGCTAAACATGACTGTCAATCTCCCTCGGACTGGGGCTCCATGCAAGATCTCACCTCGTGGGGTCTCAATGATCCTAAGAAAGGTGAGAAATCAGCCCAGAACTACACGGGAGGAGCTGGTCAATGACCTGAAAAGAGCTGGGACCACCGTTTCCAAGGTTACTGTTGGTAATACACTAAGACGTCATGGTTTGAAATCATGTATGGCACGGAAGGTTCCCCTGCTTAAACCAGCACATGTCAAGGCCCGTCTTAAGTTTGTCAATGACCATTTGGATGATCCAGAGGAGTCATGGGAGAAAGTCATGTGGTCAGATGAGACCAAAATAGAACTTTTTGGTCATAATTCCACTAAACGTGTTTGGAGGAAGAAGAATGATGAGTACCATCCCAAGAACACCATCCCTACTGTGAAGCATGGGGGTGGTAGCATCATGCTTTGGGGGTGTTTTTCTGCACATGGGACAGGGCGACTGCACTGTATTAAGGAGAGGATGACCGGGGCCATGTATTGCGAGATTTTGGGGAACAACCTCCTTCCCTCAGTTAGAGCATTGAAGATGGGTCGAGGCTGGGTCTTCCAACATGACAATGACCCGAAGCACACAGCCAGGATAACCAAGGAGTGGCTCTGTAAGAAGCATATCAAAGTTCTGGCGTGGCCTAGCCAGTCTCCAGACCTAAACCCAATAGAGAATCTTTGGAGGGAGCTCAAACTCTGTGTTTCTCAGCGACAGCCCAGAAACCTGACTGATCTAGAGAAGATCTGTGTGGAGGAGTGGGCCAAAATCCCTCCTGCAGTGTGTGCAAACCTGGTGAAAAACTACAGGAAACGTTTGACCTCTGTAATTGCAAACAAAGGCTACTGTACCAAATATTAACATTGATTTTCTCAGGTGTTCAAATACTTATTTGCAGCTGTATCAAACAAATAAATAGTTAAAAAAATCATACATTGTGATTTCTGGATTTTGTTTTTTAGATTATGTCTCTCACAGTGGACATGCACCTACGATGACAATTTCAGACCCCTCCATGATTTCTAAGTGGGAGAACTTGCAAAATAGCAGGGTGTTCAAATACTTATTTTCCTCACTGTATATGTTGGTAAAGTCTTCTCGATTTGTTGAATTGCACACACAAGCCACTAGTTCAGGGAGGCAACAGCACTTGAACACTATATATATTCAAGTAAATAATTGAACACATCCGCATATTCACGGTTCTCTGATGTTGATTAATGGTCACATGCAGGTGAACAAATAAAATGTTTAATATTTTTTAATATGTGTTGATTTGTTTTTATTGATTTACTTTAAATTGGACATTTTTATGATTTAATTATTAACTTTCATGAGCTTACTAACCCCCTGCACTTCACAAACTATAGAAATGTAATATTGTGGAATACATTTTCTTTCTCTTTACATTTTTATATCAATATGGTATCAATAAAATTGTCCTATTTAAATCAATTTGATATATGAGTTGGGTCAAAAGTAGAGATGTCAAATCGATTAATTGCAATTAAACATACATTTTTTTGTTTAAATATTAAATTTTTAATCTATCTATCTATCTATCTATCTATCTATCTATCTATCTATCTATCTATCTATCTATCTATCTATCTATCTATCTATCTATCTATCTATCTATCTATCTCACACACATACATATATTATGTAAACAAAAACTTTCGTAAGATGCGGTTAATCGTGATTAAATCGATTTGACAGCACTAACTAATCCAAAATAATCTAAAAGTAGTCAGAATACATTACCAAAAATGTGTAATGTAACCGATTACGTTACTAACTACAATTTTCATCATGCAACGCACTACAATTTGTAAGTAATCTACCCAGCACTGTGTATATGACCTTTTAATGAGACCTGGAAAGGGATGAAAGGCGTCACTCTTTTCCCAAACCTTCCCTGACAATGCTTTCCTAAACACAGGGGACGGAACACAGGAGGCTGAATGGAAGTAAAAATCCCCCCTTATTTAATATCATTATTATGCAGTAATCAAAACCTCTCATTGTATTTAAAAGCACCCATGGCTAACAATGAGCGTAAAGACAAAAAGAAGAAAAAGCACCTGGTGTTCCGACCCACACCCCCCGCAGATACACCGAGAAAAGTCCCGACAACACAAAGCATGGCCGACAAACAGTTGGCCACACTATCAGATATACTCTCAATTGAGTCGGCATTCAGAGCGCACAAAGGCGGAGTGGTCTAATATCAGGTAGATGTGTGCTTGAAAGCCCCGGCGGTCAGCTCCAGAGGGGCCGGCACAGAGAATGAGCTCACCGGCTGAACGAGGCGGAGAGGAACCCGATCCGAAGGGAGAACAACATGCCGCTGAGGAGGGGGAAACTAATACTGACTGACAGCACAAAGGCCTGGGCTCTTTGAAACACGGCGTATTGTGGGTTTCTGGCACAGGTACATGTGGCACATATTTGGCGATGGGACAGGGCGACATGGACCGGCGACTTGGACTTGTCCTATGGACATCCGGTGATCTGCTCACCTGTTTGGCGGTCTGGAGGAGCGAGGATGCCTCTGCCTTTCCCGTCTGCTGCACCATCTTGTACAAGATCCCGTTCTGGTTCTGTAGGAGAACGTGGGGGGCGTCATACTCGTGGATCCGACCAGCGTCCAGAACCTGAGAGAAAAATAAACAAATAAATAAATAAATAAATACTGGAACCAAATGATTTGTGACATTAGGATCCGGTAACTGAAGTCCGATTCATGAATGAATGACTTATGATCTGGTTCTTTTAAATGAACCAAAGAAAAAGGACTCAAAGATCAGTCATGAGTTGGTCTATTGACTACTTTCATCATGTTCGACTCAAAACGAAGAACATGCTATTGTGATATGTGCATTTAATGCTTGTAAGACTTCAAATTGCACATAAAAAGTACTGTAAAGTAATATAAGCTTGATGGCTCCTGGTTATATACTGTAGGTCCCAATAAACACTAATGTAGTATGGAAAAAAGCAGGATGAAAACTTAAATTTCATGTAAGAACCATGCAGGTTTAGAAAGATATGAAGGTGAGAAATTATTTTTCACTATTTCTTTAACCCTCATAATGCATTAAAAATCTGCATTTGATTTTCATAACTTAATATTTTTCAACTGAAACCATACTGCCTCTGAATAATAACTTCTCATTAATAAGTGAATGCACAAAAAAACAGTTTTGAATGTTACTTATTACCACTTTATTACTACCTTTACCCCCTTTTTTTAATTCTTGTAATTAAGCAATTGAGAAATTTCAAATTTAACATAAATTACAGAAAATTTCTCATAATTCTCAACATTAACTGCTCAAATTGACTGCTCAAAAACAATTGAGTCAAATTAAATATACTTATTTTATTGGGATAATCTTTCACTTTCAGATAAAAGATGATACATTTTTCATGCTGTAACGGTTCATCAGTTGGCAAGAATGTTTATGTTTATCAACAAAATTCAGCACCAGAGAGTTAAATATTTTTTTTTTTAAGTATTTGAGGCAAATCGAACAAGTAAAAAAAAAGTTTGCATAACATCATATGTAAAGACTCAGTTGATGTTTGAATAAAATGGACTCTACTGTAAAAGGTGTAAACTTTTTTTTGTTGTAAATTGTGACATTTTTTTTCCAAAAAATTAAGAATTACATGCATTTTGATAGCCTTGGCTCATTTACAATATTGTTTTCTGTACTAAAACTATGCATCTTCTTCTAGGTCATAATGGATTGAATGCATTGTGATAGAGCTCTCCATCTCTGCACTCACCAGGATGCGGTCACTGTCTATGATAGTGTTGAGTCTGTGTGCGATGGTGAGGACGGTGCATTCCCTGAACTTTTCCCGGATGGTTTTCTGGATCAGCTCGTCTGTCCTGTAGAGCACATGACATACATTTAAAGCTATACCTGAGATTGTTGAAGGTCCTTTATAATCAAATAAAGCCACTCTGAGAGCTAAGCAAATAAAGGACTCACCGAGGGTCCACATTTGCAGTGGCCTCATCGATGATGAGAATACGGTTCTTCCTCAGAATAGCTCTAGCTAGACAGACGAGTTGCCGTTGGCCCACGCTGAAGTTTGATCCTGACTCAGCCAGTTCTGTCTCGAGCTTACCAGGCAACTCCTCCACAGCAGCCTTCAGCTGGACCTTTGAGCAGACCGCATATGTCATAAGTCAGAGATCACTTATTAATGTAATAAGTAATTAATAATTAATGTAAATCTACTGGCGTAAAAGGTCACACTGAAAAATGGATCTATGGGCCCATTACAAAAGAACAATCTTGGGTCGTTCCACTCAAAATCGATATAAAAACCAGCTAAAAACCTCTCAGGCCACAAAAACCCAAAATTATTTTTCCATTGGCTTTTGGATTATTGCAGGCAATAAGCTCTATGACCAACAAAAGTTTATGATTCATACACATGTTGTTTATCATGATAATTCTCACAAATGTACACACCTTTTATGAATTTTAAAGCCTAAATACAATCGGCAGGAGTAAAAAGCTAAACGTAGGCTATAGGCGAACTACACCACGATTGCTTGACTTCAATGTCAGCACCATTAAGCTTCGGACAACTCTTTCAGTCTTTTTTTTTTTTTTTTTTTTAATCCACAGTAAAAAAATTATCTAATCAATAAGTTATGACAACATATGTGTTTACATTGCTTTAACTCATCAAAAGTTAAGCAATTTGATGTTTAATGTAATTTAAGTTGAAATGACTTAAACACCAAGTTGATTGTACTTAATTTAAGGCAGCAACTGGTTTTTTTTACAGTTTAGTTTCCCTAAAATTTTTGGAGTTAGAATAGGTTAAAAGAGTGCAATTATAAACACGATGAGGCTGTAAAAGCGAACTAGTGAGTTTGATGAGTTTTCCTGTTCAATCCGATGTGATGATTTTTAATGTTCCTGATAACCTCTGTAGTCCCATTTAGCCAAAAAACCCCACTGACTTCAGAGCGATGGAATCGGAAGTGCTAAAATGTAAACTCGTTTTCGGGTTTTGGCCTACAAAAATTATGTCATCCCTGCTGCAGGTCTCTATTACCGCGAGTGTGTGCATGTTCACCTCTTCCAGAGAGTTCCACAAGTCAAGGTCTGAGTGCTGGCCGAAGGGGTCTAGGTTCTTCCTCATGGTTCCTGTGAAGAGTACGGGATCCTGCGGGATGATTGACATCTTCTGACGGAGGTCGTGCAGGCCGATCTCTGAGGTCAACACTCCGTCCACAAAGATTTTACCATCTGGCTCCATCAGACGGAACAGTGCTGAAATCAGGGAACTTTTCCCTGCACCGGTCCGTCCAACGATTCCAACCTGATCAATGCAGAGCAGCAAACATCAGTGCAAATGTCCTGACAGACTCGTATGATAAACTGGAGCTGGTGCTGGGCTCACCTTCTCTCTAGGTCTAAACATGGCGGAGATGTTTTTGAGGATGACGGGTCCATCAGAACTGTAAGAGAAGTTGACCTTGTCGAAGGTTATAAGGCCCCGATTTGGCCATTCGGGAGGGGGGCGTTTTTTGGTTTCCCAAGGTGCTTCACTTTCTAGCTCTGTGTACTCTAACACTCTCTCCACTGACGTCATCTAGAAGGACACATCGTTCAGAAAGCAGATCAATTTATGTAAATATGCCCACACACACACACACACAATGAGAGGTTTACGTCAGTGGATCTCAACCATTATGACTTCAAGGCTCCTCATTGTCCACAACAATATTTGATATAACAATATTTTTCCGTCGCCTTCGGTGCATTCATATGTTGAATTGCACAAGCTTATTTTGTCTTTTAGATCAAAAGATCTGAAAAAACCCATACATTTACCCGCCCGTAGAAATCAGGACAGAAGTGGTTGAAAGTGGACAAAAGAGACGGATTAAAACACCAGGTGTAAACAGAGCCATAGACAGCATTCTTACCATCAGCATCAACCCGCAAGGTACTTCATAACCGAGTTAAAATGCACCATATAGAAAGCAACTTGCATGCACATTACAGAAATAGCACTCCCAATTGATGAGTTTGATGTTCTCATGTTGCTAAGCTAACAATGCAATACTCCTATAAGAACAGTATTTTCAGTAACTCTGCGTTACTAAATAAAACAAGCATTCAATTGACCATTATTGAGAGTTTCTTAAAAGTAATTTATATAATCAAAATAATTATGAATAGTAGTTCAGGAGGATTATTTGATTTACCAAAGTTTGAGGCAGTTTCATGAAATGGATATTTCAGTAAATTCAAATACTTCAAGGTTCTTACCATGTTCTCCACCTCGGCACTCTGTCTAACGCCCCACTGGAACATTCCCATTAGGGTGAGTGCATAAGACAAGGCCAATCCCACATCTCCCGCCCTCATACCTGTGAGAGTCAGACATGATCAACACTTCATTCACAAACTGGTCTCAAAAAAAAAAGATTCAGCTGGTACATGGTACACAACTGTAAACGCATGAGCTTGAAACGGTTGACATTAATCCTAGGGAAAAAAAGATGTTTCCACTGATAATGATTTGAAACATCAATTACAAATTTATTTTCAATGAAAGTTGGTGATTTGAAGCTATATGACCATCAAAGACCATTAATTCTTGAGACACGTCCCACATAACATTTTGACTTCGTATAGAATAAATGTATGAACGCAATCAAAAACACAGTAAGAACAGTTATTTTAAATTTGAATAATATTTCAGTTTTCTATGTTAATACATTTTAACATGTATTTTTTTCCTGTGATGCAAAGCTGGATTGTCAGCATCATTACTCCAGTCTTCAGTGTCACATGATCCCTCAGAAATCATTCTAATATGCTGATTTGATGCTCAAGATTAAAAACTGAATATTTTTTTCGAAACAAAGATACTTTTTATATAAACATTATGCATTTAAATTTAAATGAAAGTGTTTAATTTCACAGCTACTTTTTGTCAATCCCATTAGATCTTTATGAAATGCATAATAATTATAATATTTCTCCCCCTAGTTGTGCAGCTTGTGTTGTCTCAGTACTCAAGATCCAGTGCACTGCCACCATGAATGCCGGGGATTGTGTTTTAGTGTGTAGTGTGTATGCTTTGATCTGGATTTCTCACTGTCTTTAAGAAGAAGACATCCAAAGGCTGTGATGGTCACAAACACAGAACACATTCCATCCAAGCGCACTGCAAACCAGCGTGAAGTGGCCAAGAACAAGAACCAGGCCTCTGTAGGAGTACACATCACCTTTTAAACAACACACTTACAAGGTAAGAGCTAATCTGAGTCCTGAAAGTGACCGACTCCTTTACTAACCTGAGTGCAGGTCTTGATGGGCATCAAACGTTTGCTGAAACCTTTCCTCGGCTTTAAAGGCACGAATGGTCCAGAGGCCTTGCAGTGAGGAAGACAGATGGGAGAACACAGGACTTCGAGCTGTAGGAACGCAAATACACACGGTCATCAACATCAGAACGACTAAACGTACAGGACACACAAAGAAAGATGCTCTGAAGAAACATTACCGAAGACGATATTATTCTCAGATTTGACAGAAGACATTTGAAGATGCTTACTAGTGGATTCAATGCGCTTGACGTCTCGAGATGTCCGCAGGAAGTAGCGGCGTAGAAACAGGAAGAATATCAATAGGGGCAGCACAGGAATCAAGATCCAAGGGATGACTGAACAAGCCACAGCAATGGTTCCGATGATTTGAAGAAACACCTGTAGTGCATAAGAGCATGAAAAAGGGAGAGATATACATAATAAAAATTGAAACATACATTTAATTTATAATACAGTAAAATAAAGTATAAAGTGTTCCAAATGGAAAGAGAGCTGTAGAAACACTGCGTCACGGTGGTTGAATGCTGGCTCATTAAAAGCACTTTGTGGTTTTGGCTGCTACTTTTGACCACAAACATTAATCAAAGAACACGGAAGAAAAACAGTGAGGCTGCCATGACAGCATGACTCGACACTTTCTGAGTGAGATCTCACTCAAATTACCCATAATCCCTGCAACCATGTTAACAATTTAAGGTTAGTATGGGAATGACCACAGACTATGGCAGAATACAAACTGACAAAAGCATTACTGTGCTCGTGATTTTGGGACTCGCCACATAGAAGATCCACAATAACGTCAGAGTGAGATCTCCCTCTTTAAAACTATTTAAAGAAAACGCTTTGGTCAAAATGCCAGCGTTGTCATGTTCAGGTAATGGAATATGAGAATACTGTGTGTGCACTATACAATGTATGCCTACTATTTCACAAAAATAGTAGTACATACATATGTAGTTACAACAATTCCAAAAAGTGGTATGCATTGCTGCTGTCACATGCCCTCATCATGTCGCATGTTTAATTTAGTAAGTGGCATTCAGTAGGGGTGTCTATACAATATGTATACCAGTGGTTCTCAATACAGGGGCCGGAGCCCACTAGGGGGCCTCAGCAAGCCGAAAACTTCTAAGTTGTCCTTAAAATAAGAAAAACAAGTATTAATATAAGCTAAAAGTAATTTTAAGTTTTTTTTTTATATAGAACCACCACCACGATTCTCATGGACTTGGAAAAAAGGGATAGGTAAGGTAGTTTAACTCTTTCCCCGCCATTGACTGGATTTTCCGGCTTTCCGTGTTTTCACTGTTATACGGTAGGGGGCGCTATTACACATCTTCTGAAAGAGTACTGAATCTCCAGATCAAAACACAGTTGAAGAAGATGCAGGAACAAGCAATAGCATATCCAAGCAGAGGCATAGGTAAAATAACGTGATCATCAACATTTAACACGTTACTGAATGAAATGTCGACACAGGATGAGCTATAGGACGGTGAAGCTTTGGGGGTGTTGATGGACTCGATCTATGCAATCCATTTTTTGATCATCGTCCTGAATCCGATCTGGATGTAGTCTTTAACAAAAACGTGTTTTTCTTAGCTTTTTGCTCAAAATGTTGCTTTTTTATGAAACTTACCCACATTCAAGTGTTGATTAAAAAAATGCATAAAGCTAGAATAAAACGTTCTTTAATTCCTATCCAGTTAATCACAAACGACTGGAAAAGTCTTGCAATTCATTAAAAAGAGTCCCACATTGAAAAACATTCAGATCTTAAAACTTCTAGAATCTTGAAATTTAAATATTCAGAAACTAGGAATGTTGCCCGTAGATTAAAATTGTAAAAAAGTTGTCATTACATCAAATGTACCAGATTTTGCCAACACAGAGTCAAGCTGTCGTAGTTAATCTGGTTTTTCTTCTTCTTTTTTGGCTTGTAGAAGTTCTGAATGCCCGGTCACTTAAAAATTTTGTAGCCAAAGTGGCCGGTGAGTGAAAAAGTTAATTTCAAACCCTGCACCTGACCAGTCAAAAATCACCTTGCTTTAATAGGAAATCTTAGCAAACTTTTAGTCATCATAATGGTGTCGACTTGTAGTGTTACCGGGTGCAAGCATTCAAAGAGTAAACATTTAGTGGGAGCGAGTTATTTTCAGTTTCCAGTGAAAGATCCAGTGCGTTGTAGGAATTCCAGACATGTGAATTCGTAAACATGAAGAGAACTCTGTGGCAGAAAATTGGAAAAACATCCATGTTTGTAGTCAACATTTCAAACTGGATGACAACGGACACTGTTTTAGGCAAAACACAGGGGAAAATAACAGAAAGCCACTGCCGTTCTGTCAGTTCCGCTCAACCCGGCCGAAGTAAAACGCTGTCGCGTACAGGTAAAAGAGCTGTTACCATAGTGTTCCATTTTTACCATAATGCTGTTTACAATGTTGACAAAGTACGATACAATTTTCAGTGAAAAACCTACTCTTGCAACAACTGTTTTGTTAATAACCCTCAGTCGATCTGGCTGTCTAATGAGTAGGGATACAAAAATGCAGAAGTACAATCTATAGTTTTCATAGAAGCCCTAGAGCTGACAAAAGTCAGCCGAAAAACACGTTATGCAACATCCAACAGACTTTTATAGACAAATAAACAGGAATTTCAAGGCCCAGGTAACACAGAGAAAGAGTAAACATTGTTCATTTACATATACTACCGACATTGCAACAACACAAATTGGGTTCAAAATCGGCAAACTTTTTTTAAAAGTGATTTTACTAAAAATAAAATGAATGCATTGGGAAAAGTTTCTTTCATCTTCACTTTCACTAAACAGAGGAACACAAAAAGTGTATTGGCACTAGCACGAGAAAATGAAACAAATTATATTAACTTCCTTCACGATTCCTTAAACTACATGTGTCGATCTCAAAGTCAAAGTTTCCCCACTGTTGATAATGACACTGGTATCTTGTGTCTGTATATGTGTCACCAGTGTATGTATCATTCCGACTTGAAGCCACCAACACTGGAGAAATAGTACAAGCAGGACAGTGGTATGCTATTCTTTAGGAAGTATTCAACAATGCATGCTGACTTTGCTGCCACACTAAAGGGAACCAATAGTGAGAGAGGACTGTGGGAAAGGCTAAGTGACTGCAGAGTTTTCTCATCCTGAGAGAGAACAAGAAAGATTCTGCTGCCCCACACAATGAAAAGCTCCTTAAAAGAAAGACTATTGTACTTCCACTCAGTCTGTCAAGCTTCAGACAATAGCGCTCTGAGCACATAAAGTGACGCCTGTCCCCCACGCATTGACCACATTGTCATTTGCCAGGGGAAAAGCCACAATATGTTGTTAGACTACAACACTTGGTTTACCAGAGCGAATAATAATGCGTATGGCCACAAGTGATGGGTGCTCTAATATAGCCACGTTACCAGTGTGCAAATTACACAGTGTTTAACAGACGCTCAACTACAAAACTTGCTTTACTAGGAAATACTTCTAAGCAAACTAAGCAATAGCAAACCTGGATAAAATCCACAAATGTCCAGGGAAGTAAGGAATCAAGTTGGCCAATGTCTTTGGAGAACCGGTTGAGGATTCTTCCTGAAATGAAAAGAGAAAAACCATTTAGCAAACACAACAGCTTCCAGAACATCTAATGAGCTAGACAGGACAGCATGAAGAAGGATATCAAGAAAAAAAAGCCTCATTAATACAATGAAATTCTTGAATATAAAATCTTCTAAGCATAATCTTCTATTGTTATTTCTTAGAAAGTGACAAATAGAATAATACAATTAACAAAACTGCTTTATTGCTTGTTAATATTTGAATAAGCTTTATCGAATCGAAGTCATGACACTCTTTTGTCACTGAACCATGAAAGCACCACTAATTAAAAAGTAGAAATGCTGACAGTGACATACTGGGCAAACTTTTCGGTTGCATTATTTTATCAACAAACAACAACAATCCCATAATGCCCTTCACTTATCTAACTGGTTATGATAATACTGGCCATAAAGGCCTTTAACCTACAATTTGAATCACTGAAAGGATAATAAATGACAGATTAAACAAATAAGGCAAACAAAGGAGAGCTCAATCAACAATGGCACCATGCTGGATATCTATTTGTCATTTGTCAGAAATGTTTACAGCTAATTATGCTAAGATTACAAGTTCCAAAGAACTGACAGACAAACACCCACTAGTGCTAACCATTCTTTATTACTAGAGACCATATATTATAAACGATAAAGGCTAGAACGTAGAGACACAGGATACAGTAGTTGTGGCAATTAATCCACAACACAAGCTTATTCCAACCATAAAAGTTGTTCTAAATGTGATTTCTGTGAGTGCATCTCGCAGTAATTGCGCCTCGTGTGTGTGCTGCTGATAACAGGATCACGGAAAAGGGCTCCAACTGACTCTTCAGCAGTCATAAAAACTATCTATTAGACTTTTGAGACTTGTAAATGCTCTTTTGCTCATGTTATCAACAGTAACACCCCGATAAGGAGACCACGATGACAGAACCCAGGTCTGCTGTTTGCTCTTTAGAAGGTGAGAAGAAACTACTCTATACTGGTCATATCTGGATACCACCATTATCTAGCACAACTGTCATTCTAATACGCTGATGCATCTGTACATTCATAATTTATCCAATGTTTCTTGAGCATAAAATCAGCATATCAGAATGATTTCTGAAGGATCATGTGACACTGAAGACTGGAGTAATGATGCAGAACATTCAGCTTTACCACCACAGGAATAAATTACATTTTTAATATATTAAAATAGAAACCATTTATTTAAAATGGTAATAATATTTCACAATATTATTGTTTTTACTGTATTTCGTATAAAGCATAACAATCATTACGCCCATGGAATGTCTTTATAATGATAGGTGTTCCAACAGAGCAAGTTTTGATGGTATCTCCAAATAATTTCATTAATTACTATACAGGTCAAATGTTATAGCAAATAAGGTGCAATAAAAACCATCAGAGGCTTATAAAAAGCTACAGCTCAGATTGTTCTAATAATGCTTTATGACTTACTAATCCAGACCATCATTTTCTATTTTGTTTTGTTCTATTTTTCTATTTTCTATTTTCTATTTCTATAACAGCCAGTGAGAGCTGAAGGATTGCACCTCAATCCAAACACTTTACACTTCACGCAGCCAATGTACCTCACTGCATGAGCAAAGGCCTAAAACGCTGCCATTTACACAATGCTCCAGAGTAAACACTGAAATCCAGGGTAAACATCGAAGACACAGCTTTACACTTTCCTCCTCCACTGAGGAAGTCTGGGAATCTCTTTAAAACAGACAAAGTGCACCTCAAAAACTGTGACTGCTTCTAGATGAATGTCATCCAGTACCCAGAAGCACTAAGTGCAATAACATTCAATAGCCACAATCCGTACAAAAGGAAAACATAAGTAGCTAAATTTACCATGGAATTACAGTAACATGTTTCGTTTGGAAATGTACCATGGTATTTTCAGGACACAAAAGAAAACCCAATAAGCAATAGACACTTACAGACATACCACAAAGTACCATGGTAACTATATTATTTTATAAAGAGGTATAGTGGTAATAGCAAGGTATTATTGGAGTACAATGCTAGCACTATGTTATATTTATAAAAATGGTATCATTCAGTAGTTGGTATGTACATTTTCAGGGATTTTCATAATTAAATGTCATTCAAAGGAACAATTAACACAAAATATGTTGAGGATTCCAAACACCATGTGTAATACATACAGAGTATATACATTTATATACATTTTTACTTTATATAAAGTAAAAATTGAAAATACACATACAACTTCATTAAAACATTTGACTTTGTGGATGATGAAATGTGTTGGACATTACTTTGACTTTAAATTTAAGTTAAACTACCATTCAAAAGTTTGGGGTTATATACAGTGAGAAAAATAAGTATTTGAACACCCTGCTATTTTGCAAGTTTTCCCACTTGGAAATCATGGAGGGGTCTGAAATTGTTATCGTAGGTGCATGTCCACTGTGAGAGACATAATCAAAACAAAAAAAAATCCAGAAATCACAATATATGATTTTTTAACTATTTATAAGTATTTGAACACCTGTCTATCAGCTAGAATTCTGACCCTCAAAGACCTGTTAGTCTGCCTTTAAAATGTCCACCTCCACTCCATTTATTATCCTAAATTAGATGCCTCTGTTTGAGGTCACTAGCTGCATAAAGACACCTGTCCACCCCATACAATCAGTAAGAATCCAACTACTAACATGGCCAAGACCAAAGAGCTGTCCAAAGACACTAGAGACAAAATTGTACACCTCCACAAGGCTGGAAAGGGCTACGGGGAAATTGCCAAGCAGCTTGGTGAAAAAAGGTCCACTGTTGGAGCAATCATTAGAAAATGGAAGAAGCTAAACATGACTGTCAATCTCCCTCGGACTGGGGCTCCATGCAAGATCTCACCTCGTGGGGTCTCAATGATCCTAAGAAAGGTGAGAAATCAGCCCAGAACTACACGGGAGGAGCTGGTCAATGACCTGAAAAGAGCTGGGACCACCGTTTCCAAGGTTACTGTTGGTAATACACTAAGACGTCATGGTTTGAAATCATGCATGGCACGGAAGGTTCGCCTGCTTAAACCAGCACATGTCAAGGCCCGTCTTAAGTTTGCCAATGACCATTTGGATGATCCAGAGGAGTCATGGGAGAAAGTCATGTGGTCAGATGAGACCAAAATAGAACTTTTTGGTCATAATTCCACTAAACGTGTTTGGAGGAAGAAGAATGATGAGTACCATCCCAAGAACACCATCCCTACTGTGAAGCATGGGGGTGGTAGCATCATGCTTTGGGGGTGTTTTTCTGCACATGGGACAGGGCGACTGCACTGTATTAAGGAGAGGATGACCGGGGCCATGTATTGCGAGATTTTGGGGAACAACCTCCTTCCCTCAGTTAGAGCATTGAAGATGGGTCGAGGCTGGGTCTTCCAACATGACAATGACCCAAAGCACACAGCCAGAATAACCAAGGAGTGGCTCTGTAAGAAGCATATCAAGGTTCTGGCGTGGCCTAGCCAGTCTCCAGACCAAAACCCAATAGAGAATCTTTAGAGGGAGCTCAAACTCCGTGTTTCTCAGCAACAGCCCAGAAACCTGACTGATCTAGAGAAGATCTGTGTGGAGGAGTGGGCCAAAATCCCTCCTGCAGTGTGTGCAAACCTGGTGAAAAACTACAGGAAACGTTTGACCTCTGTAATTGCAAACAAAGGCTACTGTACCAAATATTAACATTGATTTTCTCAGGTGTTCAAATACTTATTTGCAGCTGTATCAAACAAATAAATAGTTAAAAAAATCATACATTGTGATTTCTGGATTTTGTTTTTTAGATTATGTCTCTCACAGTGGACATGCACCTACGATGACAATTTCAGACCCCTCCATGATTTCTAAGTGGGAGAACTTGCAAAATAGCAGGGTGTTCAAATACTTATTTTCCTCACTGTGTGTATATTAATATATATATATATATATATATACACACATATACATATATATATATACATACACAGACATACATACAGACATACATATACATATATACATATATATACACACACATATAAACATATATACACATATATACTTTTATTCAGCAAGGATGCATTAAATTCTATTTTAAATAAAGGCTGTTATTTTAAGTAAGTAAACTTAATTTATATATCACCTATCACAGATAGAAATCACAAAGTGCTTTACAAAGTGCAACAATTTAAATAAAAGAACAATAAAACACAGATAAAACTATCAGAGCTAAAAACAAAACATAAAACATAAAAGCCCAATCAAAAATAAAAATAAAAATAAAAATAAAGATAAAAGCTTGTCTAAATAGAAGTGTCTTCAGCTGATTTTTAAAAGAATCAACAGATGTGAACCAGCACATGGTTGTTTTATGTATTTAACATTGATAATAATAATCAAAAATGTTTCTTGAGCACCAAATCAGCATATTAGAATGAATTCTGAAGGATCATGTGACACTGAAGACTGGAGTAATGATGCTGAAAATTCAGCTTTGATCACAGGAATAAATTACATTTTAAAATGTATTCAATTAGGAAATAATAATTGAATAATATTTCACAATATTACTGTTTTTAGTGTATTTTCGATCAAATATACAGTGTTGTTGAGCATAAGAGACTTTCAAAAACAAATAAAAATTACCGACGCAAACTTTTAATGTATAAGATGTGTATAAGAACACGCAGTACATATCCAATGGATAAAATACAGCTATACCGGTCAGGTGAGATTCCAGGTGAGTGTTGCTGCATGACACACTGAGACTGACAGATGAGCTGTGCTTTTGACATGTTTATATTAACTCACTATCACACGCAGTGAATGGAAACAGTTTTTATTTTTATAAAAATATACTCCAACACTGTTTAAGTTGAGTCCACTTTACTATTACAAGCTGAGTATTAAATAACAATTGATAATCTTAATCAAATTACTTTATACAAATTAATCAATCATCCATTAATAATGAACATCCTCATCTATTATCAAAGTACCAGGGTACCACTCTACCACAGTATTTCTTCTGATCCCTATATTATTGACGGATAATATATGGAGTCTGTGTATGAGGGATTTCGTTTGTGTAACTGCACATCAGCAGAGGTTTTCCAAGAACAGATAAATTGCTCATAAGACTAAGAAAGAGGAAAGGAGGACATTTCACAGGATGTGCTGCCCTCTGTTGGTCACTTTCAACACTGCCTTTCAAACTACCTTGATAAACAGACACAGGAATATAATAACCAAGTCATTCTTATGTTTGAACTCACCAATAGGGTTGATGTCAAAGAAACGGACCGGGGTTCTCAGGATGCTGTTGAACATACGGCTGTGTAATGTCTCCGCTGACCTCACCAGACAGTTAAACGTGATCAGAGCACGCGTGAAGCCGAAGATGATGGTGGCTCCTGTTAAGCCTGATGATGAAGAGAAGCAAAGATACACAATTTGGAGACATATGAAACATGGATACATTTGTACTTTGGCTGCCTTCGATCATGAGCATACCTGCATAGATGCCCAGATAGAAATCCAGGTTGAGGGGTTGAGTCGTGTTAGTGCCGTTGGTTAAAGTGATGTTTGTGGAGTCCAGCTTTGCCTGCTCTGTGGCCCTGTCAATCACAAAATAATGACATTACAGAAGCTAGTAATAACCAGAACATCACCGCATCCGTTGTTTCACAAATTATCTGTGATTCATGTCTGGGGGCATTTTGATCATCACTTAAATCTACACATAACAGGAGGGTTAAGTAAAATGAATTGAAAGGTCATTTTAGGTGTTATACCATTGAGTTTTACATTTTTGCCTACTTTGATTTAATTATTGTATATAAATTTATTAAGATACTTTTTCAAACAATTTTTAGAGTGACTTTTCCACAAACAAGACTTTAAATTGAAAATGTGCAAAGATAAGGATATATAATTGAATGAATATAATGTATTGTTTATAAAAAATAATATAATATAATATAATATAATATAATATAATATAATATAATATAATATAATATAATATAATATAATATAATAATATTTGGTGGGTACATGCATTATATTGCATATGATGTGTGCTGGTCAACTAGTCTAAAATTAAGAAACCCCTAGAAAACAGTAAAAAAAAAAAACACTAGGAACATTGTGTGTACATTTAAGATAGGCTACTTAATTTATTATTCCAATACCCAAATATGATACTAAATCCCACAGAAAAAAGGGCTTCTATTTGTGACGTGCTGTCTTTGCATTTGAACATTGCACATTTTAAACAGGACATGCATTAGCTGAATAAATGTTAGCCAATACAAACATATTTATAGAAAACAGATGACAATGTATAGACAGGAGTCCAATAATAGCAAAACAAATCACTTAATCTAAAAAGAATATCAAGTATAAGTTAGACGAATCCGACATTTAATGAGGGCTGTGTTAACAGTAAAATACAAAATACAACCATTGTATAATACAAAATGCTTTCTGACATTCTGACAGAAAAAAACACAGGAAAGAACAAAATTTAAACTTAACCCGTCAATATTCATTTGACTATTATCCTCTCTCCCTGTGTGATATATGCATGTGTGTGTGTGTGTGCATAAATATATATAATTTTTTGGAGAAAATGCTTTACAGTACTTTAAAGGAGAACTCCGGTCAATTTTAACATTGAGCTCATTTTTTTGTACATTTGGAGTGCTGTCAATACAGAGAACAACGACAAAAATCGGTGTTGCCTACACCGTGTTATCCTCTTTTTAAAATTTGCACCCTGTTGACTTCAATGGGGCAAGTTTTAAACCTGCTTTTAGCCTCTTAACATCCTTGATGTGTCATTACAAGTGCACAGCCATTGTGAGTGATTCCTTCAGAGTCAACACGCGGTGAATCTGACTACAGTAGATGTGAAAGATATGAATAAAAGTGATGTTTATTCAGCCAGCGCACATACCTGTATTTACATCCTGTTTTCGGTTGAAGTCCACAGTAGTCGATTGTCGAGTTCGGGCGCATGATCATAGGTACTAAACCTATGTGCGTGAACTCGACAATCGACTACTGTGGGCTTCGACCGAAAACAGGAAATAAATACAGGTATGAGTGCTGGCCGAATTAACATCATTTTTATTCATATCTTTCACATCTACTGCAGTCAGATTCACCCGTGTTAACTCTAAAGGAATCACTCACAATGGCTGGGCACTTGTAATGACACATCAAGGATGTTAAGAGGCTAAAAGCAGGTTTAAAACTTGCCCCATTGAAGTCAACAGGGTGCAAATTTTAAAAAGAGGATAACACGGTGTAGGCAACACCGATTTTTGTCGTTGTTCTCTGTACTGACAGCACTCCAAATTTACAAAAAAATGAGCTCAATGTTAAAATTGACCGGAGTTCTCCTTTAATGCGCTGAAAATGGTAACTTAGCAGCAAAGAGCACTCACCAATATGAAAGCCACCAGTCCTGAAGGACATAAAAAACCTATGGAGCAGAAAACAGCATTAGCATGAATCTCAGCGTGCGAGCGAGGTCTTTCAGTGTATAACTCTAAACCGCAGTAGCACTGCTATGCCTTTTACCTGTGCCAGAAGGTTGAGGAGCACAAGAAAAATCAACATGACGGCGTTTGCTCCAGCTCGAAAATATTTCCAATACACGCGAAGACCAATGGTCCCCTCTAAGCGCGTCTCCTCGACCATGGTTTGCACATGCTCCATCTACACATTACGAACAATTTTAGATGAAAATGTCTCTGTTTATGATCAGACAGTAATTAAAATCCCACCAATCCACTAGATGAAGCTATTGACCCATCTGATCTGTATATGTGAATGTACAGGGAAAGATCCCCCCCCCCCAAAAAAAAACAAGAGATTGAGTGAATGTGACTATTTTATACTATTCCTCACAATACTACCGGACAGTGGCGGAGAAGTCAAAAGCACACCTACCGGCAGCTGATCGGATTCATCTTTAACAGATAGAACAGAGGAAGTTAGGGAATGACTGGAGTTCTGGGAGAGGGTCCGAATGCGGGGGGAGCGAGGAGCCTCTCCTTTTTCACTCCCACCCTCCTCTTCCTCATCCTTCTTCAGCAGAGAGGTGAAATCCACTCCTGACTGCTGAAGCTCAGAGTATGTGCCGCTTGCCACCATGTGTCCCTGTGAGAGATTAAAACGATTACATCTTGGCTCATTTATTCACAGATGGAATGCAAATTGAATGGTGTGCAGTGCCACAGCTCACCTCCTTCAAAACCAGGATCTGATCGGCAGCCTTCAGGAACTGCAGCTGATGAGTAACCAAGATCCTGGGCTTCTCCTTCAGAATACCACAAATACAGCTGCAAGGACAGTCAGTGCTCTTAATAATCACCTCAAAGAAAACGTTAACATAAGAGTGAAAACTACAACAATACTCATGGTTCAATAGTTTGAGGTTGGTAAGATTTGTTAATGTTTTTGAAAGAAGTCTCTTATGGCTGAATTTATTTGATCTAAAATATGGTAAAAATAGTAATACTGTGAAATTTATATATTTTAAAATATAATTTATTCTGTGATGACAAAGCTGGATTTTCAGCATCATTACTCCAGTCTTCAGTGTCACATGATCCTGCAGAAATCATTCTAATATGCTGATTTAATGCTCAAGAAACATTTTAACGTCATTAGCAGTACACTAGCGGTTACATTTAGTCATTTAGTCATTTAGCAGATGTTTTTGTCCAAAGCGACTTACAAATTAGGACTAAATTAAGCGAGTCATCGTGAAGAGGCAAAAACAACGCAAGAAGTGATCAAAATATGAAGTTCAGGCATTGTTCAGAGTAACATAAGCCCGATAAGGGAGGATTAAAGGAAAAGGAAAGAATTTATATTTATTTATGCGTTGTTTTTTTTTTTCATTTATGAGGTTACGTATGTTATGCTCACGGAATAGATGGGTTTTCAGCTGTCTTTTGAATGTTGTCAGGGATTCTGCGTTCGGATGAGGGTGGGGAGAGCATTCCACCAGCATGGAACTATGAATGAGAATGTTCTAGAAAGTGATTTTGTAGCTTTCTGTGATGGAACCACGAGCCGTCGCTCGTTGACCGATCGTAGGTTTCTGGTAGGGATGTAGACTCGTAGGAGTGAGTGAAAGTAGGAGGGAGCTGAGCCTGTGATAGATCTGCAAGCAAGCGTCAATGCCTTGAACTTGATGTGAGCAGCAAGTGGTAGCCAGTGCAGAGAGATGAACAGAGGAGTGACGTGGGCCCTTTTGGGCTCGTTGAAGTCAGGACGAGCTGCAGCGTTCTGAATCATTTGTAGAGGTTTAGTCGCACATGATGGAAGTCCAGCCAGAAGAGCATTGCTGTAGTCAAGCCTAGAAATGACCAGGGCCTGAACGAGAAGTTGTGTTGCATGCTCAGTTAGGAAAGGCCTGATCTTCCTGATTTTGTGCAGTGCAAACCTGCATGATCGAGCTGTCTTTAAAATGAGCAGTTGAACAACTTCCCATTTTTGAAAATCAACGTTTCTGTGGTTGAAGTCGAGTCGCTGATGACGCCATGAATGAACAAATAAGCCTGAACCTCGAGCTTAGACTTGAACTCGGGTTTTCTTGTGCACAGTTATGGCATATGACACAGTGCTCCTACATAACAGCTTATTTTTATCAGTTCTTTTGTCTTGTTCTTTGGTTGTTGTATTTCTTACAGATTTCTGCTCTTTCTAAATCAGATACAGATAAAGTAGCACAGTAAAGATAACATTTATATGAATGCATTAGTGAGTGATTGTGTGTAAATTAGTTATACCAGGCAGTGTCTCTATACTAATAGTGAAGCTGTGGGTTTCATTTACTAAGTTCACTTCAGTTTCTAAACTGTTTTATTGATAAATAGCGCTGATCTGCGCTACTGAATGTTTCTGTGCGCGTGCGATCTGTGTGGGATGCGTGAGCTACTGTCTGTCTGTATGTGTGTGTGTTACAGTGCAGCAGCGCATTAGTTTAGAACTGTGTTTAACTTACCCTGTACAATAAGCGGTTTATCGAGTTCACCCGATAAATTTTGAGCATCTAGATAGTAAAATCAAATATACCTTGTGGGGCAGTCTCAGAGTATGCATTCATTTGCCATTTTAACAGTTGAAAATGGAGCGTAAAAGTGGACTTCAAAGATTTCTTATTCTGTTGCGCCTTCTATAGGCCGTGAACAGTGACTAGTCGACATCAAGCTTAAAGCGTCATGGCAGGGCATTAAAGTACACGGATAGCAGATTTCTCTCGAGTCAAGAGTCGGTTAATGGTTACAACAGTTCTCGAGTCACCTGTACACTGAACTAAAGAAACAGGCCAGAGTTGGAGCCGTCTGTGAAGAACCGATGAGCTGCTAAGCATGCGTAAACCGAGCAGGTGACTCGAAAGACGGAGCAAAATTGTTTTTTTAATGGTTTCTAATGGTTTAGGTAAAAAGGTGAGTGATTAAGACTAATTTATTCACTTTATGCTTGAGGCATGTAAAACATCCACGTTTCACATCATTATTGTATACGTGATGTCATTGCGTGATTATGTAGACAAACTGGTGAATCGTTTTTTTGAGCCTATTCATTGAAACGAACCATTCAAAAGATCCAGTTCAGGGAAAAGAATCATATGATGTGTCATATGAACTACTTTCATGAAGTTTTTATGGTTTATTTGGCCCTTTATTGAGTTTGACCGCCCCTAAACACTAAACGCTCTTATTGTATGGAAAAGAACAGAGTGAAGAGCAACAGAAAAATGCAACAGGATCCGTGAAGAGTAAAGACTTACTGTTCAAACAGGTGTCTGCCCACTTCAGCATCCACTGCACTCAATGGATCATCCAACAGGTAAATGTCAGCATCCTGATACACAGCCCTAAAACCCACAGACAGTAACAGGTATGCTTAAAAATCTAATAAAACAGCTCCAAAATATACACTTCCTATTAGCAAATATATGTCCGTTTGTTTATATAGAAATGGCTTACGGTTTGATTTTTTCCCCACTATATTATACACCTTACAAAGTGTCATTGTTTACATTAAATAATCAGTATGTCCAAGATGCAGTCTTCTGAATGCATTATATACATTATTTTTCTTTTTTTGCTCACACTAATGTAACTGTTAAGGTTAGGAAAGGGCTTGTGTTTAATTGTATTACTGAATAATGAAGAGGAAAAATGGTTGAGTTAACAGGTTGGGATACCTGGCCAGGTTGACTCGAGCTTTCTGCCCTCCACTGAGAGTTGCTCCTCGGTCTCCGATCACAGTCAAATCCCCATCAGGAAGCAGCTCCATGTCCTATACGACACAGAGAGAACTACAGTTTGCTTAAAATAACTTTAGCTTTATGCTGGTGTAGATGTCAATTTAAAGTTTACAGTATATAGCTTTGGAGTGAGCTACACATACTAAAACTAGTGCTGTCAATTTAGTGTTATTTGACGGCAATAATGTTTGCTTTAATGCACTTAACAAATAACCCCGATGCATAAATAGAAAATTACATTAAAAAGGCAAAATACAACACAACAGCCAAATACACCAGTCTGTATGTACATAGACCAACAAAAAAAAATTGTCTATTAAAATGCTTTCTTCTAACACAAAAATGTAAAGTCTTTGAATGGTCATCTTTGGAGGCTCTCAGCAAATACACTACTTTTCAAAAGTTTGCAGTCAGTAAGCTTTTTCTGAAAGAAATGAATACCTTTATTCAGCAAAGATGCATTAAATCGATCGAAAGTAAGTGTAAATACACTTATGATGTTACAAAATATTTCAGTTTCAAATAAATGGTGAACTTTCTATTCATCAAAAAATCCTGAACAAAAATATATTACATTTTCCACAAATAATAATTGTGGTGTATTATCAACATTGATAATAATAAATTGCTCCTTAAGCACCAAATCAGCATATTAGAATTATAGAAAACAGTCATTTAAAATTTGAATAATATTTCACAATCTTACCGTTTGTACTATTTTTCATTAAATAAAATGTAGCCTTAGTGGCATAAGAGACTTATTTTATAAAACATTCAAATGTCTTACAGAGCCCAAACTTTTAAAGGTAATGTAAAAAGTATGTACTTAATTGTTTAAATTAAATAATCAGCATGTGTACTTAATTCATTTGACGATCCTGTTTAAAACAAAGTAACCAATAAAGAACCTTACTGAGATTGTAATCTGGAAGTAGATGAATAAGATCAGAAAGGCAAGAGTGTGATGGATGAATAACTAATAAGCATCTCACCCTTTTGAGCGCACAGGCTTTGAGGACCCTCTCATATCGCTGGGGCTGCAGCTCCTTTCCGAAGAGTATGTTGCTCCGAATGGTCCCTGGAAAAACCCAAGGCTGCTGTGAGGCATACGTCAGCTCACCTTTGACCTTTATAACACCCTTTTCTGCTGGAAGCTCCCCCAGAACAGAGCTGAGGAGAGAGGACTGCAGGATACAGGTCATGATTAGTAAATAATAACACTTGTGGTTGACATGATCACTATTTTAATTGGCAAGCTTGGGAAAAATGAAATTATTGTGACTGACCTTTCCAGCCCCCACAGGACCAATAACGGCCAGAAGTTGACCAGGTTTCACAGTAAAAGACAGATTTTGTAATGTTGGAGCATCCAGAGTCTGTCAAGTAGAAAGGAGAAAATATATTAGTCTTAACATGCAAAAAGGGGGAAAAGTGAAACGCTTTGTTACAACAAATATCTATTTCAAATACATTTTATTCTTTTGAAATTATTATTCAACAAAGTATTCTAAACAAAAATGCAACAAATCAGCATATTAGAATGAATTCTGAAGGATCATGTGACACTGAAGACTGGAGTAATGATGCTGAAAATGCAGCTTTGCATCACAGGAATAAATTCCGTTTTAAAACAGAAAACAGTCATTTATATTGTAATAATATTTCACAATATTACTGCTGTACTGTTTTTTTTTTTTTTTTTTTAATCAAATAAATGCAACTTTGGTGAGCAGACTTTTTTCAAAAACATTAGAAAAATTGTACTATCTCCAAACTTTTGAACGATTGTGTATATACACTTTATATACAACTTATATTGAACTTATTTCATTATTAAAATAAAATGTTAGGCCAATATCTATAACATCTATAAAAGGTAATTTTGAGGTCATCTGCTGTTGACCTCTAGCCTGGGAAAACCCAGACAACTTCCGGCAAATTTAGATTTGCTCTGCAAGTAGTCTGGCAAAGAGCTCATTCAAGCCCATTTCTAATCCATAGAAATCGCGGCACCAATCAGAAACGTTGAGGCGGGCTTTACACAATGACGATCGTTCTGATTGGTTTTAGGTCTATCCAATTGTGCCCAGAGGCATTTGAGCGACGTCCGTCCGTTGGTGAAGCGCACCAACTTTTAAATGCATTATTATATTCAAATTGCAAACACATGAGGACAGTCTCCATGAAAGACCCACTGGCAGATGAACGTGCTACTACATTTCTCTCCGAAAAGGTAGGAAATTAAATTATATTTAATAGAGGATTTTAACTGTGACAAGATGATTGACAGGGCAGTTTACGTGACAGGATGCACGCGACAGATCCGTCCGATAAAGATGACGAAGTAGTATGTCCCAAAGCTTGCCTACTTTTTTGCTACATATTCAAAAGTAAATACCTTTTCTTCACAAAAAGAGTACATACTTTTATGGCGTAGTGTAACTTAGGCAAATTGGGACACAGCATATATGGCTTTATACGATGACGATCGCTCTGATTGGTTTTAGGTCTATCCAATTGCGCCCAGAGGCATTTGAGCGACGTCCGTTGGTGACGCCCCTTTGGAAATGAGTTATTAATGAAGCTTTGCCAGACCATAACTCAGTTACTACTGAGAATGGTCTGGTTTTAACCAGGCTAGTTGACCTCTTAAAGTTGCCAAAATTAGCAAACAAGAAATTTAGTCTTTTTCTTCCAAGAAAATGGACCAAAACACTGATATCTCATTAGGCCGCGTGTCCAGCAAAGCGTTTTTTAACCAGCTGAAAACATACAGAATGGGAAGAAAACGGCACTTCTTGAGCCATTTCATTGAGTATTTAATAAATACATGACTATAAATGTGTTAATATCTATAAACGTAATATTTAGGGATGTGTGAGACTATTCGACTAGTCAATTAAACAATATTGCTATCATTTGATCATGATATTGCAAATATCAACAAAATTTTAAACAAACAACATCTACACTAATTAATATATCTATCTATTAATTAATATATCTATCTACTAATTAATATATTGAGATCTAATATCTATTACAAAAACATTTGATAAAATACATAAGGAAGCCAAAAAAAGACACTATGCTTTTGGGATCAAGATAAAACTTGCACTGCTTGATGGGCACTATATCGGCTTGTAGTTCTGCATTTCCAAAAGTATAACTCCGGGGAAGGGGTGTGTACTTTATACATTTATATACACTGAACTCACCTTGTCCCAGTAGCATATGAGATCCTGAATCTCCACAGATGCCTCTTTCTTCTCCTCCTGAGAAAGGGGGGCGTTGGTTCTCACAAGCTCATCGAGCAAGAGGAACTTCTGCACGAGAAAGAAAAACCACAGGCGCTTATGATGTATGAACACAAGGTCATCACACAAAAAACTGCTGTAATAACACTCACTGGCAGTGCAGTTGCAGTAATTGAGTTTCTGTGGTTAACCCAAACTAGGATCGTCCAGCAAGCAGAAGAAATGAGTTCAGTGTGTTCACATAACAAAATAAATATAATCAGCTTTTTCTAAACAGACACTCCATGATTACAAAATCTGCACGTTCATGTTGGACTTATGCAACAGTAGCTGCGTCAGTGGAAACTTTAGAATAGATCTAAAATTAACCCTGAAAATGATACCAACAGCACAACCAGAGACGACAGAGATTTGTATGCTATTACTTGTGGCAAATAGTCTTAACATTTCATTTATTTGTTATTTGTATTGAAAGTTGTATATTCATGTTATATAAGTTCTGCTCATTTCTAATGTGCAAGATTGGGTTGGAAATATAGACTTCTCGATTTTAACTGATTCTCATTTTGATGAACCGGAATCGATTCTTAAAGGGACTGTGTGTAGGAATTTCTCCCATCTAGTGGTGAAATTGTATTTTGCATTCAAACGAATAATGCTCTCCAGCGCCTCACTTTTTCAAATGCGCGTTGCATCTACGGTAGCCGTTATGTACCAAAAAGCTATGACAGGATGTCTTATAATAGCACTTCGAGTTTTTCTTCGGGTGAACAGGTTTGTTATTTAAAACAAACTGAAACTTGAAACAACGAAAAAAGAATGTTACAGTATGAATTACTGACTGTGAAAAACATTAACTATGGTAGTTAGTAGTAATGCCGCCTTTATTCGTTATATTTTTTGAAGTACGTGCATTGTTAGATATCATCATCATCAGAGCCTTCTCTAACGTTACTTTACTCAATAGCTGCTATTCATCAAAGAGCCTGTTTAACTTTTACTATAAATGTTCTACTGTCTATATAATAAAGTACACAACCAAGCAATGAAAAAAAAAGCTTGTAATTAAGACCGTAACATTGACTTACCTGTCGAGAAGAAAGCAGGCAACTTCAGCGTCTCTTTTAAAAGCTTTCTCCTGCATTAGCTATCCCCACATTAACCCTTGTTTTTGTAATCTCCGGTCACGTTTCCTTTTACGGTCTATTTTGGACTTTTTCGACGACGAGGACTCCTTATCCTGTGACTCAGCATATGTATGAATGAACGGTGTATAAATAACCGTGCAGTGCAGCCTTTTAAACTTGCCGCGGCAGTGACAAGCGCCTCTCACTGCTCTGCTCCTCCGCTTCTGCTGGCTTCAGTCACGTGACGCCTGGCTCTGAACGAAAACGCGTTGTGGAAACGCGTTGGCCTAGTACTTTTTGTCCCTCTCTGCTATTATAGTTTTTCAAGATGGCGGAACTACATGGAAGCCTCCGTGGACCTACCCGTCCCATGTATATAAAGATAATAAATTCTTCGTTTACGAGGATTAGTCTGATCATTGGCATAGGTATTTGTACATCATTGAGGGCATATTTATTAATAAAAATGTTGATTTTAAATAATAAAATACCTAAAAAGCTACACACAGTCCCTTTAAATCCCAAGAATCTGTCTTTCAGTCTATGCTGTTTTCAGTTCATGTGTACAAAACTTCACTAAACTATGGGTGTATCAGTTTATCGTGTACACAAACTGGGGCAGCGGTAAGGACATTAACGACACTTGATCACTACACATTTGGACCCTGATGGTGACATGACGTCACTACTTGTATTTATGAACAACAGCATAACTGATATTTTTCTAGCATTTATGTTTTTAATGTTATTTAAAGTACATTATGTTAAATATTTTGATCGATACATATACCTGTAACATTTCAGCTATAGATTCATTATAAATGTTAGCTAGATTATGTTAAGTACCTGTCTGGCCATGTATGTTTATGCTGAAATATAATAAATTATTACATGGCTTGGCTGAATTCCAATGTAGAATGCGGTCTGTTATTTCTTGATAACAGACCGCTGCGAAGTATAACAGACCGTTGCCATGAAAAACAGCGCGTTGCTATGGACGCGGAACGGACTATTTTCTTTGGCGGAAGCAATACAATCGTTTTTAAATCAATAAACTCCTTTTTAAATAAATAATTTGTGTCAAATTATTTATTTATTTTGTAGGTAGCCATGTAATAAGCGGGATAATGTATAGTGAGCCGGTTGTTATAGTGAATAACAACCCCTTCAGGCTGATTCAAGATCCCTCCGCTTCGCGTCGGGATCCCGTTCAGCCTGTCGGGGTTGTTATTCACTATAACAACCGGCTCACTATACATTATCCCTTACTTATTACATGGCTTGGTTGAATTCTAATGTAGAATGCGGTCTGTTATTTCTTGATAACAGACCGCTACTAAGTATAACACATCGTTGCCATGAAAAACAGAGCGTTGCTATGGATACAGAAGTTCTGAAGCGCGAAATGTATGTCACGCGAGGCAAATAATAACACTACACATAATAACACAGGATAGAGGCTTTGAAAAAACAAACCGTTATGTAAGGGATAATGAAGAGCGAGGCGGTTGTTATAGCGAATACAACCCCGACAGGCAGATCAGGATCCTGACGCGAAGCAGAGGGGTCTTGAATCAGCCTGAAGGGGTTGTGTTAGTGTTAGTTGTAATAGTGTTATTATTTGCCTCGCGTGACATACATTTCGCGCTTCAGAACTTCTGGTAAGGGAACCTAGTGAGCAACGATACTCCCTGGTTTTCACAGTGCATTGTGGGACTTTTTAGGGAGCAAACATTTCAGTGCACTGGAATAATTGAGTACGGGCTAATTGAGATAGCCCGTAAAATGGCCGACTCCCTGATCAGTGACTAACAAACTAGGGAGCTGATTGAGACGTACCCATTATTTGTAGCGCACCCCCCCCATCCAATAAATCACAATAAGCTTTGTGGTTTGTGCTGTTACTTTTGATATGAAACAACTCAAATTATGTCAATTTTATTACAAAAGTCTAACAATAATTACAGTTTTGTGGCTCTTTAATATGTCGTGACAGATCTCTGTACTTTAAGTGGCACGTGAACTATCATCTTATCTGCTTTACTAGCCTACTAGTTAAACATGACTGAACATCAGTAGGAATGTTGAAAGATCCGATACAACTTATTGAAATCCATATCATATCTCATGTTATCGCTCAATCAGTGTTTCAACCACGGAAAGGTGCAATAAAACAGCTTGTAAACCATGTCATGTAATGTTACATTCACCTCAGAAAAGCCATTCAATTGATCATAAACTCAATAGTTAGCTAGAAAATTTGCTAAATATGTTATCCAATATTATAATAAAAAGTTATTATTATAATCAAAACTGCCTTGTGTGCAATTTAAACATTTGTATACAAATCAGTTGTTAATTTTAACCTTCAATATTACAGTAATGCACCAACTGACAGGGTTTTACAGCATTAGTTCAGCGAGATATTTTTTAATCAAAACTGAATCGATTCACAAGCAAGTTCAAGATTCGCAAAACGCTTGCTCTTAAAAGATGGGTCAGTAGTACTCAGTTTATTTGGACCAGCTCGCTCCTCAGAATCACAACTTGCAAGTATGAATAATTATTGATTTATAAACAGCTGCAACACTCATAATTAACCTCAAACCGAGTAGCGTATCAGTGAGAAACGTCTTGCCATGGAGGTTCAGGTTGAATAACTAGTTCTTCCACCGTTTCATCATCAGATTCGCGCTCGGATTGATATGGTAAAATCGACGTCATCATTATGGTCTTTACAGAGTGTACAATCACTGAGGACTTAGGAAGTAGCTCGCGGAAGGAGGGATTTAGAGAGACTGAATCATCCGTCATCCGTTTAAAAATGTGGTGATGTGCAATGTATATTATGGTTTTTTGTATATAAACTGTTTTTTTTACCTTTGATGCATGTAAACCTGTTGTAGGAGACCTCCAAAACAAAATTAAGAGCCTTTAAATTAGCATAATAGGGGCACTTTAAAACTGAATCGAATCTTTAAATGTGTGTCAATGCCCAGGCCCTACAAATTTTGGCCCAACAAGATCTGGTTTTCCCTCATTTTTTGCATATTAATACATTTTTTAATTTAAAAAAATTGTCATGGCAAATTAATACATCAAGAAAAGAAAACACGAAGAGACTTCTTGGACACCATGTTGCATGTTAGTGGCGTCCTGTTGCCAACTTGGAAATTTACTTTTTGGATAAAAAAATGTTGTCAAAATCTCATATTTTGGCAGGGATAAAATAATAGAGTCATAAAAGAGATGATAAACACATTGCATTGTGGGATACAATATTGTGTAGTATGCTCTAGTTTTTCTTTTCGAGATTGTAATAATTTCCTAGACTGGGTTTCCCCATGCTGCCTTGAGCACAGCGCGATTTTATTCACGCTGCTAGGCCTCGATTCCATGGACCAGATTTTCGCCTCAGCGAGGGGACCAATCACAGAACGGGGAGGGAGCAGCAAGACGATGACGACGTCTATGCGACACACCGAAGCAGTTTGTTTATATCTATGGATCCAACATGGCATCAGACGCGAAGTTACCTTTCGATGCAGCCTTAGATAGTGTTCTAAGTAGTTTAGAACGCAAGTTTATTTCGTCTTCTTCCTCGTCGAATTTCTGTCGCTCTACATACGTCATCTGGTATAATTGAAACGATTGGCTATGAGCTACGTACAGGCGCATTTGATAGACATTCGTATCGCCCAATAAACGGCTCTGGGCATTCGTAAACCACGCCTCAAATACGAGAAAATGAACATGTGGTTCCCAGACCACGTCTCAATGAGAAGAGGTCTGACGTTAGACAGGCTAATAATTTCCATGACTTTCCCAGAAATAACTTTAGGTTTTCCATGACCGTGTAACTTCATTGAGACAGTTTTTCTAATGATAGAGGTTGTACCTTGATCCTCCGGATGCTGATGGCAGTCTCAGACACTTTCTCGATAGCAGAGGGGAAGAACAGAGTAACGGTGAGGCGGACGGCACTGTACAGCGACACGGCCACAAACACACGACTGGCAGAGATGGTGTTGCCCACTAGCACGTACACGGTGAAGGTCACAAACAGGATGATTTTATTCGCCGTGAAGAATGAGGCCATGTTCAGGCCACGGAGGTAAGAGCTATTCATGATTTTTGAGATCTCCTTCCTACAAGAAACAAAAAATAAGAGCTTTATCCACTCATGCCCAAGAATCACTAATATATTACGTCCTAGAGCTGGGCGGCCCTGCATAGTACTTCATAAGGACGGTTTGCACAATAAAAATTCATTCGGCCTTTAAAAAGAAAGTTAAAAAGACAGATCAAATGCAGAATAACACAGATAACATTAAAATAAGTATTGTTTGTGGCACTGAAAGGTTAAAGCTTATCTGAGATATCATGGCTTCTAAATTTAATACACATCACTAAACACATTGGGTCTCATTCATGAAACACGAGCAGAACGAATTTTTGTGTAAATCGTGTGTAAAGTGGTTGTGGCGTAAATTTTCGGATTCATTAAAATGTTCGTATTTTCCAAATGTTAGTTGGTACAAAAGAAATCTACACCTGCTCCCAGCCACGCGTAAATAGTGTGTTTAACATCCGAATGTTTTGCTCATTAATAGGCTGCATTTTAATTCACCTTAATCGGGTACATATTTACACAGCATTTTGAAAAAATATTATAGTAATTACATACGGTTTTTCATTTTACTTTTATTATGAGAGCCAGTAATAGCATCTGCAAACGGAACACTTTAATCAAATAATTAATTGCTTTCAATAGGGTTGGGACTCTTTTCACTTCTGGGACTGTTTGATTAACAGATGAAACTCCATTAACTGCATCTGTAATATGCTGCCAAGCTTCCTTTTTTTTAGGACCTGATACGCCACTATGTACGCTTGAAAATAAAATGTGGCGTTTTGAACGAACTTCTGATTATAAAACGTCAATTTCTGCATCTGAGAAATTTCTCTTTTTCATTCGCTTTCGAGAAGACATGTTGAAATCCTTCGTTTGGTGTCATAATATGATGCCCATATATAGTTGTCAGTCGGATTTAATGGGCGGGATTTATGGTAATTGAGAATGAGCGTGCACGTGTGTCCCATTTACGACTGATTGGAATTCATTAACACACACACATTTCACTATCACATCTGACGTTTACGAAGTATTTGTGAATCAGTAGAAGAGTTTTCGGGAAGGTCTCTTTACACGCAAATCACTCACATATTAACGAATGTTTCATGAATGAGACCCATTAAGTTTTTGACATGCTAGCATTTACTGAAACATGCTATGAAAGAATGTGAACACAACCAGTTCTAGCCATGTGACGTTTTGGCACTGGACTGTATATGCTGTGTATTCTCTTCTATAGTCAGTTTTCACTTTCATTTCAACTACTGTCATGGCAGAACAACAGTCTTAGAAGACTTTTGCTGAGAAAGTTGGATAAACTAGTAAAACCGTTTATATATAGCCATATGAATAACAACAAATCCAGTTTAACGGCACAGGCATGTTCTATCACTCCCTTGATTGACCTGAGATTTTACAGACCTTTAAAATAAAGTCATTTTAAGACTTTAAATCAAAAGAGATAATCAAAGCCCATAAATCCTTTGGCAATGTGCTGGCTTCAGTGAAGAATTCTGCTGACCTATGTCAGAGCCATAGCAGTGTAATAACACTAAATAAACCCACAGTATATAATTTACCTTCGTACATCAGTAACCAGCGCTGCAAATGGCTTCTCCCAGGCGTACATCTTAATTATACGTATACCAGATACCACCTCATTCATAGTGCGTATCCTATTGTCAGTAAAGGCTGCGGTCTTACTTCTGTGAGAGAGAGAGAAACAGACAGAGAGTGAGACAGAGAGAAAGAGAATATTTTTTGGCTATATTCTAAATAAAACATAAACGATTATCCTGCAATTAGGAGCATCTTATTAGGTTTAATCTTTGTTAAAACACATTACACAACCTAGAATTGGATCTGACCATGGCCTTGATCAACATTGAAATGGATTTTTGATATTGTGTGCGATGTGTGCTGGTACTAACATTTTTACAAGAAAATTAAAAAGCTTTGGACTTGCTAATTAACTTCTAAAAGTGCAAGAAATTCTGAATTAAAATGTTCAAATAATAATGATTAAGGTCATTAAGGTCTCAGATTATGATGTGAAAATCTAAAGATTACATTTTTCGATTTGTATACTGTCAGACACCTGTTCTGGCCTTTCTTAAATGATATTTTTATGAAAAATGAAAGTTGTATAAATGTTTGAAGTGGTTGTAATGACAGGAGAATTGGGGGCATTGTTTTCTTAAGAGAACTAAATTGAAAAGAAAAATACATTTTCCTGATTTAACACTTTCATTTACTATAAAAGGGAATTTACTATAACGTCCAAGTCAAAAATGAAGAAACTCTGAAATATTTAACCTTTTATCTCTCAAGTATTTATCATAATATTATCTATGTATTATTTTTCCTTTAAAGTAACCAGATTTTTTTAAAGGAATGTTTTCTTTAAAATCATATTACGTGACACAAAAGTTCCTCTAACTCAAGAATCATATGGAGTAGAAACCTGAACTCAGACCTCACACAGAAAGAGTGCATAACCCCAGAAGGAAAGAGCGTGTGGTTGAATGTGTAACTTAAGACTGACCACAGTAAATTCTTATAAATGACTTGCTTGGAGATGACTAACATCTCATTATGGACAGAACGTAACAGAAAAATACACCATCTTTACACAATCAATCATTCGTTTTTTTTGCAGAGGTTTTTAAGAGATAATAAATGTGTTTTACATATGATTCTGAAGTCTACATGACACTACACGAGGAGTATCTTGTGACTGTGATTAAACCTTTCAATTTCTCACAATTCCTTTTTTCTGATCCATTTAAAAAAAAAAATCCCTGTCAGGTGTAATCCTGAGATTGTACCTGTACTTGGAAAACAGTTTCCCAAACATGGTCTGAAGTGGCATAAGAAAGACCAAAACTGCCATGCCTGCAAGGCATGATGGTCCGATCTCTTGCCAAAGCAAACCAGTCACAGCTGCGGCTTGAAGAGGTCCTATCCACAGGAAGTGCAGAAAAATAGTCACCTGGGAATACAGACGTAAACAAAACAGCACACAATTATTTCATTATCAAAAAAAGTACTATGTTATTACCATGGGGTTTTGATGTGGCACTAAAGCAACACCATGTTTGTTTTGGGGCATTTACCATTCAAAGATTTAAAATATTTATCATTACTCCAGTCTTCAGTGTCATATGATCCTTCATAAATCATTCAAATATTTTGTTTTGATGCTCAGGAAACATTTCTTATTTTTAGCAATCTCGAAAACAGATGTACTGCTTAATGTGATAATACGTGATATAAATAATATTTGTGGAAACAGTATTCATCAAATAATCCTGAAAAAATGCATCAAAGTTTAAAAAAACAAAAACAGCATTTATTTGAAACTAAAATCTTTTGTAACATTTTAAATGTCTTTACTATCACTTTTGATCAATTTAATGCAACCTTGCTTAAATAAAAGTACACATTTATTTAAAAACAAAACAAAAAAATTCTGGATGCCATAATAAAATGTATCAGTGTTAATTTATTTAAGCTTTTAAAGAGTGGCACACAACCATAACGTTTGCATGTTGAAGTTCACGTGGAAATCATTTAGTGTAGTACTTGGATATACACAATGCACTGCATTTGTAGTCCTATATTTTAAACAGCCCAAGAGATTATTTCAGTATCCACAAAAAGAGCTTGAACTTCAAAGATCTAATTTTCTGTAACACGGTCTGAACAAAAACAGAACATCCTGTAATTCTTCATAGAACCCCTCTGATGTCTGCTGGTGAATACAGGAGAAACGCCTCAACGGACAAATTTAAAACAATGACATTCCTACTTTGATTAGACAGAATAACTGCTCAGCAAGCAAGTACATGGTTAAAAATGAGGTCATGTGTGGTTTATGGAGCTGTAAAGTAATGTTGCACGCCACAAAGCCAACACTTTACATAACTGTCCATCACATAATGTTGAGACTTGATGATTGACCATCTGAGGGAAACTCCTCTTAATGGGAGAGTTATGCATGTCAGAAACCACAATGAATAAGTTTAATTTTAATTTCCTAATGATCTGGAGTCAGGCTGTAAATGCACAATAGGTTGAGACTATTTGTGATTTCTCCTTGTCCTCTGAACGCTGGCCAATCTGCTACCCGCCCAGTAACACAAGCCCTTTTACAGTAAATCACTCGTGCTGCCTTTGGCTGTTTTAACTGGAAATTGAACAATTGCCTGATCAAACAAGTGCCATGTCCAATTCTTTAAATAAATAAATAAATTCACTGATAAAAACCTGCTTCCAAAACAGGAAATGGACAACCTGTGACCATAACACTTAAGAGGAAGACAAAGAAGTTATGGAAATTTCCTACCTCATCAAACTTGTTGACGTCATTCGACAAAAGGTTAACAATCTGCCCTGTGGTGGTCTGGCCCATAGCTGTGGCACTAAGGCACAGCGCCTACAAGAAGAAAAGATTCCAGAGGTTTGTAGGGGAAATTGTGATAAGGAATTACCCTCAGCCCAGCCAAAAAAATAAAATAATTTGTATCGCTTACATCTACAGACACATTATTAAAAAAAAAAAAAAAATTAAAAAAATAAATAAATAAATAAATAAATAAATAAATAAATAAATAAATAAATAAATAAATAAATATATATATATATTTAAGATGTGGTACACATAAAATAAAAGTACAAAGGAGCTTTTTGGACCATTCTTTGAAGAACCTCAGAATCAAGACATGGTATACAAATATGGTAATTAAAAAATAAAATAATGGTACTACCATATGATACTGACACTGTATGTTGGCAACACTTCAGCACTTTTTTTGGAAGGCTCTTAATTTTTTTTTAAAGAAAATCTTACCTTCCTGTAGATCATGTGACACATTGCAATGCGGATTTTCATTCCAGCTCTTAGGACGTGGTAAAAGTAGAGGTGGTGGAGTAATGCCAGAAACAGAGTGGATAGAGAGACACCTGCTGCATATCCATAAGCTTCGTACAAAGCTGGCATGTTATTGGGGTCATAGCTCTCAAAATACCGAATGAGTTGTCCCAAAAACACTGGTTGGATCACCTTGATCACCTCCTATAATGGGGAAGAGAATAACATCAGATAATAACAATGTAAAATAATTGACATTTTATCCTGTTCTACATACGTACAGTATAGGGCTCTATGAAATCTGTATTTTTTTTATATTGCGTGCTATTGTGTGAACACAAAATTAATGAAATGCATAGTTGATTTTAAAAAATTGGATGACTAGTAATTTCCTACTACTTAATTTTGAAAAAACAGAGATTCTAATTATTGGACCAAAAACCTCTGCACGTAATAACCTACAATACTGTCTAGCACTCTGTCAAGTATTCGTTGTCAGTTAGGAACCTGGGTGTGCTCTTTGATACCAATCTTTCATTTGAAAGCCACATTTCTAGCATCTGTAAAACTGCATTTTTCCATCTTATAAAGATGTCCAAAATACGACATTTGCTCTCAGTGATAAATACAGAAAAGTTAGTTCATGCGTTCATGACCTCAAGGCTAGATTATTGTAATGCTCTACTGGGTGGTTGCCCTGCACGCTTAATAAACAAACTCCAGCTGGTCCAAAATGCATCAGCTAGAGTTCTTACTAGAACCAGGAAGTATGACCATTTTAGCCCTGTTCTGTCAACACTGCATTGGCTCCATATTAAACATCTCATACATTTTAAAATCTTTCCAATTACTTACAAAGCACTAAATGGTTTAGCCCCTCAGTACTCGAGCGAGCTCTTAACGCATTATAGTCCTTCACGTCTACTGCGATCTCAAAATTCTGGCCAGATGATTATTACCTAGAATATCAAAATCAACTGCAGGCGGTAGATCCTTTTCCTATTTAGAACCTAAACTCTGGAAGTCTTCTTAGCCGTGTTCGGGAAGCAGACACACTCTGTCAGTTTAAACCTAGACTAAAAACACATCTCTTTAACCTGGCATACAAATAACACATGATCAATTTCTATTATTTCAAATCAGTTAAATGATTGTTAGGCTGCATAAATGAGTTCAACCGGAACCAGGAACACCTTCTATAACACCCAATGTACTTCTTGTTACATCATAAGAAGAATGGCATCTACGCTAATATAAGTCTCTCTGTTTTCCCTGAGGTTACCGTAGTCATCCGGATCCGGTCCATATCCAGATCAGATGTTGGACCTGCACCTAGACACGACCAAAACACAGCCCTGAATGTCAGCAGAGACCGTGTCTACAAGACAATCCCCTGTGAAGGCCTCGTCGACATGACAGCCATCGGCACAGATCCTCAGCAAAGACCACAAGAACCAGACAAGTCCTCTGCACATACCCTATGGCCAGCTTCTGCTCCATACTGGCGTGAGGAATCTTCAAGCAAAAGGAACTGGATGAATATTTGAATGCTACCGATCCCGATGTAAATTCTGACTTGTGATGCATCCTGAATCATAATCACACCACGTTTATTCGTTGGCCAGAGAAAAACTGACCCCCCCGACTGAGCCTGGTTTCTCCCAAGGTTTTCCATTCTGCCACCTGATGGAGTTTGGGTTTCTTTGTCACTGTCGTCTCTGGCTTGCTTAGTTGGGGACACTTAATATTCAACAATATTATTAATGTGACTGTTCTGAAGCTGTTGTAGGAGAACTAAACTGAGCTGGATGACGATATCATTTTTTGCAGAACTGCTTTACAGATGAATGAACTAATTTAATAATCGATGATCTTTACAACAGAACTGAATCGACAGAACTGACTTCAGCTGAACAACAGACAAAATGCATTATTTTCCTGTTATCAATGTAAAGCTGCTTTGAAACAATCTGTATTGTATAAAGCGCTATATAAATAAAGGTGACTTGACTTGATATTCCTTAAAATATTGTTATTATTCATTTGAGAAGTACATTGTACTGTAAAATAGTAATATATGTCTGTCATAATTTCTCAAAGTTAAACCGAACTTTTATTTTAGTGGGTTGTAGAGAAGACCTTTGAGTTTCAGTGTATCTAACAACAGTTTTATCAAATGAAATGGGTAAATACTCGTGAGGTAAACTATCAGATGCTGTCCTCATATAGTGAGACAGGCCGGCAGATGCTAAAAACACAAGCTTCATACATGCTTGAGTATGTGTAGGAGACAAAATTGCAACATTCACACAAAAGACATACAGAACAAGTGTACAAAAAGTGTACAGTACAGCCCTATTTTTTTTTTGAAAATTCTGTGACAATCTGCGTATACTGTAAATTCTATTTTATGACTAGATTCTGTGTTTTCTGAATCATGGAAATCATAAGGCCTTGGGATAGGCGATAGGACCAAAATCTTAGATCACGATGGGAGTAATTTTATTTAATGATAATGATATATTTATATATGACAATATAGTTATTTTTGCCTTAAATAAGGTTATATCAAAATGCATGATACCATTAAAATTTCATAATTCTCATCACCAATTTCGACATCACAAAAAAATAATACTACCAAGTAAAAAAAAACTGTTAAGCTTACTGAAGACAAGTAAACAGACTGATAAAATAAGAACAAATAATCTAATTACAAGCAATAGTGAAAAAACCCTGTATGTCTGACCACTCTTTCTCGGATCTCATGGATGTACTTCAACTCGATCTTCTATAAACACTCTTAAAACTGACTCCTGTGTGATGCACTTCAGGTGACTCACAGCAAGACGGTGAATCATCAACAGAATTTATAAGATGCGGTGTGTCATTTGACAGCCAGCGAACTTGGTTTAAAAATTAAACTAAATGTAGTGTGCATACACACCAGATTAGTAGTTAACTAGAGCGGGGTTTTACTGCCTTTACCTTGTGCACCATTTACAAAAAGAACATCATGCAAAGTTCCAGATCAGGGGCCGTATTCACAAAGCATTTTATCTTACCACTAGGAGTACTCCTAAATCGCACTAAAATATTTTAGCTAGGAGTTTTCTCTTAAAAGTTATTCACAACACCTTTCAGACCTACTCTTAGTAAAGAAAAATGACAACTCCTAAACTAAGAGTGAGTCTTCGTTGCTATGGATGACGTCATTACTCATGCACGAGCTTGACTGAAGTGACCACCTTGATTGGCTGATGATTGTAACGCGGGAATGATTCCAAACACCTCCCCTACGATGATGAGTGACAGGTGACAGGTCTGAGAATGCGTGCGCTACACAAGTAGTGCGAAGGACGGAAGATGATGAATAACTGAATAAATAGCCTACATGAATAAAGAGTAAGGCAAAACAAATAGCCTAGTAGCCTAATGAAACATATGGATTGATGCAATATCTTTGCAACATTATTGAATTAATCTGTCACTATATGCCTCTGCCTACGTTTGCAAAGAGAAGAACATTTTAATTTGATTCACAATGAAACAATTAGTTTACATGCAATGAGTAGCCTAGTTTTGGTTGTTGTTGGTGGCGTTATTGCATCCCTAGTTATGCCTACAATGCAAAATTGTTCTCTCGCGATTGGAAGCTCCTGTTGCCGCCGCATATACGCATTTCAAAACATCGCAACGTGAAATGCCACAAAAAGCGGTTTGTGAATAGGTCTTAGTGAGTTAGGAGTCCTCTCGACTTCTTTTAAGCTGTCCCAGACTTAGGTGCTACTTTTAGGGCTAAAATGCTTCGTGAATTACTCTTAGTGAAAAAAATTAGGAGTCCTAAAGTTACGAGTGACACGCCCATTATTTTTAGGAGTTGCTCCTAAATTCGCCAGTTAGGAGCTACTTTTAGCCTTAAAATTCTTTGTGAATACGGCCCCAGAACGTACCTCTATAAGAGTGAAGACTCCCAGTACTGCATAAGATTTCCAGTAGCACCTGATAATGGCTTTGGTAAGTTTGGGTTTCCTGAGTTCTTTGGTTGCTTTCTCCACTTCTTGGTCCCAGCAGCTGTTGGGAAAAAGAAAAAGATGAGGAAGGCTAAATTAAAAAGGCTGAGAGAGAGAGAGAGAGAGAGAGAGAGAGAGAGAGAGAGAGAGAGAGAGAGAGAGAGAGAGAGAGAGAGAGAGAGAGAGAGAGAGAGAGAGAGAGAGAGAGAGAGAGAGAGAGAGAGAGAGAGAGAGAGAGAGAGAGAAGCTATTACAATTACTACTAGGTTACTTAAATCTAATGTTACTTAGTCTGTAAATCGAAAATGTATTACTGTACAGAGAGAGGATATCATAAAACAATCTGAGAATTATAGTTCTCCTTTATTACCTACATTATGTCATCTCACATACAATAACAATATGATTACTTCAACATATAAACTTGTTCACTCCTTGTCCACAAAATGATTTAACTATCGTAGACATCTGTGACATTAAACATCTTGATTGTTTATTACTCAGCTTAATTGAAAAAAATGCAGACCAAACCAGGTCCAGTCCTGGACCACAAGGGCCACCCGGTGAACAGGTAACATAAGATGGGTGTATGTTGTACATTCCATGTGGGCAACATGATATATGTACTGTAGCATACAGGCCATATGAAAAACATCATGAGCAACATCCAAAGCACATAAGAAACAAATCCTGAGCAGAAACTACGGCATTTCTAGCCAAATCAGGAAAACTACTAAAGCGCTCCTTCAAAACAGCTGCTGAGACTCTTCAGTTGATGTTTTCCAGCAGCAACGTCCGGCAGTAAATTCTACATCTGCAAATAACAGTTTACTTCAAGGCAGAACATTTGTGTTTACGCCACGGCTCCATGCTGCTGATCGCAACAAAAGCTTCACTAATTAGTGTCGTAGCCCAGAGCTCTGTGCTAAACGAACCAGCAATGATCCATTTTAAAGTGCATGATTAGAGGCTAGAGAAACACTGTGTGTGGAGGTGCTTTTTAATGAACGACGGGATTGTGTTCATCGTCATTCATTTCAATGCTTTCACGGCTGGAGAATATGATTATATGGGAACTTTGTGGGAGACTGCTGATTGTTAGTGGTTTTGACTACTGTACAAAGGGTCAGCAAATCCTGCATCTGCTTATCTGTTCTTGCGTAATAAAACCTCAAGGTGAAGAAAAACCTTCACTAACATGATAGATTAAATCATAATGGGTGAGCAGTGATCTTTATGTTACAGTGAGTGTTATTTGCTGTGTGAACAATTAGTAAAATCAAGCCTAAAAGAACAAAATAACAACCATGAAATCTTGGATTGCACAGTAACAAATATCCAGGAAAACCGAAGTAACCCATTTTACGCAACCCATTTTACTTTTGTAATGTGACATATTTCGGAATGTAACAGGATATTCAATGAGCAAAAAAAACCTGATAAGATAAAACATGACACTGGATAAGTAAAAGGGAATTTAATTTACTGGATGGTGAAAAGGGGCCATTCAATACCAGAACGTAGGCAAAACAGACATGGGGTTGACTCCCAGGGAATACATGATGAACTGATAAAAATGTTTACCTTGAATGTAGTTTAAAGGGACGGTTCACCCAAAAATGAAAATTCTGTCATCATTTACTCACCCTCATGTCGTTCCAAACCCGTAAGACTTTCGTTCATCTTCGGAACATAAATGAAGATCTTTTTGATGAAATCTGAGAGATTTCTGTCACTCCATTGACAGCTACGCAACTATCACTTTGATTCTTCAAAAAGTTAATAAAGAGATCATAAAACTAATCCATATGAATCGAGCAGTTTAGTCCAAATATAAGCTTAAGTCACTTTCAGATAAAAGTGTCTACCAAACGCACAAATGTAATGTAATGAGAAGTTATGAAATGGCTGCATTTCATAGAAGCAAAAAAGGAAAGATGTTTCCGAGGTGGACCAGCTGTATTTGAATTAAGGTTTACAAAGACTGATGAATTGCTCGCAATAAGACGAGGACATTTAAGTTACAGTAATACTAATGTATGATTTCACGTTGACTTCATGGTCAAATAAGATGCACAGTCACCTCAAGAGCATTAAATCAGTATTAGATAAAAGCATTTTACACCTTTTTTGCAATAATATATTAAAGAACATTACAATTATTTTACAAAGTAATATAGCCTAATATTTATTCAAATGCTGCTATTTATTATTATTTTTTACGTAGGTTATATACATTACGGTGGTTTCTAGTTTTGCACTCACTGTTTAATTAATACACTTTGTTTGTGTCCGATAAATACTTCTCTGGTCGAATACTGAATTGAGTTCCCTTTCACGTCCTCTTGCACTTGAATGGTTTAAAATCACTTTTATGTTTAAATTGGCAAGACACACATTGCAAATGATACATTTTCATGACGATGTCCTTTCAACTGTCCCGAGCGTCTTTCATACCGACCCCGGGCCATCGGGCAGTCCTTATTGTTGGGATCTGATTATATATATATATATATATATATATATATATATGGGTGATTCTCCAACTACAGGCACTTTTGTTGTCCCTGGCCTTTTTTTGTAAATAAATAAACAAACAAGTGCACAAATAAACTGTCATTATGAAGTTCATGCTCCAACATCCTAGTAACCACCAAATCTTGCCCCTTTTTTCTTTTAAAAATGCTTTTGCATGGCTGTTTATTAGCAGATTTTGCAGTTTTATGCTTGTCCCCAACCCAGACTGGCCCTCTTTGAATGTTAGAAAATTATATTAAAGGATCGATTTAAAAATATTTTTTAACATGTTTGTCTTAAGGACAAATAAAATAATGTCATACCATCGAAATTCCATATGTATGTCATACTTTTAAACTATTTTTGGAATGAAATACGTCTGTCCCCAAGTTTTCCGTCATTTCCACCTCCCTCAACAAAATCCACTTTAATAGACCCACCTTAAATATTTTATTTACTTGGTAATCATGGAAATAACTGTGAAAAGGATGTATTAGTTGAAGATGAAACTTCAGGCACATGTGCTCTTCAGCACAAGAAAATAAATCAAGGTAAGTCAAGCTTTTATACTGAATATTTTTATTCAGCGTCATTTCCACCTTGTCTGTAGTTCGGGTGAATTATGTACAACAAATATGAAAATAATGTATTTATGTTTATTACGAGTAAACAACATATTTATTTCTTTGTTGTTGTTTTTTTTGGGGGTGGGGTGGGGTGGGGTGGGGGGCGCCAAAATTGTTGCTGCATACACCTCTGACACTGGGTAGTTGCGCCCCTGTATTCATATATATTTATTATATATATATATTATATATTATATATATATTAGGGGTGGGGGAAAAAATCGATTCTTAGATGAATCGCGATTCGGGACGTGGACGATTCTGAATCGATTCACAAATGTCAAAAATCGATTTTCTAAAAAAAAAAAAAATTCTAATAACGTAACATTGACGGAACGCAAAAGGCGGAACTCTGAAGCGGACGTGCACGTGCGCGGACAGTCTGTGGCGTGCACATAACAGAGACGCGCACATAACGGACGCATGATGGCTGAGCGCCAAATGTGCAATGCCAGTCACAAAAAGTTACATTTTGACTGTAAGTTAGCCTACTCTCTGCAGATGTTCATTCACTTTCTTTGTATAAGCTGTTTTTGATTGTGGTATACAGCAAACATTTCAAGTCATAACTCTTTATTATTTAGTTGTGTATAAGTCAAGAGCGACTTTGTATGTTAGGCTACTAATTATTCAGAATATGTCCACAAGCATTATACGTTATGATAGCTTCTGGTACATAATTCTATATTTTTGAACGAAAACTGTTTGTGAATTTGCTACAGCAAAATGTTTTTTTTGTCTGAAGGATTATATTGCTCATTGGAAATAACAAGGATGTTGGTTAGAAGTCTATTATTAAATGCTACTATGCTAGAGATTCAGAATATGCTGAAGTTTGTATTAATTTACTACAAGTATGCTGCTAGTACAAGCACACATTTATTTTCCTGTTGGTTCTCAGCAATGTTGGGACATATGCTGGCAAATGTAACCTTACAGTTGACTTGCCAAATCACTTCCATTTGTTTTATTAATAAAATTAATATAGGAAGTATTGGAAGTAAGTTCGTTATGGGTCATCATAAATACTTTGCTTTAAAAGTACCAAGTAAAAACATTTTTTCAATGTTTTTGATAAAAGGCACTTCCCTGAGAATTGAACTTAATAAATGTGAAAAAGACACTTTAATGTCTGTCATTATGTTTGTCATTCTGTATAGCAAAGCAGATGAGAGTAGATCATGATCAGAAACCTGATTAGAAATCATTATGAATAAAATCGAATTGTTTTGAATCGAAAATCTTTTTGAATCGAAAATCGATTTTGAATCGAATCGTGGCCTCAAGAATCGGAATCAAATCGAATCGTGAGATGGTAAAAGATTCCCACCCCTAATATATATATATATATATATATATATATATATATATATATATATATATATATATATATATATATGCACATGCACATACATACATATAATATGTATGAATGTATATGTACATGTCTATAATTATGTTAGAAAAAGCTATAGCTTTAATGTAGTAAACAACTTTGTAGTTGTAGCTATTTTTTCAAATGTGTAGCTTAACTTCTGTTGCACTACTTTTCATTATGAGTAGCATGTAGCTTCAGTTTCAGAGTAGGTTCTTCCTGAACACTATAAAACAAAAGCGAGCAGGAAAACCAGACAGACTGTTAACCTCGCGTCCTGCTCTCTGTATCCTCTGCCAAGAGTTCTGCTCCAGCAATAGCAACAGCAAAACCTTCCAAATTATGTGCCCTTCTGTTGTGGCTCCACAGATTATGAGAGTTGCTTAAAGAGGACCTATTACGCTTTTTTTGCATGTTCAACTTACTTTAGTGTGTGATGCTGCTGTTTGAGCATGAAATAGGTCTGAAAATGTACAAAGCACAAAGTTACACCAAAGGGTGTCATTCTCTTTATCAATCAGCACTGTTTCTGGACTCCCTGAAACACCTCCATTGTAGTCTAGTCTTTTTTTTGGGAACAAACACAACACAAAATCCCTCGTTTAAATAATCCCCGCCAATGTGTACGGGAAAAAAAAGAGGGACGATGCCTGGTTGAGTTGCTTTATTAGTGCGTTGGATCTCGTGGTTATGGTAAGGGGTGTGGCATATCTGAAACAACACAATGATCCAGCTGCCCAATCAGAGCACATTGTGCTTTTCGGAAGGAGGGGCTTCATACAGACAGGAACTTAATAGGGGTGTGTTTCCCGTACAACGACGTAACGTGACTTCACTACCATAGTTTGATGCATCGTTGAAGAAATCAATTAGCTAGTCACGACTGTTTCCCAAAACCATACTGTCGCAAATTGGTAGTTCAACCACGTTGGTTAATGATGTCACGCACTTAGTGAAGTAATAACTTCTTTTAATGAATCTGTTTGAGATCTAGATGTTTTGGTATAACCAGAGCGTAACTGACAGACAGGATAGAATTTAAAATATGTGAAAAATACGTTTTTTTTGAACATTCAAGATTGAAAAACTACTCCAGTAGACCCCAAAAACAAAGCCCAGACTTTGTAAAAAGGCATTATATTGCCTCTTAAAAAAATCCTAACCCTAAATACTAAAGTTTAATGTGTAACTTAACTTGTCCCGCACATTTTGTGCCACAAACATGAATGATCATCAAATCATGTGGCTTGAGAAAGGGTGTTCTATTGCTTTTCTAAGTGATCTGACATTTTCACCTGGCCGATTATCCAAGGAAACTTTTTTGCCCACAGTGACAGCCTTCCATAGCAACCTGTTCCAAGGCACAGTTGTGGTATTCCTTGTGGATTTTGAACCTACGGTTTCCTGGGTTACCAGGCCAGATCTTAATCCACTAAGCCATGTGCCCACCCACAGCTGCTTCTAGGAGTACTAAACCAGCCTAAACTAATTATTTTTAATTTCAATTTGCATTCATCATTAATGTGTGAATGACTTTCACAAAAACTCAACATTGCATAATGCACTCAATGCACAAACGGTGGGAGCATCACCTTTCCAACATCTAATGGGAATCGCACCAGCCTCTGTTCTCATATTTCACCATAAGTCTTCTGAGGGTTTGTTGGAGAACAGCCTGTTGTTTAATCGGTTTATTCCCAGCGGCTCACTCACCTCTGCAGTTTCTCCCCAAGTGTCTCGGACCCGTCCTCCGGAAGCACTTTAAACATGTCATCTTCTTCAAGTCTTCTCTTAGATCCGATATGGAAAAGAGGGTTCAGCCAGCTGATTGAGAAGAGAAAAAAGGATTTGGTCAAAAGAATGCTTTAAAGGTGTATAAAAGGATGCTAAATTATTGATGAGTGATGATGACAGGTGTGTACAAAGTGTACAAACCACATGTTTCATGACAGTGAAAGCAGTAATTAAACAAAACCAACACACATGCAGGTAGGCAATCTCTTTAAAATGACAGTAACAGATGTTCTCCTCTATCAGCTTTGCAAAGAGTGTTCCTGAGAGTCAAGGATTTGAAAGCAAAGCCTAAAAACCACTCTGACTGACATTACAGCCAAACGGCTCATGACGCTTCATTTTTTCAGATCTAGGCTATTAAGTTAAAATAATACAGAATAACAGTACTAAAATGTGACTCATAATGATAAGTAAACCTGATTTAAATTTCTAAAAGTCTATTTAAAATATTTTCTGATTAAAAAAAATGCCTACCAAAGCCAAAGGTGGTGTAACTGTTCAGAGATGGCAAAAAAAATAAAAAAATCCAATTAAAAGGCATATTTTTTTTGTTTGAAACTTTAATTTAATTATTTATTTTCTTAAAAAAAAAAACAGTCGAGAAATTCTACTTTAAAATATTATTTGAAAGACTTTTATCCAACAATTCAAAGTCAGTCTGGTATAACCAACAAGCAGGTCATTTGTTTTCGCCCTGATATCTTATAAGTATACATTTTTTATATATATATATATATATATATATATGTGTGTGTGTGTGAGTGTGTGTCTGTGTAGTAAGTAATTAGAAACGTTTTTCAGAAATGCTTTGAACCAACATGAACACAAAGTTCACTGAATTTTATCATCAGTGTGAAAAGCTTTAATAGGTTGAACTAATAATATCTTTAGTTTGAGACAATACACATAAGGAAACAATAACCACAAAGCTTAAATTCTCTGTTTAAGGCTTTAAATTTCACGACAGAAAACACAAAATAGCTTATAAACTGATCATCTGTCCCTCTCTTTCTCTCCTTTATAGATTCGTAAAGGCTTACCAGAAAAATATCTGTGAGAAGAGATTAGCTGTTGCGGCCGGGTTGCTTTTCGCATCTTTGTTTATTGGCTCCATATCGTTAGCCATCCTCCCTGCAGTTCAGCTGAACACTGGTACTCCACGCATAACCTGCGACCGGTCCGAGACATTTATTTTATAAACTGTTGTGTAACTTTCTAACACGCACATGTCAACGTCTTGTACAACAAGGAGGAGGTAAACCCTTCATTTCCTACTGTAACATAAGCGCCCGCCCCCGCTTTAGCAGCTTAGTTCACTCTGATTGGCTCTCAGGGTCCTAATAGGAAAGGCGTTTACATAAATATTTTTTTGTTTTTCACACTGATCAAACTAATTTATCTGCAGTGACAAGATTACAAATCCCACTATGGTGAATAACTATCTCATGAATATTAATTAAAGCATACCTACGTTGCTTGATACCCCTCCCAATGAATATTCAGGAACCAACGGCGATTATTTACTATCCTTGACTTTGCGACCAATCAGACCAACTGGTCGAACGACACCTAATTAATATTCATGACCCAAACCTTCACCGTAGTAGGATTTGTACATTTTCTTTGAGGACGATCGGACTCGCAGGAGTTAGATCAACCGTAAACGAAGTCACGAGGAAACAGCAGATTTTCAGAAAATTGCTGTGAGGTGCAATTGGTGAAGGATTCAATTGTATGTTTTATTATTCTTTTTAAGCAAGTTAATCAAGAGATGTAGCTACATTTGTAGCTTTGATTGTGTTATTGTGCTTTGTATGTGCTTCGGATGGGGAGGCTTCTTGTCTACCATCTGTTCTTTATTAGCTCTGCATACACAACCCACTCATGCAGTGTGCTGGAAGCAATCATATTTAATTAGAGTGTCTAAACAGAGGAAAACAAAAAGTTACACAACAAATCTAGTCTTTTTAGCATATAGAATGTTTCAAAAATGAATCATTTACTCTTCCTCATGTTGTTCCAAACCCATATTATTTTTTTGTCTTCTATGAAACACAAATGGATACATTTTGAATAATGTAGCTACTGGTTGTTCTTTTCCATTCCATACATTTTCAATAAATAGCCTAGGGATACAAGTATAAAAAAATAAAAGTATCATACACAGTTCCATCTGACTTTTCCAATTCTTCGCGAACACACCAAAATTAGTCTGTAAAATAAAAAGATTTGTTTGTGAACAAGATCGAGCGATTCATAAAGAATTCAAAAGAACGTTTTGTTCACTAAACTTTGAATTTTAAAGCTGAACTATTATGCTCCTTTTTATCATAGACAGTAAAAGAAATGGACACAGCGACCCCATTGGATTCAACGGAGAAAAGTGAAGTCAATTAGAAGCTCTCACTTCCTGATGGCTGAGCGTACTGCGCAGACTCAAACTGAGCTTGATGACGTAGATGTGACGTGAGCAACCCGTCTGTCTTTTAGTAGCTGTGCCAAGAGAAATCTGAATCATTCCCTTCCGAATCTTGCAGAGACGGAGAGTGTGAGTAGGAGCTGTCCATGAACTAGGAGCAGGAGAAACTTCTGCTCAAAATTCTGATTAATTATTTTGTCATTTTGCCTCCACGTCCCCCCGATTGCCCGCGAGCTTCTCCTCCTGTCCATACGGTAGTTTCTCTACTGTGCGACAGAGAGTCGCGTGATTATGACGCAATCGTTAGCCTATTTTTACAAAAACGGCTTCTACGGGGCCATAACGTAAGATATAAGGTAATGGAGCCTTTTATACATTTTCGTGTTTCTTTAGAAATAAATAATGGACAAATGGAGTCTTTAAACGCCTCAGATGTAAAGTTATTCGCTGTCAAAGTGACGCCAAAATGAATGGGAGTCAATGGAATGCTAACAGCAGGTGATGGTCTGCTAATCAATGGCGGCGCACGGGGAAACTTCAGTTTTTTCTGAAAGATTACCCCCTTGCTTTTTATAAGTGGAGGTAAATAAGTTTCAGGTGTCCCAAGAATGTGTTTGTAAAGTTTTAGCTCAAAATACCCCACAGCTCATTTATTATACCATGTTGTAAATGCCCATTTTTGAGTGAAAGGGAAAACATGCTGTTTTCATGCATGTGTCCTTAATGCAAATGATCCGCTGTTGCTCCCCGCCCCGCTTTCCAGAAGAGGGCGGAGCCTGTACAGCTGTTCTGTTTTTATATGCTTTTAATTTGAATCAAGCAACAAAAGAAAAACAGAAAATCACTCACTGCTCTTGATTGAATAACTTAGTAGCATTAATAAAAATAAATCTCTTACTTGAATGCTGCTATTAAATGGTATGGTGAGGAGATAAACATGGCGGACTGTGTACTGCTCACTCAGGGCGTGGTCAGCAGTCGTGGGCGGAGTCTAATCATTTGTGACATCACAAACGCTACAATCTGCAATCTGCTTATGATTTATGGGGATTAAAAAAGAGGAATGGGTGGATTTTTTACCATTATAGGGTGGTTGTGTACACACACTGCCATCACACATTTATGTTCAAAAACATAAATCATTTTTTGCACAATAGGTAAAAGTATAAAACATTAAATCATGACCAACGAGAAGTAGCCTACATTGTAACTCAATCACAAATCAATCTCATTCCTTTTTGAGAAACACACTGTATGTATGTTCAATCTCTCTCTTCCTTCCTCTCTCTCTTGGATTTCCGATATAGATAAAGCACTGAAACAACAGAAGATGAGAGACCCATAATGATACAGGGCAGGTGGCCACTACACTGATAAAGGTAATGCTGACAGACACAGACCCACACACACTCACACACACGTGAGAAGGGAGGCCCTGAACTGAGCCAGAACTGCACATTAGGAATGATTGACTTCCATGCCATGCTCTGTAAAGCCTAACTTGTTGAGTCATTATTACTTTGCTTAATGTTTTATATGTAAACTTTACTCCAAAGGCAGCGCTGAAAGTGGCCAACTATTAACCTTTGCTCAGTTTGAGTATCGTAAATGATATTCTTCAGGGTTATGTAACTCAAATTTGTGTGGTGTAAATACAGTAAGTGGTGCATTGCTCTTAAACATGTACAGACATGTTCAGTCAACTTTCCCGGGAATGCTATCATCATGAAGTCATTCTGATAAACCTTTCTGTCATTTTTCAAGGGTAAATCTTAGTTACTCTACTCTGTCTGGCATGCAAATATTAACTAGTTTTGTGTGACTCATTTGAGTCTTTTACATTTTTCTAAGAAGTCATATTGTTGTGCCATGATGATGTCAGGTTTCCTGAAGATGAATGCCCCATCTAAATTACTCCGCAATCATAAAAGTGCCACATTCTCCCTTTCATATTTTATTCCCTTTCAAGATTAATTTCACACATGTAATTTGCAACAGTGTAATTGCACATTGGGTGATACATGTGTTTAATTTGACTCAATACAGAGATCTCCTCGAGGGAATCTACATGGTTGTTATGATGGCAGATATTTGGTTTGACGTTCTCGCTGACCTTGTATCACTCAGCAACAGCTCACCTCAAAAACAATTACTGGCTGTTTTGAGTCATCCATCCCCACGGGCACAAGAGGGAATGTCTCTCTAACATGTTCAGGGGAAAAGAAGTTGTTAGTAATTTTGTATTTTATTTAGTTGCTTAACTGATCTTCACTCACTGGCCACTTTATTAGGCACACCTGTTCAACTGCTCATTAACACAAATATCTAATCAGCCAATCACATTGTAGCAACTCAACACATTTTATTGTCCCAAATCGCCCACCTATACCCTAAAAGGGTCATTGCTGAACACTGTTGATACTTAAAATCAACCCAAACAAACACACCCCTCCCTTCATCCCAGACAGCAACATAGTGTCGTCCCAGATCTGGGCCACATATAGTACATGTGGATTCAACACACGCACTATATGTGGGCGTGTTGCTTCCCGCTACTCTCTCTCCAGCGCTGGAAAGCTTTTCAATTATTAATGCGGGTGCTAAAACTTTTGCCTGATCATAACTCTTTCTTTTTCCAGTGATATTCCTCTGACCTTTTTTTTTTCTTATTTGAAGGGATCGTTCACCCAAAAATGAAAATGTTGTCATCATTTAATCACCCTCATGTTGTTCCAAACCTGTATGAGTTTCTTTCTTCTGTTGAGCACAAAAGAAGATATTTAAAAAAATGTTGGTAACCAGACAGTTGACGGCACCCATTGACTTCCATAGTAGGAAAAAAATACCAAAATAGTTACAAAAAGGGGTCCAACCCGTTACTAACAAAGTGTACCTAATAAAGTGGTTGGTGAGTATGTATGTATATATATGTATATATGTATATATATATATATATATATATATATATATATATATATATATATATATATATATATATATATATATATATATATATATACATATATATATAGATCAGAGTCATAGACTTGAAGAGGGAGCAAAGCCTTTTGACCCGATACCACGTTTTTGTTTTTGACCAGTAGGCCACTACCTAGCTACACCATAGCAACCATATAGAAATGCAAACATTTTTTTGAAAGTTATTTGCAGAGTTGTGCTTTGTTTCTGCACTGCTCTTATGTGGGGATGAATCTGACAGTTTGTAAGGCCAATTCATACCTATTTTCGAATTAGTGGCTAATTTGTAAGAATTTGTACAATCTCAGTTGTATGTGTTGTATGTTGTATCTGCTTATGCCCCACTAGGCTACTCAGGCCAATAAGAGACAATTAACTACTGTTCTTACTTTTTTATTATACAAATGTGACCTTAAAATAATAAAACTGATCATCTGAGATCAGGTAAAAATATATCGATATTTCGCCTGTTTTGAACATTTTGTAACAGTTATTATTGAACAAAGCCTCGTTTACTGAAACCACATGACTTTTTACAGTTTCTTCAGAAATGATCTAATCCAGTTTGGTCATTTTTGTAGCCTATTTATATTGTAAAGGTTTCGTTACATTCCCGAAATAACGCTGTTGTTTTGTTGACCTAATAAGTTATTAAATGAAATGATCAATGTAACTGATACTACCTTCAAACATTATATAATTGTAATTTATGTGTTCTTGGCTGAGCCGAGCAGCTGTTGACTGAAGAAGCCTCACTGTTTTGGTCAGGTCAGGTTATGTTTTGTAACTCCCTCTGGGGGACTGAGGGAAAACCTTTAACAGGATCTGAGCCTGAGAACAGGCAGGAAGACCCATTTGACCTCTGCTAACTGGAGCCTCCTGGTTACACAAACATGCTCTCCAACTCCCACAAACAAACACATTTACCATTTCAGTATTCTTGCCAAATGCTCCTTTTTTATTAAACAGCAGTAAAACACCGGTGACATTTTAGAAAAGTGAAGATCTGTTATTTTAAGCTCAAGGTGTAGTGTTCACACAGGAAGCATGACTGAAATTCTAGACAGTGTGGATATTTTACATGCACTCTCTCCTACGAGTTTTGAAGCACACTTTTTAACGCATGAAAACATAATTGCAGGACCAATGCAAAAACATGAATTGCAATGAAAGATAAAACTGGTGCTTATATAACGATACATCGTTTTTAATTCATTCTCATATCACAGAGGATTCACCCAAATTCTTAGAGTACCTCTAGATGGCAACGAAACCTCAGATTCGAACCTCAACTTTGGTCCAAATCTTGGTTGTTATAACAAATGTAAAAACATTTTTGATAATAAACATCAACTTAAATAAGAAACCTTTTTTAAAAACTTGACCATAAACTTATTTTATTTTCATTTAATTTAATATGCTAAAATAATTCAAATTAAGACTGAAATAAAATCATCGTAATAAAAAATGTAAACATAAAAAAAAACAATTTACTAAAAGTTTAGCTAAAATGAAAACTAAAATATAAACGAATTAAAAATTTAAAGGGTTAGTTCACCCAAAAGTGTACATGTGTATATCTACATACAGTAGATAAACAGTATCTACATAGAAGAGATCGTAAAATGAATCCAAATGAATTGAGCGGTTTAGTCCAAATTTTCTGAAGAGACTCAATCACTTTATATGATGAACAGATTGAATTTAGGCTTTTATTCACATATAAACTTGTGGTAAACAGAAACTCATGCATGTTCGCTTAACGTGCGAGAACCAATGAGGTTCATTCTCGTGTTACGCAGCGCGTTTGAGCTTCCGCGAGAGGTTTGTTCTCGCGCTGGTCCAAATGAATCCTAAATACAAAATGACAGACTTTAAAGTTCTATCTCTCACATCAGACCCTTATCTGAACATTTTTCCTCAATATCCGCTGGAAGCATTGACTTTTCAGGCCCTTCCAATAACACCCATCTTTTATGTACTCACCTCCTGACCTCCAGCATCTTTGCAGACTCTCTTAAAATGATTCTTGCAGAGTGATGTTTGGGTGGGTGTGTGTGTATGCGAGTGTGTGTGGGTGTCGTGGGTAGTTAATGTGAAAACAAAAAGCTATTGGTCAGCTGTTGAAAAGGTTAGTAGCCAGAGCCCTCCCTGCTGAATATAAAGCAGCTTTGGGGGGAGACCCGTCAACAAACGGTTCAGTCCAGACTCAGAACCGCTTACGGATGAACTGATTCCTGCTGAGACCAGACTCTTCTCTGCATTTAACTTTAATAGAATATTGGGAAATGGGTAATATGGGAACCGAGATTATTGCCTTCCTTTTCACCATATCTGGATGGATTCTGATCTCCTCCACAATCCCAACTGACTACTGGAAAGTGTCATCAGTGGATGGGACGGTCATCACCACGGCAACATTTTGGTCCAATCTCTGGAAGACGTGTGTTACGGATTCGACCGGAGTCTCCAACTGCAAGGACTTTCCTTCTATGCTCGCACTGGATGGTACTTTATTACTTACTTTTCTTGACTTTTATTGACTTTTTATTTCTTGCCTGAATGAATGGTCTGAATGTGTTTGTGAGTTATTGGTCCCTTTTCCTTCTCCCAGAAGATCCAGGTGTCTAATTGTTCGGAAAAAGAGTAGCATGGTGTTGGATTGCCCTAATGCTGCTTTAGCCAGAAACTTCCACAACACAAACAAACCGAAGCCAAACCGATCACTTGACCATTTAAACAGGGAGTTTATTGTGTTATGATTGTGCTTAATGCATTTAACATGATGCTGACACCAGTTTAAGAATGCAGTAATTTGAGCTCTCTGGAGGTAAAAAGAGACACAAAATGATCTGCTTGTCTCAAACTTTATATTTCTGACTCGCTACTTCTGTTACAACCTGCAGGAATGTATAGTATTATCTCAAGGCAAGTAGAAAAATAGTGTTTATAATAACCACAGTTTAGCTTAATTATGTCTGGATGGCACACCCACAAACAGGAGAAAGCACACAGACACAGTTCCCTCAGGCTGCCGTGCAAAAGCTTAATAGGTCATGTATTGAATGTTTTTAATGCATAATTGGCTTGTTTGAGGCACTGCATATTTGTGATGTGACCGCATTGACAGCTAGCTGGAGAGTTTAATGAAAGATGCTACATGTGTTGAGGGAGATCATCATGTCATCTCTGTATGCTTCATACAGGGGGTGCGTCTCAATCTAGTTCATTAGTCAGGGCACTGATCAGGGAATCGGCCATTTTAAGGGCTTTCTGAATCGCGAAATCCTTCCGGTGCACTAGAGCGTTCGCTCCCTAAACAAATCCCACAATGCACCGTGAAATCCTGGGAGCATCTATGTTCCCTTACCGGAAATTATGTCACATTTCTGAAGCACGAAACGCGCGAGCCAACTCAATGAATATAATGACACGTGATAAGACAAACCTCTTTTTATTATATGTCAGCATAAATCACCAGTGAACACATATGTTACAGAACAATGTGTTTATACAGCGTACATTTTTTTAAATAAAAAATATATAGGTCCGGCTAGATGTCGATTTATACCAGCGGTAACATATCGCTGGAAATCGAGTAATCACTGTCCCAGTGAGTAGTGGACCAGGGTCCTTACCAGTGCCCGGATTCGTGGACACGATATGCTGATTCACGAGTGTATTGAGACGCACCCTGAGGGATTGTTAGCATGTTGCTATGTGGTTGCTAAGGTGTGAGGCCCATTTTCAGTGTACATTACTGGGAGTATCAGTGACATCATGACTTGTGTTAGTCTTGGTAGCATCAGTAAGAATGGGTTGAAAATAATAAACCGATCTGTAGTGTTCGTGTAGATGTATTCCATCATTTTCCAGACCAAGTTTATGAATTTATGACTTTATACCTATTTAGTATGACTTTTACCTTTAGCTTTTACTGTAGATTTTCTCTGTAAAGAAAACTTAAAATATTTTTTTTAATAAATAATAGTGAATAATAATTTAAAATACATTTATAATTTACAATAATTTTAATAATACAGTTATTGTATTATATATACACACAATTTATTGTGCTTTACATAAAAAGGATTTAAAAATAATCATGAAATAATCAGAACAGATGAAATAAAATTAACAAAAATAAAACTAGATTTAATTTGTATTAAAAACCAAATAAGCAGAAATATAGGCAAGTAAATAATTATGTTAAATTATAAATTTAAATGATACATTTTCAGTGACTGTATAACATATCATTTTTTTTGTGTGTTGGCACCAGTGAAAATGTTAGTGCAAGCAGAAATCTGATCTACTGGCCCGACCAGGCAAGCAGAAAAAAAAAAATCTTCCTGTTTATCCCAGTGATTGTATAATAAATTCTTCCCTGATATATATATATTGCTTCTGCTTCTGCTGTTCCTGCAGCTTATATCCAGGTGTGTCGTGGACTGATGATCTCAGCTGTGTGCCTGGGATTTTTTGGAGCTATCCTGGCGCTAGTGGGCATGAAGTGTACTAAAATAGGGGGATCAGAGACCACCAAAGCCAGGATCACCTGTCTATGTGGACTGCACTTTATTCTCAGTGGTAAATGTCGCCTTATAGGTCATAGTTTCTTTTCTAAAGCATTTGCAATTCCCACTTTTCAGAATGAGAGTGTCCTGTAACTATACACCCATCCTCTGTGCAGGAATCTGCTCTTTGACCGCCTGTTCTCTCTACGCACACCGGATCACGTCAGAGTTTTTTGACCCCTTATTTGTGAAACAGAAGTAAGCAATAGCATCCCATTGTAACATTCTTCCTTTCTCGTCACCTATTACCAGCACCAGTGTTTTGCCTGTTTGGATTTAGGTTTGAACTCGGGGCGGCCCTGTTCATTGGCTGGGCAGGATCAGTGCTCAGCATTCTTGGAGGATTTATCTTTTGCTTCTCCATGTCAGAGGGATTCATTATCAGGTCTGATTCTTAGATTGTCCACATGTATACTGTTTCGCCTGTTTTAAAGGGGTCCTAATATATATATATATATATATATATATATATATATATATATATATATATATATATATATTTAAACCTCCTATTGCATTTGGGTCCGTCTTGACTAGAAAAAAAAAAGAAAAAAAAATCCATAGTTTTTAGAACGAAGATGAAGTTTTGTAAGTGAAGACGGTAAGATGTGTATTTTGACCGCAAGTAAGATGGTCAAAATACACACACTTTTCCCCCCCAGAATTTTTTAACATACAATGTAAGAGATCTAACCATTTAAACTAAATTTTTAGGCCTTTTAAGTACGGGTCCATTTTGACCCGAGAGTGAACTGTGGCTTTTTTCTTACATCTATTTACATCTAGATTTGTCTAAAATTACTTCTGTAGTAATACATTTTGTTTATAAACATTGCTCGCTTATGCACACACAATAGTCCTGAAATTGAAATAAAATGTCAAACAAATTAATGTGTTTGTAGAGCAAAATTTCATAGACCAAATGGTCTAAATTTGAAAAAGGAAAGAGGGTTTGGAAAAGAAAAAGTCCATATTTCACTTTGCTGCCACCTATTGGTGAACCATTTCAGCGTGAAAAGGAGATTCAAGCTGTTTATTGTCATTTTTTTCATATGAAAGTAAAAGTGTAGGCAAGTAAAATTAATATATTTTGTTAAAACATTTCAGAGTAATATTGATGTTGTTTTGTTAAAAAATAAATAAATATATATACTGTATATATATGTAGGTTTCATAAATTTAGAAGTTTTGAGCTGTCATGAGTAATAAGTTTCAAATAAATGTAATTAAATCCACTGAAGTCAATGGAGTTCATCCCGGTAATTCTCATATTATAAATTTCATCTAACAATATATCAAATACATGTTCCCATAAATATTGATTAAAATATATATTTTCTTGCATCTCACTGGTTTTTGCTAGTTCTTGAAAAATTGTAAATTTCAAAGAATTTATAAAAAAAAAATTAAAGGGGGTAAATGAAGTAAAAGCATGGTAAAACATGGTAACACTTAAAACTCTAAAACATTTGTGCAATAATGAGAAGTTACTGATACAGTATGGTTTTAGTTGAAAAATATTAAGTTATGACTGTTTTACAAGCTTACGTTCCACCGGGTCCAAATAGACCCCATGGAATGAAAAAGGTATACAGTTTTTATAATGCATTAGGAGGGTTTAAAAGGAATTTCATTTGGAATTTTCATGTCAGCATCCTAAAATATTAACAAATGAATGTCCATGTTTACATGTCAAATACACCTCTTTGAAACATAGCCCATCCATTCACAGTCATTTTATTGTAGTATGATATTTAAAAAAATATTCTTAAAGGGGTCATATAATGTCATTTTTGTACAAGCTAATATGATTCTTTAGGGTCTAAATTAAAAGTTTGTAATATACTTTAAAAATTCTCATTAGTATTGTAAGAAAACACTCATTTTACCTGGTCAAAAACAGCTTTGTTTTCAGCACGCCGTTTGAGTGCATGTGTCTTTAAATGATAATGAGCTTTGCTCACCCCGCCCCTCTGTTCTGTGCATACACCGTTTGTTATAGAGCTGGTAAGTCCCGCCCCTTCCGCTAACCCCACTGGACCTCTAGGTTGAAAAATCGTCAATGCAAGTGAATGGGAGAAAATAATTATTTTCTGGTCCCGTTTGAATGTTGCCATGAATGTGAACATATGTTGTCTGTGAATTTTTAATATAATGTTTCGTGTAAAGAATGCTACAATTTAGCTGGTAGAAGTTTGATATGGTTAGACTTTGTGTGAGAGCACTTTGTGGACTACAACTCTTCGCTGCTTTCGACGCGAATCTGAAGAAAGAACAGCCCATTTGGTTTGAATGTTGACATTTGGGTACAAAACACACAGGCATCTCGATCTGACTCCATAGATTATCGCAGCATTAGCACCGTGATTTGACAAGTGGAGGGAAAATGTGTTATGGGGTGATGTCACATAGGCGACATGTAGTCTTTCTCGTTATGTCTTTTCCACAACTGCTAGCCAAAGAATCATACAATATACGGTCAAACTCGTAACATGAAAAATTATATAAAAAATTCACAGACAACATATGTTCACATTCATGGCACAATTCAAACGGGATCAGAAAATAATTATTTTCTCCCATTCACTTGCATTGACGATTTTTCAACCTAGAGGTCCAGTGGGGTTTTACGGATGGGCGGGACTTACCAGCTCTATAACCTAAATAAAATATAATAAAATATATAAAATCTTTTTTTACAGTCTATGGTTATAACCATAACGCATTGTTTATTATAAACATGGGATTATGAATTATTTTGAGATCGTCATATATAGAAAACATGCCGTAATGTACCCTGAGTGTAAAAATAGCCGCATTCATCGTGAAGCGTGCAGCAAGCGATTTGCAAAGATTAATATAAAGATTAATATAAAGGTTAATAAAATGTTACACTCACTCACTTCTTCTAGAGGTGCAGCAGGAACACGAATAGTTCGTACCGATCCTTTTTTCAGGAGCAGCTTCTTAGCAAAACCAGCTTTACTGACCCTCGTTTGTAAAGAAGTCTGGTGAAATGATTCGCGCAAACATGAAAACATTTATGTTGATTGTGGGGAATTCCCTTCGAAAACAAACTCAGCCACTGCGTCTTCAGCGGTTCGGATTTAGGAACATCAAAATGACTGATGTGTTCCTTATTACACCCAAGAACAGAACACCACAATCGCTTAGACACCATTCTACTCCGTGCTCCAGCTATCAGCAATGAACGCGCCGGTTGGCGCGGGCTATGATTGACAGCTCGCTCACGAGGGCGGGTCTGTGTTGAAACGCTGCTGTCAATCAAGCATTGTGGGAGGGGCGTCGATTTTGTGACGTCACAAAATCGAACAGCTTGATTCAGGAGAGGGGGAAACATATAAGAAGATTAAAAAAAAAAACCACTGGATGGATTTTTATCATTTTATGATGGTTGTGTACAGGCACTGCCAACACACATTTCAGTACAATCAACTTGTAAAAGTGCATGTACCATTATATGACCCCTTTAAACATCAGAAAAACTAACAACTTCAGATTGTGTCAAACTGTTTCTTAAAATCAATCAATCAATCAATCAATCAATCAATCAATCAATCAATCAATCAATCAATCAATCAATCAATCAACCAATCAATCAGATTGTCAATAGGAATGCTTCACCCAAAAATTATCATTTGATGAAATTTCTTTCTTCTGTGCACATAGATATTTCAAATAACAAGTATTTTGGGAGAACTATTTTTTTTTTTTATTCTAATGGTCTGAGAGAATGTTGTGCAAAAGAAGTGTAATGTACATTTTTACATGTTTATTTACATTTTTAATGTAAAGTTGCTGCCTTAATTTTAAGTACAATTAACTTGGATGTTTAAGTCATTTCAACTTAAATTACATTAAAGTGATTTTAAAAACGAGTTGATCTTGTATAACTTATAAAAAAGGTGAAAATTGCTTAACTTATTTTGATGAGTTAAGGCAATGTAAAACATGTCAAATATTTTTTTTCTGTATTGTTCTGTATTATTTATATAATAAAGTAGCTATTATTTTATTAATTATATTTCTATATAGCTTTAATTTGTTTAGTTTTTTTATTTCCGTTTTAGTAATTTTAGTGTCTCAGCTTACTTGTACCGCTTGTACTTTTTTTCAAATTACTACTAGTTTTTTATTTTTTTTTTATTTTTTTTTTTATAGTTTTGGTTTTAGTTAACAATAACAACACTGGTTCTGATGTCTTGAAATCATTCCCCTCTCTGACAGGGAATACTCCTACAACGGTGCCACGTCTTTCATATCAAAAAGAACCAAGATCACTGCGATGGGCAAGAACCCTGCGACTCCTCGGAAAGATCCTCCAGACCAAAGCTTTTCTGGCAGGCAGTTTGAGAGGAACGCGTACGTTTGATTTCAGCATCCTCAGTCAAGCTGGAAATGACAACAAGTGATCAAGGCCAACAAATACACACTGTGTGAAGTCAACTATCAAACAAATCCTTGAATGGAGAATAAGGCTGCTTTCATCATTTGAAGACTGCACAGAGGCAAATGTCATATATTATAAATATATATATCCTGTGGGTAAATCCAGATATTTTTCTTTTTCAGAGGCTATTTTGGTTAAGATATACCTATAGACAATACATTTTCAATCCATATATATATATTACCCATTAGAAACCTCAAGAAAGATTCCAAGTATGACATTGTGAAACAATCAGCAGATTTCTTCACTTGGGACTTTGAAGTAAGTCAGGTGAACTGATGACAGAGAAGACGGGGAGAACAGCTGCGCTCCACTGACCACAGGAACATGCTGTCTCAGTTCGGAAATTGCGCCGGTCCTGGAGTCTCTCTTCACCTCCTGATCAGTGGAAACTCGAGACTCTGACCCCAGTTTTTAGAGCTGGAGCTTCCGTGAGCTGCTGCGGGTTGGCAGAGTCTCCTTGTTCTGTCGGATTCTTCCTTAAACAAGCGTGCAGTGTCTCTGTGCTTTTTGTAAGAAAGTTTTAAAGTATTTTAGGGTCAGTATTTTATTTTTTTAAAGAAATTAACACTTTTATTCAGCAAGGATGCATTCAATTGATCAGAAGTGACAGTAAAGACCTGAAAAAAAGATTTATTTCAAATAAATGCTGTTCTTTTTAACAATGATAATAATCCAAAATGTTTTTTTTTTTTAGAATGTATTAGATTATTAGCATATTAGAATGATTTCTGAAGGATCATGTAACACTGAAGACTGGAGTAATGATGCTGAAAATTCAGCTTTGTATCACTAAATTGCATGATTTAAATACACACTGTATATGTTCAATAGAAAACAGTTATTTTAAATTAGAATAATATTTCAAAATATTACTGTTTTTACTGTATTTTTGAGCAAATAAATGCAGCCTTTGTGAACATAAGAGACTTTTTTTTAAAAAAACATTAAAATATATATTTTTCAGTGTAATCTGATTAACTGATTTTTGGATGAATCTCCCAAATGTTACCATCAAAAGGAAAAATAATAATAATAAATAAGCTTATTGAAAACCAAAGTGGGATGAAATATTAGGACAATGCCCCCCACCCCAAAAAAAAGAGGATATTTTGAACGTTCAGAGAACATTGTTTTATCACAGTGCCACAAATCTGCACCAAATCTGAATACTCAGGCTTACAGATTTGGTCAAATATCAAATTTAGAAAAATACTTCTTATAAACAACCAATGACCTTCATCAGGAGTGATCGAGTGTAAAACTGGCCACCAGAGGGCATCATGGTCTTGTTTAAGACTAACAAGAAAAGACATCTCTGACTGGCCCTTCCACTGAAGATAATGTATCTTAGTAAGAGGTGAAGCGCTGTTTCTAAAGAGTCATCGGGATAATGGAGGCTCTTCCAGCAAACAAAGGCGTAATTCAACATCCCAGTCTTGGCTTCATTAGTTTAAACCATGAAGAAAGCACTGATCTTTATATTCTCAGAAGGTCCCTTACATTCTGCAGGAGATAGAACAAGCAAGTCCCCTCTAAAACCTGATCAAAGTTCAGAACGCTACATCAAACGCCGGAATCTGGGACAGTATATTACAACACACACACACACGCATACACCTAATAACTCTTAATTAAGTCTCTTGAACACACACGCACACACTTTTATGAAATTAATAATGTTATGAACCCTGCGGCTATTTTGTGGAAATATAAAGGCCCTTTTGAAAACGGCACCCTGAACAGCACCTAAAAACAGATCATCTAACCTGTGCACAGCCTTGTGAAGAAGTGCACTTAATTGTATTGAATGTGCACTTGTAGTGTATTCAAATCTTAAAAGTATATATTTTTAAAAACTTGACTTGCAGATAATATCTATTAATGAAATAAAAGGCAACTTAAATGTACTTAAAGAGAGTACATTTTCATGACTTTGTTTTTTCTAACACATGCAGTTAAAGGGATAGTTCACCCAAAAATACAAATTCTTTCATAATTTACTTACCCTCAAGTTGTTCCAAACCTGTATGAGTTTCTTCTGCTGAACACAAATATATGTTGAAGAATGTCGGTAACCAAACAGTTTTTGGACCCCATTGACTTCCATTGTATGGAATACTAAGTCAATGGGGTCCATCAACTGTTTGGTTACCCATATCCTTCAAAATATCTTCTGTTGTGTTCAGCAGAAGAAAGAAACTCATACAGGTTTGGAACAACTTGAGGGTGAGTAAATGGTGACAGAATTTTCATTTTTGGGTGAACGATCCCTTTAAGTACACTTTTAAAATCCACTTAATGTCAAATTAAAAGATTTAGTTTAAGTACATTTTAAATCATTATGTTTTAATAATCTTTTGAGATGCACTTATTTTGATGTGTTGACTAAAGCACAAGCAAGGTACTTAATTATAATTTTAACTGAAGTGTGTTATTCAATATTACGTTTAAAGTTATTTTTTAAATTTAATAAATTATAGCTTCATCATTACAAATTTGTACAGATATAAGTTTCAACATAAATTACATTAACATATAATTAAGGGTAACACCACATAAGGGTATTTGGTTACACTTTATTTTAAGGTGTAATTGTTACAGTGTAATTATATATTTAAGTAGGCCTACTGAGTAATATTAAGCAACTACATGTACTTACTATAGGGTTAGGGTAGGATTTGGATTTGGTTGAGGGTTAGTTGCATGTAATTATGCGTAATTTACTGTTATTATATGGTAAGAACATGTAACATATGTAACAAGGACACTGTAAAATAAAGTGTTACCTAACTATAAAGTATGTATAATTACATGCAACTAACCCAAACCAAACCTTTAGTAAGTACATGTTGAATACATTTAAACTACAATACATTTTGTTTTAATTGCAGTTGACATACAATTAAGTGTGTGAAAACATTAAATTCAATTCAGAGTGTACTTCTTCCCTGTGCTGTGTTTCTAGAAATGAAGATAATGATGAGTAAGGGGTTTAAAATGACTGTCCGCCTGCATGTAGTGTGTCCTTTATGAAATATGAGCTGAAAACCGAGGTAAGCATTCTCTCTGTCCTCCATAAACTTACAAACAAGACCCTGGGAACATGGAGAGTCAAACATTCACATCAGCACAAAACAGAAGTGAGTTTATTGACCTGCTAGAGCAAGAGATCCTCATGAGGAAACAGTTTTATGGATCACAGACTGACATGATAATGCAAATGACAGGCAAAGAGATGCTGGAAGTGACAAAGTGTTGAGGACTAAGAAAGGCTACAAAGTGTGAGGTAGTAGGTCGATCAGATATAGGAGTCTTGGAGTGTGAACCAGAGCAAAGATGAAGATCCGTGCTATGCAGATCTGGGGATTCCTGTTAGCGGTACTGGGCTGGATCTTTGTCTCCTGCTCCATGGCCATGGAAGGCTGGAAGATCTCCTCTATCGGAGGGCAGGGTGGGAGCGCCATCATATCAGTGGGCTGGTACTGGTCCAGTCTGTGGAGGGCCTGCTTCACGGACTCCACTTCCACATCCAACTGCTACGACTTCCCTGTGCTGTGGTCCGTGGAAGGTATGGGCATTATTAGAGTCTTTGAATCTACATGTACAATTCTATTAATGGCTATAATGAAAAAATAGACAAAATACATTCATTTAATGTGCTCTGAAATCTCAGATAGATAGATACAGTGGTGGGCAAAAGTGATGTCCGGTCTAGAAAAATTAGTGAGTGTTGTGATTTTGTAAGAGGATTGTGTAGTTGTGCTTGGAGTCAATTGTTTTATTTGTGATAATGCCATGAAACATGCTAAATTGTGCAGACATCATTTTTGGCCAGGCTGCCATAAAAATAAATTATGAACACATGCAAAAACAAGAGAGAACCAATGAAACATAAATAATTGATTATGTTCAACTTTTTCGAAGCATTTTTTTTTGGGATAGTCAAATAAAATCTGCAGCTGTAGCCTCTTTTTTTTTTTTTTTGGCCAAATAATTTTTTCAGATAAAAACCAGAAACCAAGTGTTTGGTTGTTCCTTCATATTTAATTTTTTTTATTAAATATATTGAATATTTTCCTCATATTTTGATGGTTTAATCAAACTTGTAGGGTCTTTAAAAACATCACTTTTTTGCCACTACGATGGATGGATGGATGGATGGATGGATGGATGGATGGATGGATGGATGGATGGATGGATGGATGGATGGATGGATGGATAGATAGATAGATAGATAGATAGATAGATAGATAGATAGATAGATAGATAGATAGATAGATAGATAGATAGATGATAGATAGATAATTAGTTCTTTTGGATCTTGAATGTTCAGGTTACCTTCAGATCGTGAGGGCTCTGCTGATGTCCGGGATGGCTGTCGGAATGCTGGGATTTATCCTGAGTCTCGTAGGGATGGAATGTACTTACATTGGAGGAAAAGACAAGGAGAAGAACCGATCTGTGTTCACAGGAGGCATCTGTCATGTAATCAGCGGTAAATTTCTTTGTAAAATACAGCAGAACTATGGTAACTTAGGTTTACGCATGTGTTTTACTGAGTCTGTTCTCTAAGGTATGCTGGCTGCCTCTGGTTATGCAGTTTACGCTCACAGTGTTTCTGCAGAGTTTTTCAACCCTAGATTTGATGGATTGGTGTAAGTATATCAAGCACCTGATCCTGTTTTATCTATCCTTGTAGTCTTATACTGTACGTTTCCTGAAATCACAATCAATCAGAATTGTATATTTCATTTATTAAATATATTTAATTAATGTATCATTTTTAAATGTGGTAATATTTCAGATTTGACTTGGGAACTCCATTGTTCCTTGGATGGACAGGATGTGCTTTTCAGATAACTGGAGGGATTTTCTTCCTAGTTTCAGTCCGCAAGGTCTGGTCTCAGAAACACAACAGGTAGGCTAAGTGTTCAACTTCAGAATAATAAAAATAACAATAAAAAACCCATGATATTTTTAGACGTGCCAGTGTAAAGTGCAAACTATCTATATTTAACATAGAAAACTATAAATTGCTGCAACAAATAAGCTCTTTCTTGTGCTGCAAATTGGCAGTGCTAAATATATAATGTTTTTTTTTCATGCATCATAAGAGGAGAATTTGAAGAATCTTCATGCATCAACAACAAGGCCAAGGTCCAAGAACACAAAACAACACCCTTAAAGGGTTAACACTTTACACTTTACAGTGAAGGTACATGAATAATCATGTACTAATACCTGAATTAATACTTTAACATGAACTCATGAGTAGGTAATCATGAACCAATGAAGAGCGATCCTTAACTACGACAGGAGTCATAATGATTCATGCATTAATAACAGCTAATGGTAATTGACGCTAACGGTACTTAATTAACATTTAGGGGTAAACTAAACCAATCAGGCTCCATAAAAATAAAAGAAGTAGGACTACTCTGACTTTGAATTAAACGTGATTTAATAGGCTACTGTCATCATTTCAACTGTTAAATCAAAATCTGCCATCTGCAGCTTTGTGACAAATATTTGGCATGGCACAGGATTATTTAGCCATGGACTACATAGATCTGTCTAATCAAACGTGGGAAATAGACTAATAACTACCAGTGATAAATTAAATTTGATCTTAACCATTTTCTGATTTCTGATAGGGTTTGTTTCTGGTGGGACACTCATTAGTGGCGCACTCTATGTATTCTCTTGGCGTGTTAGTTGTGTTCCCACGGTAATAGACCTTATTCACAGTAGCGCCATCTTTGATTTTTTTTTTAGCGGGAATAAAATAGAGACTGTGAGGGACAGACATCTCTTCAGTGGGTTGTATTGTTATTCAATGTGTTTTTGGATTGTTCTGCTGATGAAACACTGCTAAAATATATTTCCGAGAAATTTCAGTAGGCTAGACAAAAAGCTCAACATGAGCTGTGGAAAATTATAAATGATCTAGGAGGAGCTTTAAACAGCTTTTTACAGCGTATGCCATTGAAAGCACGGTAAGTCTATCCCTCACAGGCACAGCCTCGCTCTGAATAGAGGTCTATACTGGCGTTTTAATCTAATCAATGTGGACTGCTTTGGTAAACCGAATTAATAATTAAATACATGTTTGCATGTGTGTTGTATTGGGATTTTTCAGGGAGTAATGTACAGTAATTAACTGTATTTCTTGTCATTTAAATGTATATGGTTCGATTAGCATTGGACGCGCCCTATTTTACACGTAAAGTGCCTTGTGTGTCTTATGTTTGGGCTTTCTTTTTAGTCCATATGTTTATTTACATAAAATAACTAAAAATTATTTTTTTCTTTGGTTTTTGTACTGGTGGTATAATGGAATAAGGATGGCACTCTAAGTGTATGTTTATTCACATTTTAGTTAATGATTTGTAAGTGCGTCATTGTGTCATGACATTTCTTTGAGGGGCACATCATCATTACTGACTCATTATTAACTACCCATACACTGACATCAGCTCATCTCCTGTTAATGCATTATTTTGTCATTAATTTACTTGGGGGCACATTAGAATTAATTCACTGTTTACTATTTACTAAATTCAGCTAATGATTTATCATCGTAAACTTCCTATCAAATACACATCTACTGGTACAACTAGTATTCAGCCCAGTTCAGTGATGTTGTGTGGCTTTTCAAAAAGTCAGAGAGTTGAGGTATGGTATGGTCATGGCCTGTGTCTGCATGGACAGTGAACTGTACTGATACCAGCAAATGTTCCCCTGACCTTAGGCTTAGTGCATGTTTCCGGTTTGGTTCTTTTTTTGGGAACCGATTCCTCAGAATGTTTGTAACCAAGCAGACCCCCCCCCCCCCCCATTGACTACCATAGTAGGAAAAAAATAATATGGTAGTCAATGGGGGGCGATATCTGCTTTGTTACAAACATTCTTCCAAATATCTTCCTTTGTGTACAGCAGAACAAAGACATTTATACAGGTTTGGAACAACTTGAGTAAATGATGACAGAATTTTCCTTTAATTCAGGAATTAGTACATGATTATTCATGTACCTTTATTGTAAAGTGTTACCCCATAAAAGTATATTAAAAATAGACCTGTGCATTAGTATTCCAAAGCTATATGATACATTAACATGATGAAATGGACGACATTTGCTCTTGTATCTCAATTGCGTCCATCTTCAAATTAAAAAGTCCTTACTCCATCATTTAGCCTCACTCCATCATTTACGACATTTGTAACATTACCCAACTGAGGGCAGACTTTTTTGTTAATATTGAACTTCCTTTTTTGTTTTTACAAAAAGTTATCATATTACTTTAAAAGTCTCATTCATTAATAATTGCACAGGGGAACTTCTCACGAAAGATTTCCACCTTACACATTCGTTCGCAAATTAATTTGTTCCTAAACTTGTTCTAATGTTAATGATTTTTGGTGTATTTTAAATGAGTGTCCTTTGCATAAAACCCACCCAATAAGGGCTTTCCGCACACCCTTTCCTTTGTAGCCTTTCACTCTCAGCAAACATATGACGCTCTATAAAGACAGCAAGCAAGATCCTCAAACAATGCCTATGTTTTTTCATACATTTAAAATACTTTTTAGTACGAAAGCTGAATCATGATTTATTTGTGAAAACCTTTGTGCGCAGATTTCACGCGGAGTGTAGGTCATATGGAGTAGGCTACTTTAATTGTTCATTTATGGTGTTTTGGTATGGCTTATTGTCATTGTATGGAAAGTTATGGGAAGATGACATTATTCCTTTAATATTTTAATATTAAAATGTTTGTCCTCAGTGCACCAGCTCTCAGCGTTCCTGTTGTGGAGAGCAATGCCTTGCGTTCTTCTCACGCAAATATTTCCATCATATCTGAACTCTCTACAAAATCCAACATATCAGCCATATCCGAGGTCTCCTCAAAGTCTGAAACATCACCTTCGTCAAATGTTCCATCAAATACCACCTCCAGAACTGGACGTCCCTCAAGATCGCGACACTCTGATAAATCAAGAGGCTCTGTCAGATCAGAAGTGTCACGGTCAGTGAACTCCACACGGTCCTCAATGATCAGCAGATTACATTTAAACAGCAAGAAAGTGTCCTCACCATCTGGAGCCACTACACATCTCTTCAGCAAGAACTCTTACCTCTGAAACATTGAGCTTAGTCTTAGATTATTGGATCCGAAAAAACACTGGTTCAGGAAAAAACACATTGGAAATGACTTCTAACCAGTTAAAACGTCTCAGGTTGCATATGCAACCCGGTTAACTGAGAAGGGGAATGAGGCGCTTTGTCTTTAAAGGGAACGACGTCAGTATGAATGGTGTCTGAAGCATGTGTACAAGCCAATATTCATTGGCAGATGGCAGTCTGTGACGTCACACACGGAGCGCATGTGCGTATAAAATTATTTTGTCTGAAGGAGACGTGCAGGCAAGCCTGAGGCATGGCAACGAGACTCAGCATCTCTATCCTCTTCGCTTTGAGACGCTTTGGGCAACCAATACCAATTATGCTGAAGAAATGCCTGCCTCACTGAGCTGTGATTATGTACAAGCAGAGTGGGCATAGCACTAAATGACTCTACGGGCCTAGGCCGGAGTCAAGAGCCTGTCAACCCCGAGGGCGCATCCTATGCGACTTGAATAGTAGCACCACTCCCTAAAGTCAGAGTGCACAAATGCTAGTGCACCTTACTCCCTGTCTCTGCGGGACAGGCCTCAGCCTAGAGCCCCAGCAGACCTGCAGGGGAATATACAACATCGCCTCTCTGGCATGCCTCTTAGGGAGCAGTCTACCAAAGGGAGCCTGCAAGGTCCTAAAAACCTCAGTAATCGGTACTATCAGACTGAAATACTGAGAAAGGCGCTGGACAAAGAGTGAACTGCTACTTGTTTTTCTAAAATGCAGTCCATCTCTACTCTGTCCCAGCTACCACCTTCAGTATTGCTACCCATCCCAGGAAGAGAACATATCCCTACCCAATTATGATTGGGGAGAGTGGCAAAGAAGAGAATAGGATGCATATGCAACCTACTTCAGTTCTCCTTTACCAAGATCATACACTGACTTGAGTAAAGGCACTTCCAAAACCTGCTATAGGTAGAGAATTAAAATGCCACACTATAGTAGGTATGGCTATATCCCCACCCTAAGGTGAGCGCATATTTCTACTTCAAATCCAACCATAGTTGGGGAGGGAGGTAAATGAAATGGAAGAATGCTTGCAGACTGCCTCCCATATTTTCATTTTGCTTGCCTCAACCCTAAGGAGGTATCGGAGACTCCGACTCCGCAGTGACGCTGCTGACGTAACGACATGAGAACGACATGAGGGTGAGTCATTAAAGGGTGAACTAACCCTTTAAGGGAGCGTTTAGCCTATACATAAAACTCTAATTAACAACTGGAGAGGGTGGAAACCAAGCAATCATCCACAGGGAAGTATACAATTCTACTTTAGACCCTATGGGAGAATAAGGAAGAGAGAAAGTTGGAGAAAGGTACTTTTTGGATATCAGAGCGGAGCAAGAGAGAAATGCCAAAGGTAATTTACCTCTGCTCACAGCTACTGACCAATACTACTCTCACCTTGGGGGGCAGGTGAAGGGGACAGGATGTCCTCAGACATATGCTCATCCCAACTAAATCAAAAAGTATGTTGAAAAAACGTCTTTCAGCGTGTAATAATAAAACAGGGGAGCAATTTCTGCTTCCTGTTTTTCTTTTAACAAATTTTTTCATCAGTCTTGTTGTTTTTCTGACCACTTTTTGTCGATCCCTTCCCTGAGGTCTTGACGACTCCTGGCCTCGCACCTCCTCTGCCCCTTTACTCCTCGGAGGGGGGACACGAGTGGCTTGCCTTCTTACCCAGTTATCCTACGACAGATCAGGAGGGTTGGAGTTTGAGGGAGATGAATTGGATTGGAATATACAGTATATATGTATAGAATACTGTATATATATATATACAGTATATATATATATATATATATATATATATATATATACAGTATATATATATATATATATATATATATATATATATATATACAGGCACGCACTTTCTAATGAACTTCCTGAAGACAAAATAGGTGATGAGGTGTAACTCAGGCATCTTTTATATGCACGGGCGCTGACCTGTCAATGAAAATTGGCATGTATGTACTCGTGCTTCAGACACCGGTCATGGTGATGGCGTTACCTATAGCATCAACAGTAAGACGCAGTGTTGAAGTTCCACTTCAAAAGGGAACTGCAATGTTCAACATAGTTCTCTAGATAATTTTTCCTTTATTAGCTCATAACAATTGCGCCCCTACAAATAAACACAGTGTTAATACCAATATCAAGGTACTCTGCAAATTATGGATTTAAATGCATGCATTTTTGTAACATGAACTGAAAATTGTAAAATGACATGCTGCCTGGAATCTTTTTGAGCAAAAATGTAAAAAAATATATATATTTATTGATGGTTCATTCATTCATTGAGAAAAGTAGATCAAATATTTATAGAGAACCTATTACCCATGACTTACAATGAAATGTGAAATGTGGAACAACAGTTTGTGCTTTGTCAAAACTATTATTCATTTTATGTTTTGTGGAGTTGATGTAAAAAAGCAATGCAAGAAGACAATAAAACATTTTAAAGATGTTTTAAACAAAAGGTTTTTATTTATTTATCCATTTTCTCCTCTTCTCCAGTGCAATGAAAGTATAGGGAGGTCTTATCATTATTCATTAAAAATAAAACTATTAAAAACATCTTTGTACACTGAAATAAAATATAAATATTAGAAAATAAATTTAAACTAAACAAAAATGAGAAATGTTGCTTTGGCAACAAACTGAAATTAGTTGAAGCAGTAAAATTACTAAATAAATAAAACACTACAACTAAAACTACAGAATTGAGCAGTTTCACTTGATTTGTTTCCTTTTCTACAATATGTCTAACATTGCTGTATGTTGTTTATACATAAACAGTATCACTTTCCCTGTACGTGCAGATCTACAGCAATATTGTATAACTTACTGTTATATAAGCCTGTATAGAAGATAAATATCTGATTTAAGAAGAACACTCGACCAATATGATATTGAATACCTAGCCGAACACACACAGGTCCTCCACTAGTATACTGTTTTTACTGTGGACATGAACGACACCTTAAATCTTTTACATTTATAAACTGGCCTGACTTCTGGCCTGAAAACATTTTTCATCGTTTCGTTTCTGTTTCCTTTATCACAAATGATGTCCTGGGAAAGGACAAGTGATGTCCTTTGAGGGACTTGTGACCCTGGTTGTCAGATTCAGAGATTTGATAGAACTCATGGAATGAGAAATTGCTTATGAGGTAAAACCATGTAGTTTTACCAGTTTTAAGCTGTAATATGCCGAAAAAGCATTGTGGAGGCACTGGGTTCAGACACCAAGACGGGAGGAAGATGTCCTTGAAGGGCACACACCACCATGTAATTTTATTCCATGTTGATTTAAAACTTCTCAGCAATTCAGGGGACTTTCTTTCCATCACTCTTTTAACTTGTCTTCCATTCATCCGTCGCATGAAGCCGGCAGCATGAGGCAGCGAACAGTGGTGATGTATGTGGAGATCGGCTGCTTTGTGTCCTGTCTGTGTGGCTGGATGTTGATCTGTTCCACTCTGGCCATCGAGTACTGGGTCTTCTCTGAGGTCGGCTCTGTAGTTCTGACCACCGGGAATTACTATTCCAACCTCTGGATGGACTGTGTCTCAGACACCACAGGAGTATCTGACTGTAAATACTACCCTTCCATGATGGGCTTGTCTGGTGAGGAATCACTGCTTACACTTTATAACAAGGTCTCACTTGTTAACATTAGTTAACGGATTAACATGGACTAACAATGAGCAATATATATTTACATCATTTATTAATCTTTGCTAATGGTGCTTAATAGAAATGTTCATTTTCATGTTAGTTCACAGTGCATTAACTAATGTTAACAAATACAACTTTTGATCTTAAAAAGTATTCGCAAACATTGAGATTAACATTAACAAGTATTAATGAATGTTTTAGATATATTGCTCATTGTTAGTTTATGTTATGCTAACAAATGAAACCTTATTGTAATGATATTGAATCACTCTTCAAACTGAGAAATTGTGTCATGATTTGGTGGGGGGAAAAAATTAATAAATGGCTCATGGCTCTCAGTAAAATCTAGTTAAAAAAAATCATATATATATATATTGGGTGAATGCAGGTTGATTGGGACACTTTTGCCATTAAGATGACTGGGGAAAAGTGTTAAATAAAACCTTACTTTTATTTTAATTTGAATATTTTTTCAGCATTGATAGTAAGAATTTCTTGAGCAGCAAATCAGCATTATTAAAATGATTTCTGAAGGCTCATGTGACACTGAAGACTGGAGAAATGATGCTGAAAATTATAATGCTGCATAATTTCAAAATATATTATTATAAAAACAGTTATTTCAAATTGTATAATATTTCATAATATTACTGTATTTTTTATCAAATAAATGCAGCCAAGGTGATATATAATATTATGATATTTCTCAATCAGGAGGAGATGCTCTCATGTGTTTGGTGAATATTAATATCCTCTCTTTGTTAGTTTTCCTCCATGTGTGCAGGGCTCTGTCTGTGGTCTCTGTGATCTTTGGGTTCTGGGGAGCTGTGCTTGCCCTCATTGGGATGAAATGTACCAAAATCGGAGGCTCTGAACTCGCCAACGCCAGAGTTACATTCGCAGCAGCACTGACGTACATGGCATCCGGTATGAATGTTCCTTCATAATAATTTTTGCATAAATCATAAATTGAGTATCATTAACCGATGTATGTTTTGCAGGGTTCAGTGGTATGATAGTCTACTCTTGGTGGGGAAATAAAGTGCGTTCAGAATTTGTGGATCCATATTACTTAGAAACAAAGTACGTAATTATGACAGTTGTATTTGTCATATTACTGTATGTCTAACTTTGAAAGTGTTCACTATATATATATATATATATATATATATATATTTTTTTTTTTTTATAAGTACGTCATGATGTACCAAAGGGCTTATAGGGGTCATATAATGAGGAATCAAATATCTTTTGGTCTTCTGAGACAGAATTGTTCCTTGGATCATGAAAAAAAAAAAAAAACGTTTGGATGGATGGATAGGCAAAAGCAATGCAAAAGAAAACTTTAATTCTAACGGCCAATTCACACTGCACTGACAGATGTCGACCAATGTGAACAATCACCAGATTACAGTACGAAACTTTTCAGACATTCCACGACCCGACAAACGCTGATTCAACATACAAACTCCAACAGACGCCAACACACACTGACAGAAGTAACACGCTGATCCGACAAAACCCTGGTGCAGTGTGATTGGCTGTAAGATTCTAAGACAGTAATTTGCATTGACAAAGCAGCCGGTGAAATAAGCGAAAGTGACAGTTGGCTTTTTAAATTGACTGTGTAAAACACTTTTTTAAGGGCGTATGAGTCAATTTAACATGTTATTTCAGTGCAATTAGTTATTTTAACAAATAGTTTTTTTTAAAATGTGTGGCACACGACGTAGACGTAAGACAGTTTTTAGTACTCCGTTGTCGTGTAAACGTACTCTCAATTGCAAAATAGATTGTTGTGGACTATAAGCTAGTGGTAGACTTATGTTCAATGAAACAGAAATGTAATTCAACATTAATACCATTTCATTTCATATATTTCATTAAAATTACTTAAAATAAACTCTTCATCGATTCATTCTTAATCATCTGTGGGACTCAATAAAAAATAAAAAATGTTAAAAAGGAAAGCGTTATGATATGGTCCTTTAAAATATGTGACTTTTATTTCTCAGGTATGAGCTCGGTGCCGCTCTCTTCATTGGTTGGGGAGGTTCATGTCTGGTTATATGTGGAAGTTCAGTCATGTGCTATTTCTCTGGGAAAGAGTCATTCCCCAAAAGGTCTGTCCCGTCACACAGTATACATCTACTGTACGTGGAAACAAGCTAAATACGGGGTTGCAATGAATATGTGGTTAAATTGGTACCTTTTTTTCTTCCTCAGATTCAATAAACAACTCATAAGACCCCCAACCAAAATGACGGCACGTACCAGACGTACGTACATGCGGCCCGTCTCGTCCAGACCCACAACAGTCTTCATCCCTCCTTCACAGCAATCATCCAGTGAGAGAAGAGGAAGTAGAGAGAGTAGAGGGAGGAGAGGAACACAAGGAAGCCAGTCATCAAGTACCGTCAGACCCATAAGGCCTCCTATAGACTCAGCTGTGTAACATTTGCAATGTTTGTTGCCACTTTTCCAATAAGAGAGCTTCTCTAATGCAAGAAATTTTAATATAACAGGAGTGCAAAGCAAAGAAGAATCTTTGAAGTGTTATAAAAAGTGAATTTAATAAATCATTTAGCATATAAACAATCAAAAAGTATGAGGCAATTATTTTAAAGTGCAATATCCCTTAGATGTTCCTTAGCATTAACTGTACTTGTACCTTTATATTTCATATAAAGTACCTTTAACACTGTCAATATCAAACTCAAGGAATGAAAGGCTGTTTTTGCACTGCTGTCCCTGAATAAACACTAAGCCTGAGCTACAACAGGTACTGGGTATTGCAATTATGAGGTTTATTAGCTTGTGAATGTTTTGGTATTGCTCTGCTGCATTTTCTTATATCTCATCTGAATCATCCCAGTCACTGACGCTCACTAAGCTGCTCTTGAGAGTGCTGCTGGTTCCTGCGTCTGTGAGGCCTGCAAAACACAAAGAAAGAAATCAGAAACACCGTCCGAAGACTAGCAACAGGTGTTGAGCTGAAGAGCCTCTGCTTATAAGAGAGGGGTCACGACTCACGAAACACTGGTTCAAATGTCTTTTAACACCAGACAAATACACTACGGGTGAGCTCACACTTCAAACCGACTCTGGTGCGATTGCTCTGTTAGTGCGGTTCATTTGAATAAGTGTGAACGCTGCCATCCGAACTCTAGTGAGGTTTGACTGAAATATGAACGCAACACAAATCGGAGACATCTAAACTAACCAAAAACAGGACGTGATGTCACAAGATGCAACCCTAAAGAGGACAGAATGTTCAAGCACACCTGTTTTTTATCGTCATAAGAGCTACGTTGGCCATTACAGTTCAGTACAGCAGATCTTCGTTTGTGTGTGTAATGGAGGAATTCCTGGAACTTTTTTAAACTCCTTTACACGTTTTATACTGGCCAGCTTTACTGAATGGGGGGGGGGGGGGGGGGGGGGTCTGTGGAGTACTGTGCATAACAGAAAATATTATGGATATTTTAAAAAGGTTAATTGAAGTTGGTAAGTAAATAAATTGAACAGTGACTAACATAATTCTTCAAAAGTAAAAATACTACTTTCGTTTATAGCTAATTTAGCTTTTGTTTATAGTAAAATTAAGTTGTAAAAAGACTAAATTAAAGGTTAGGCAGTTAGATATGGGTCATGGACTTAGCCGAGGCTATGCATATTTATTGGTAGCTCTGCTTTTTAGCGCAATTTTCCACTGGACAAAATTGCGATTGTTAACTCATGATTTCTGTTCTGTCTGTGCGCACCAAACTTGTACTTCTATCTACTCCTCAACCAGACCACCTAGAGACTTCACGTTTTCGGCATTATGTTAAGGAAGGTCTAATCTCGGCAACGCACAAAAAAAATCCAGGAAAAGATTTACTATCTCTTACGCCGCCTTCACACTGGCAGTTGAAATCAGCTCCGTAATACGCAATACGCCCCCAGCGGACGTCGTACACAACGGTGAAAAGCGTCGGAAGCACTGATCTATATAGAATGACATTATATATATATATTATATATATATGTCATTATATAGATCAGTGGTCGGAAGCCTCGGAAGCGAGTATATTTAAATATTGAATTATTTATTTGTATTAACTGCCCTAATAACGTTAAAACATCATGAAAATAAAAAAATGACATGACAACTAATCGTTATAAAATCATTATTTATTTTATTAAAAGTTAAGAATCCAGGTTTGTTTATCAGTACCATAGCAACGCTAACTTCCGTTGGGATTTTCGGATAGAAACCGTCCGTAGCCTTTCGCAAGAGTTCAATTTTTTGAACGCATCCGGATGGCCAATGGACACGATTTTTTCCGCACCGCACTCGTTCGCACCTGGTTCGGACCCATTCGCATGCGGTCTGCGAATCTCCATAGGAAATGAATGACTTCCGGTCGTTTCGCTGCCGTATCGGAGCTGATTTCAACTGCCAGTGTGAAGGCGGCGTTAGTGTTGTGATCCCATGACGTCAGAAGTTTTTTTTACTTGTTTTCCTTAAAGCTAGAGTATGTAACTCTCTCATGTACTCGCTCATTATATACATATAGTACATTTTTAACATAAAAAAGTTACATAGTGTAGCTTTAAGAAAAAAAAAACATTTAAAAAAATATTTTTTCAACTCAAAAATGAGAAAAAAAAAAAAAAAAAGGCACCAATAGGTAACATGTTTAAATGTGGATACAAAACAGAAAATATGATACATATTTTAAAATGGTCCATTGAAGTTGGTGAGTAAATAAATTGACTAACTGACTAACAGTGACTAAATGTCCTCAAAGATGGCAATATCCGAAATCCTTGTCCTTGTGGGGACATTTTTTGGTCCCCATTAAGTAAACAGCTTATAAATCATACTGTGATGTTTTTTTGAAAATGTAAAAATGCAGAAAGTTTTTTTTTAGTTGGTCCATATCATTTTTTTTTCACTGTAGCTTTTCGGCAAGCAATCTGAGTCTCTATGATGTAAATCATTTATAACCATGATTTCTTATTAGTACACAAAATATGTTTAGTTAAAAAGGAATTCTATGTACCTGGCTTGTGCCCTTTGCCCGTCGATGAGCCCCACACACTAGTGCTGGTGTCCAGACTCTTGTCCAGGCTCTTCCTGATGACGGGCACGGGACATTGGCTGGGTTTGGGTACATCGGGCACATCCTCTATAGAGGAGATATCCCAGTCATCATCGTCATCATCTTCATCTGTGTACTGAAAGCAACAGAGCAGAAAAACAACACTTTACAAATTTGGTATAGAGATAAAAACAGCATTTATTTAAAATAAATATCTTTCTTAACATTATAAATGTCTTTCCTGTCACTTTTGATCATTTTAATGTGTCCTTGCTGTATACAAGTATTAATTTCTTACTGAACCCAAACTTTTGAATTGTAAATCTACAATATTTCCTACAGTTATGTGATGAGCTACATTATTTGATTGAAGTGCAAAAATACTTAATATAATATCAATATAATATAAAAATATTTAAAAAAATAACCTGTTCTCCATTGTTGTAGATTTCAGTACCATGTTTATGCAACATAATATAAACATCTGTGTCTGTTTAAAGGGGCGGATCTCACCTTTAGAACTTTCTTTGCATCTTGCTTTGTATTTTTGACAGCTGTTGGCTTTTCCAGGAATGTATTAACGCCCCCTGCTGGTTTCTTTGGGCCTCGTGTCGCCAGCTGTTTTTCAAGGCTTTTGCCAATAGCTTTGACATTACCTACAGAAAACACACACAATACAAATATAAAACAAATCCAATGCAATACAACAACTGACATTAGAAGCGAGTCTTACTGTGAGTAATCTTCTCCACATTTCCATTCTGGTCGGTGTGTTTGTGCAGCTGTGAGAGGCTGATCTCCTTGATCTCGCTGCCGTCGGTCCACTCGCTGTCGCTCTCGCTCTCGCTCAGAGCGGTCACATCTGTCCTGTTCGCACTGATCACGGGAGCGGCGGAGCGCACAGCAGGAGTGTGAGGGCTCGAGCGCTGCTGTGTTTTAGCAGTCTGGGCTTTGACTGCGGTGCTGTTAACCAGGACAGATTTTTTCTGTGTTTGAGGGGCTTCGTCCTCAGACGTCTCCTCTTCCTCGGACGAATCTTCATCAGAGCTGAATGGAGGGGTTCTGCAAGTGAGACATAATATGTACACATGTTCAGGCAACACAGAAAAAGCCACTCGATCTAAGTATAAAAATACTGATAAAGAGCGATAACAGGGTATATGCAGGAATCTTGAAGTTCATTTTAATACCTTTTCAAGACTTTTTCAAGACCTTCTCAATATTTTTTAATACCTCACCGCCACTTCAAGCGTGGCCACGAATTAATAATACCTCAGCAGGTTATACTAATTTGTTCCCTCGTTTTACTATATTGTGGCCACGTTGAAAATTTGTAAAACGTGCTGAGGTATTATTAATTCGTGGCCACGAAACAATTCACCTGAATATTCACCAATTCACAAAAAAAAAAAAGGAATAAAAAGCTGTACGAGAATAGTCGGCCTTCACTGAAGAGCTATCTTCACAGGTAAGAAAAACAGTTTAATAATCATTATTAATTCGTGGCCACGAAATAATTCACCTGAATATTCACCAATTCACAAAAATAGGTCTTTAGCATTCACTAATTAATAGTATCAAACTGTTTTTGGCCACGTTGTAATTCGTTAAATCAAAATGAGGGAGGGAATTAGTTCAACGTGTCCACGATTTATTAAAACGAGGGAACAAATAAGTCGTCGTGACAACTAATTATTTAGATCAGTGGAGAGGGCGCAAGAACAAACAGAGAGAGAGAGAGAGAGCCCCGGCCGCGTGCGCGCACTCTCACCGCCTTCAAACAACACGAGCGCTGTATTGCTCTCTCTCCCTCGCGCATATCAACACAATAGTAAAAGGTCGGAAGACCGATTGTGTTTTATAGATTAGTAGTTTGTTCATATAAAGTGTTTGATTAGCAAATACATGTTAAGGAAATGCATAATACAAATTGTATGGGTTAATGTAACGGTACACGGACTCTGCGGGTAAAACTGTTGTGATGAAACTGCGCATGCGTGGGGTAAAACTGCTGGGGTGAAACTGTGGCTCTGCAGACAGATATTATTGCAATCTGTTCATGCGTTCACCAACCTTCTCTTAAAGCATTTCGGTGCGTTGTAATACGCACTGGGAACGCCAGAGCGTACATTGTGCTTTTGAACTTCCGCCCGCCTGCCCGCTCTGGTGCTCTCAGAGGCAATTTACGAACGCACCCACAATAGCCTAGTTTTTTATGTACCTGTTCGTTTTTTTAATAAAAATGACTAAATTCACACACTTTTACAATGTTTTTGGGACTCAAACTGTTGGACAGCTAATTCAGAAAAAATACTTTCAAAATTTAAGACTTTATAAAGCCGTGATAAGACTTTTTAATACTTTTTAAGGGTCTTAATTTTCCCAAAATTGATTTATCACCTTTTAATACTTTTCAAGACCCCGCGGATACCCTGGATAACATAAAATCAGTGATCATTTAAGCCAAAGTGATATCATGAACAGCAAACTAAATAAATTAAATGTTAATGGCATCTGCGAAGCATTTCACTTCTGTAATGTGATGCATGTCTGATTGAAACTTGATTGTGAGTGATTACTAAAAAGTATTATACATTTCTGTTGAATAAAATAAGTATGAACTAAAATAAAATAAAAGTATAAAAAAACCTTACATTTATGCCTAGGCAACATTTTCATGAAATTCTAAAAATAAAATTGAAATAAAATTTGTAAAAACTAAATAGACATATAAACAAAACCTAATAAAAATTACAAAAACAACAAAATTACTATAACTTTTACTAAAAATAAAATGATAACAAAAATGTATAAATAAAACTAATTCTAAACATTAATAAATACTATATAATACATTAATAATACTATAATGACACTGTTGATTGTATAGATTAGGGCATTTTTGGTTAAAAAACTTTGGATATGTTAGCAGAAAACAATTGACAGTATTAAAAACAAACATTAAAAACCTTAAAATAATGTGCATTATAAGACAAGGATTTTTATTATTTATTTTATTTTACTTATTTTTTGTGTGATTTTATTTTAAATTTGGAGTAATTTATCTAAAGATAAAACCCTAACACTGCCATGACCTCCTCCGTACCTGTGATGCTGCAGTGGTGTGGAGGTCTTGGGCAGGGTGCTGGTGCTGGTTCTGCTGCGTGGGACTGGTTGTGGAGTGTGATGCTGTTTGGGAGCAGGACCTGACACCACACGAGTTACTGTTGATGGAAAACTGCTGGATCTGGGTCTGGACTGCATCACTGCAAAAGAACTGAAACAAGTGATCCAAGCGAGAAACAAAACATCAACTAAAATACAAAGCTTTAAAGGAGAACTCCGGTCAATTTTAACATTGAGCTCATTTTTTTGTAAATTTGGAGTGCTGTCAGTACAGAGAACAACGACAAAAATCGGTGTTGCCTACACCGTGTTATCCTCTTTTTAAAATTTGCACCCTGTTGACTTCAATGGGGCAAGTACTAAACCTGCTTTTAGCCTCTTAACATCCTTGATGTGTCATTACAAGTGCACAGGTCATGTGAGTGATTCCTTTAGAGTTAACACGGGTGAATCTGACTGCAGTAGATGTGAAAGATATGAATAAAAATGATGTTTATTCAGCCAGCGCACATACCTGTATTTACATCCTGTTTTCGGTTGAAGTCCACAGTAGTCGATTGTCGAGTTCACGCGCATAGGTTTAGTACGTACGATCATGCGCCCGAACTCGACAATCGATTACTATGGACTTCGAACGAAAACAGGACGTAAATACAGGTATGTGCGCTGGCTGAAATAACATCACTTTTATTCATATCTTTCACATCTACTGCAGTCAGATTCACCGTGTTCACTCTAAAGGAATCACTCACAATGGCTGTGCACTTGTAATGACACATCAAGGATGTTAAGAGGTTAAAAGCAGGTTTAAAACTTGCCCCATTGAAGTCAACAGGGTGCAAATTTTAAAAAGAGGATAACACGGTGTAGGCAACACCGATTTTTGTCGTTGTTCTCTGTACTGACAGCACTCCAAATTTACAAAAAAATGAGCTCAATGTTAAAATTGACCGGAGTTCTCCTTTAATATGTGCGTATTAAACCGTGTATTTGTTCTTCCTTGTCGTTCATTCATTATTTTTTACAAAGCATTATTTTGCTTTGAGTTATGATCAAGAAACATCCACTCTTGCATTTTGGGGCGGAGCAATGAAGGGAGGGGTGTGTTTGTTTGGGTTGATTTCAAATATCAACAGTGTTTCTCAGAAATCGCTTGCTGCACCTTTTGGCAGCGTGTTCACCAAAGCATTTTTAGCCAACTCAAAACACCAGGCACTGTAAACGCACAGCTGTGGGCACTTGAGAGTGCTTCAGAGCGCAGCGTTTTTTTCAGTTGAGACGCTATGCTTGCTATGATATGGAATAACCCGGGAAGTGTTACTAGCGTTCAGATGAAATAGACGCTCGGCGCCTCGTCACGCTGCTGCCGTTTTAAATACGTGCCGCTCACATTGAAATCAACTGGAAAAAACACTTTGGTGGACACACGGCTTTAATGCCTTGTTCTCAGCCTTGAAACTGCAAAGCCTAATCCTGACCTTGTTCGTGTTGTTTGGGCTTGGCTGGCTGCTCCGTGTTTCTCTCCTTCACTCTTTGCTCTAGTTTATGGTTGATCTCTTTCTGCAACCTCCGATACGCTGGATCCTCTTCCTGTCTCTTCTGACGATCAGTGATTATCTGGACCATGGTGCTCTTATACACCCCTTTAGAGAGACCATTGACTCCCTGAACAACACCAGAGACATTGAGGTCATACAGTGCTATGGCTTCTCAACTGTCATAAGTAAAAAAAATGTCATGCAGTTTGACACTCAGTACCTTGATGCCTAAGTTCTGCAGTCTATCATCAAGGTTCTGCTGAGCTGCCAGACGCATGTCTCTCCTCAAACCCGGGTTCTTCAACAGCTCCTGCACTTCCTGCTGCCACGACCGGCTCTCCTCGTGGCTTTCTGAGATGCTAGAGGAATCTGAAAATATAAGATGAATGATTATGGTAACATGTTGGATGGCACATCTTCTGGAATACATTTTCTGTCATTCTACAATTGCTGTGGCAGATGCTGCCACTCATTGTAAAAAACACTTTTAACTTGGAATAGCAATGCTCTATAATGCAGTTTAATGCAGCAAAGAGACTAAATTAAAGTTATGAATATATACACATTACCGTTTAAAAGTTTGTGGTCGTAAGAATTTACTTTTTTGAAAAGAAGTCTCTTATGTTCACCAAGGTTGCATTTATTTGATCAAAAACACAGTAAAACTAGGAATATTTTGAATTATTATTACAATTTAAAATTTATTATTTCGATTTTGATATTTTAAAATTTTAAACACAGCTTTTATTCCTGTGATGGTAAAGCTGAATTTTCAGCATCATTACTTCAGTCTTCAGTGTCACATGATCCTTCAGAAATCATTCTGATATGCTGATTTGCTACTCATGAAATATTTCTGATTATTTTCAATGTTCAGTATTCTTTGTTGAATAGAAAGTTTTTAAAGAAATAATTTATTTGAAATCTTTTGAAATGTCTTTACTGTCACTTTTGATCAATTTAACTCTAACCACAAACTTTTTAACAGTATTGTATATAAATGTAAAATTTCATTATTAAAAAAAAAAAAAAAACATTCGTCACCTGACCACTTCAGATATTAATATTAGCTGCAAATATGGATTCTCTTTATTTATAAAACTATAATTTTTTATAGGAAAGAAGAAAAAATGCAAAAATTAAAATGTAAAATGCACAACCGAAAAAGAAAAGAAAAAAAACTGGAAATGCCACTGCCCTTGTACAATGTCTCTTTTATATTTTTTAAACCCGTAAATAACAGAGAACGGCAAACAATTAAAATATGTTAATTTCCTGTAGCTCCACATTGACATTCCCTTTCTCTTGCTCTGAGCTGCACAATAATTACATGCATGCTGTAACATCTGTGTTTACTGAGGAGACAGATCTTTAGTTTGCTGGCGACACAAGCTCAGACTGAACACGCAGACCTAAGCAACAGATCATGCAGACAGGATGCGAGCATGCCACTCAATCACTACCGCTTTACCTTTCTCCTCCTCAGACAGCTCCACTATAGGATCCAGTTTATGGCCTGAGCTGGACTGCTCTAATAGGACAGCGCAAAGAGGTCAGAGAAGAGTGCAGGGGTTACGGATGGACTGAGGCATATTCAAATCTAAACCCCTGGCCTAAAACATCTCATTTTGCACTGATATTACCCATACTGACCCCATTAAATCACATTTTGTGGCTCTTTGTTAATACATGTACATTAGCTTTGAAGCCATCCAAATGCAAGTGTCCACCAAAAAGACACATGCTGGGGATGCTGCGTCCTAATTTGCATACTGTCCATCCCAACTAGTATCCAAAATTAGAATGAGTGTGTCTCAAATTGTAGTATGTTGAAATGAGTATTCCAAAGATACCCGGATGGTCTACTTTTACCAGTTAGAATCCAAAGTGCAGATCCGTGCTCTCTGACGGCTAATGTTGTCCACAATTTATTGCACAATTTATTACTACAAACACAAATAAAGTGTTAAAAAACTACAATGACTGGCAGATCAACATGCTCTCTCCGAAACGGTAGGATGTGGAGGATGTTAACTGTGACAGATGATTGACAGGGCAGATTAAACAGTGATGGGATGTACGTAACTAAGCATCAGAGAGGTCAGTTAAAGATGCAATTATGATGAAGTAGTATGTCCCAAAACGTACCTACTATTCTGCTACACATTCAAAAGTATGTACTTTTTCATAACAACGTAACAACAGTTAACCGTTAGCAGATATACACTACTGTTAAAAATTTTGGGATCAGTGAGATTTGAAAAAAAAAAAGAGAAGAAATTAATACTTTTATGCACAAAGGTCGCATTAAATGAATCAAATGTGACAGTAAACACATGTATGAGTAAGAGTAAAGAATAGCTCTTTCGGCATTATCCTGAACATAAACATTTGTCTCATGTGTCATTGAGTAGAAGCACACGTAAACATCACATCCTTTTGATTTTCCCGGCAAAAACGTTCTGTGTCCTTCACATAAAAATCATTCTACATGCTTTAATAGAGAACCTAGGAAGTCAGGTCTAGTTTTTTTTTAAAAATTAGGTTTGTTTACATATTGGCATTGGCAATAAAAAAAGTAATTAATACATGAAAATTCTTACATATAGCCCATTTTATGTTTAAAACACAGCATGATGCCATGTCACTGGGACCTGGGCTACCCAGCAAGACTAAATTAAGAAAAAAAAAAAAAAAAATCTGCATGCTCCAAAAGCCTGACATTACAGTATGCAACACCACTGATAGTTGCAGTTGAGATAATGCTCATCTGGACATTGTCTAGCAATATGTCATGCAGGAACTTACCACTGACCACTACTTTAGCTTTTGTCTCTGGAGCCGGGGCAGCAAACACTGAAACAAAAATTTATTCCGATTAAAATTAGGAAGTTCATTTAGCACTGATATATTAAAAAGTTATTTTACGTTTGTCTAAAAACATAATATTTACATACCTTCACGCTGTACTGTTATTGTTGGCGGCTTTGACGAGATCTGTTTCATCTGTAAAAAAAACCCCGCATTTTATTTGCTATTACGAAAAAACAGCAACACGTTATCTTAGCCCCGTTTCATTTTAAATGTAATTGTTTCACTGAGAAGACAACATGCATAATGACAAGCTGACAGCATAATCAGCATGATGATAATAGCTCAAGTGTCCGGATACGTTCCCACATGTACACTCAAGCTCGAACCTAAAGATTACACTGTGGGCCGCCGCGCTAATACAGGATATCCTGAACAATCGAGCCTCTTCCTGTGCTGAGTTACAGTACTGACCTGCTTGTTGTGGGAGGCAATGATCTGCTGCTGTTCCTGCAGCCTGTGGCTCAGCTCCTGCACCTGTCTCCGTGATTCCTCCCTGCCTTCTGACACAGCAGAGCGCAGTTTGAACAGGTCCTCCTGAAGCTGATGAACCAGAGAGAGACATTACGCATATGCGGACATGTGAGCTATTCCCATATTTAAAGAGCTACATGTGATACCTACCAGACTTTTTTCACTGTCATGGTCCTCCTTTATTTTTTGCATTTTCCCTTTCCACTTCACCTCCTGAGTAAAGAAAAATAAAAATGTTATAACTACATCAATATCTATTTCAAATCATCTGAATGCTGCATCTCTTACTTGTTTGTGGAGTTTTTGTTGAAGTTTAACAACTTCCTGCCAGTGTTCATTGCTGGCTGATGGACTGGGCTGTGTCAGTACCGGCTGAAGGCTTTCCTGCATATTTTTCTGCTGCATTTTGATCAGTTCCTAAGGGAAGAAAAGTAAACATTAAATGTCATTTCAGCACAATCACATCACATAATATCAATACTTTTTACCTTATTTGATTAATTTAAATGATCCTTTATAACATTGTTAATTAAAATCCAGCCAAGGTTTATGACATTATATTATAATTAGTGCTGTCAATCGATTGAAAACAATTAACTAATTAATCGCACATTTTTCTGTAATTAATCGAGATTAGTTTTTAATATTTACATTTTTGAAATATTTTAATATTGTAATAATTTCACATTTAATCTACAAATTAATGTAGAAACAACATAAAGACAGTAGCCTATATTTTAAATATTTGTTTAATAGCATATTTTTATGTAAGATAAAATACTGCTAACGTCTGCTAAGTTTTTCTCAAGTTTAGAAGAAAAACTAGAAAAACCGCTACAGCCATTCAGCATTACAGTATAATTGAAATCTATAAATTTTAACATTTATCAGGCTTTAAAAAAATATAACAACTTTTAATTTAAGTGAACTTAAATCTTCACATAAACCCATTATAATAAATGTCACATTTACCTATGCCCTTTAATATATCAGGGCTCAATTTTTTCTATTGACCCAGTCAGACCACTTCAGATTTTTACTTGCCCAGTAGAAATGTACAAAAAGTTATTGTTTTCGTTGTTTTTGACCCATGTAACCTTGTAAACAACGCTTTAAGATTTTCCGGTAGGTCTAACAGGTAGGATATATGCAGAAATTGAATACAGTTAATTATAAATTAAATATAGATTCCTTATTAAAGCTACAAAAGCTTATTCAGTCAAGAGCAGTGAGTGATTTTCTCTTTTTCTTTTGTTCTTTGTTATCCTTATTGACAGACAGCAGCAGGTTTATCTGACACCCATCCCATTTTCTCAGAACTCTTTACGTTCATTTAAGACTTCATTTAACTAATTTCAGACTGTGCTTGTGAGGATACTCAACAAAATGGGCATTTTGGCATAATTTTGTGTGTTTTTGTCCGTTCAACTGCTGATTGAAGCGGCTTTCTGTGCGCACGGATCACGTGTGTGTGTCACACAGACATACGCAGAAGCGCGCCAGTACACCACTGCGTTCTCTTTTGTGTCTTATCACGCTTGGATGGTTTAAAAGTGTTTGCATGAATAAGAGAGTGGTTATACAATGTAATGCTAGCCACAGGATGACTGCGTTAATTGCGTTAAATATTTTTAACGCGTTAAACTGAAAAAATTAACACATTAATTGTGACAGCATTAATTATATTATATATATGGTGACCAATAAAAGCTTTGTCTGAAATAAAAACATACGGTTTCTAGGTTTCTGTTCTTTTGATGCATTGACTCCATGTCCCGTTGACAAGCTTGCTTGATTTCATCTATTTTGCTGTTCATCCGCATTTTCTCATCCTCCCTCCATATTTCCAGTTGTCGCTTAAACTCCTCCTGCCTTTGAATAAGCTCTTTCTCCTGGACAAAATAGAGAATGAAATACTTATTTTAAATAACAAAATATACTATTAAAAACATGGTGTGGTCTTCTCTAACCTGTTTAGCAGTGTAGTCTTTCTGCTGTGTTTCCATTTGGGACGTGACCAGGGTCAACTGCTCTTGTAGTTTGTTGATCTCATCTTGTAACTTCACCGTCTGAATTTTTTTTTGATTATCTGTTATCAGTTCTGGAAAACATCAGATGCTTGAATCACCCTTGTGAAAAAGAAGTGAATTGCATTAAATGTGAACTTGCAATGTACTTCAAATTAGAGGTCTGCAATGCCGTGGATGTGCGGCACAGGACAAGTTTTGAATTGCTGAGAGCGGGCGCAAGAGGGAAGATACTGTTATGTGTGCGGGAAGCAGGAGAAAGAAATGACTTGTGAAAAATGTAATTATCTATGTGGCGAGCAGGACGAGGCCGAGGGCCGTGAGAGAACGGCGCGAGGACGGTGGTGTGATTACTAATGAGCGACACCTGCGCCACACACCGGTCTCGTATCTCTCACAGAAGAGCGGAAGCATAACAGGAGGAGCGACGACAGTGAAGGATGAGAGAGGCCAGGCCTGGATTTATGTTGTGTTTTGTTATATGTGACAGCAGTCGTCCATGAGGGGCTGCTGTCTTTACTTTCATTTTGTATTTGTTTCATTTATTGTATTAAAGTTGTTGAACGTCTGCCAGTTCCCCCCTCCTTCTTCCTACAACAACGAACTCGTTCGGGGGAACTCCTGCCAACTGCCCGAACTCGGAGGAGCCGTCGCCATCCACCAGGCGGCGGAGGAGTGTCGAGCCGTCCACCGAGGGCTATCCAGCGCCACCGTCAGGCATCGCGGAGAAGATCGCCCAGCTGGTGGAGGACCAGATGGCAGTGCGTTGTGGGAACCGGCGAACGTTCAACAACTTTAATACAATAAATGAAACAAATACAAAATGAAAGTAAAACAGCAGCCTCTCACGGACGACTGCTGTCACATATAACAAAACACAACATAAATCCAGGCCTGGTCTCTCTCATCCTTCACTGTCGTCGCTCCTACTTTTATGCTTCCGCTCCTCCGTGAGAGATACGAGACCGGTGCGTCGTGCAGGTGTCGCTCATTAGTAATCACGACACCCGCCTCGCGCCGTTCTCTCACGGCCCTCGGCCTCGTCCTGCTCGCCACAATCTAATAATAACAGCACACACAAGTCTGTCACTGGAGGTCTTAAGCGCTGTGTGTGTGTGGAAATTAGATATAATAGCCTATAGACTCCGGAACAAGACAGAATCTAACTGGACTGGGACTGAAAAATCAGCGTAGACCTCTTCCTATGGGCTTTTGCTTGAGGAAATGGAGCAAAACGTGAAAAAGTTTTGGGTGGGAGCGGGATAAAATAATACATATTTTTAGCTGATTCCATTTAATATCAATTTAAACTGTAATACATTGTCACTGAATTGCAATTAACATGCAGTATAGTGTCCGAAAACATTAGCTTTATTTTGAAAACATTTATTCTTTTACAGTATATTAATTCTGTAATAAGTACTCTTTTTAAAAGTATGCTAAACACTGATGGTCACTCACTGATGTCAAACTCCGTAGGGTGTCTGCGCTGTGTGTGACTTTGCAGGAAAGAGGCATTCATGAAGGCTTTCTCACAATGTTGGCACTGAAAAACAAAAACAATCAGGAGCTTTATTAATTTACATGACATCAAATCTGTGAGGACCAATACTGATTACGTTTTCTTAAATGGCTTGCTTCCCCTTTTGTGTTTCCATTGAAAAATTTGAGGTTGAGTAAATGATGATTTTCGGATGATCTAATTTCTTTAATGTCAATCAACAGGTCGAAAAAAGCAAATGAGCCTGGGAGGATCATTGCTGAAGGTCGGAGTGAACACAAGCCTCACCACAGCTGTCACTCACACTCCGCTCAGGAATGATACCAAGAGACAATGTGGGCATGTTGCCATGGAAACACCGGGTGGTGCAGGGTTGATGTTGCATCTTATCGCCGCTCTACCTCTCGCTCCAATTCACTGAGATGTGGAAAATCCACAACACTGCACATCACACACCACATTTAGCATCCAAAACACCCGTCTGGTACTCTCATTCAAATTTAACCACACTGCCACTGATACCCATCAAAAACACATGCTCTGGATTAGCATTTTTTTCTGCAACAAGAATGCCCTTGTAAAACATTCAGTGTGTGACATAATTGCATTGCTGCACTGACATAACTTCCCAAATCAACTGTGAAATGCAATTATGTTCTAAGGATTCAGGCAAACAGGGATTCACTGGTGTCAATCTGCAGCCTCAGCAGGTTTTGTATTACAGAACGAGGAAGAACCTCACGGAAACAGTCCCATTTCACCCCAGAGTCAAAAGAAAAAATATATATTGCAATGAGAAAAATGTAAGGCTATTTACAGTTTTTTCGAGATTTTTTGGCATTATTTTATGACCCACCCTCCTCCAGTTGCATACTGTTGTGCGAAATAAAATGAAGGCTAATTGTCATAATTGTAAGTAGCCTCTATATGTTATGGTAGCATTCATTGAAATGGTTTGTATTTATTGTGATTTTGATTAATTTAAAAACAGTGCTGCAAGATTCTGGATTCATTGAGAATCATAATTTTTTTTTGTTTAAAATAGAGATCACGATTCTCCCATGACTCCGAATAGACAACTAAACAAAATAGCATGTAATTTGCTAAAGGTTCTGACTAAATGTTAATTGTAGCAGTCAATTTAAAAAATATTGAATTACTTTGAATGATTTTTTAAAAAAATCGGCTTGAATGAATGATTTAATGCTCAGCGTTTTTGAACAAATCTACTAAATGAATGATTCAATGACTCGCTCATAAATCCTTAACTTTTTTCATTACTGGATGAATCAGCATTTTTGAACAAATCTATTGAATAAATTATTCAATGACACATTCATAAAGACTTCACTTGTTTCATTACTGGATGAATCAGCATTTTTTAACAAATCTTTTGAATGAATGATTCAATGACAATGATAATCGATACAATCTTTATTTGACGCGTCAAGTTACTTTCAAAAGGTGTTTTACTCTATTTTGATCGCTACTGTAGACATCAGTGTTTATATCCGAACTACAAACTTTTTTCCTCGAATGTCTGTGATCATTTGAATGTAACAACAGAAATAATGATGCGAATACATAAATAATGTTTGTGAAGCTGTGTCATACCTATATATGTCATGCTCTCTCTGGGTCAGCGGCAGCGAAAATACATATTTAAATGTGATAGTAAGGTTTAATAGACATAGCCGAATCGTTGTCATTTAGGAATAAAATCACGTGGGTGTTTGAATCGAGATCGTAATATTTTAATAATTCGTTATGCAGCTCTATTGGAGATTACAGTATTACAGTACAGTCTCATATTACAGTAATGAGAACAACTGATTTTTACATTTAGTAGTAAAAATTTGGGGGAAAAACATGCTTAACTTTAATGATAATTGTCATTGACAATTCTTATATATATATATACATATGTGTGTGTAAAAAAAATCTTTTTGTTAAATTACATTTTTCCCATTTTGACATCAATTTTATTACATTTCCCCCATTAATACTCATAGCATAATGAAAAAAGCATCTTATTCTCAGTACTGTAATACAAAATAGTTAGACATTTAATATTATACAATTATACTGTATTACAGTTACCAAATGAGAAACTCAAAAAAATGTCATTATATCATCACAATGCAAAACAATATTATCGAAAAATAGGCCTCGTTTAATTTATGCAACATACAACTTCTAATTATCTGATTTTGAGCTACATTTTGGTAACCACTTCACTGCTCTCTGATGAAATCCCTTCATGATCCTGAAATAAACAGTAAATCATGAGCGGCACTTTCATTTCGATTCTGCTGTCAGGCGCCTGTGCTTCTCCTAGCAACCACATGAAACACCAGGTGTTGCCTTGGCAACAGCTGGCCACAATCAGGAAGGGACAGTTGCATGATTACAAATGAGCAAACATCCGATAAAGCCATGAGACAAAGACTGTAACATACATCAGGGAATTTTCTAAGATGAATGCAGCATGCAGTTTTATTTCAATGAAGAGACGAGTGGGAGGGGATGATGGGGGATGGGCGCTTTGATTTGTTTCCTCCACTTAAGGCTCTTTTATAAGTAGAGTACAAGTCATCGTCACCGGCTGACACCATCTGCTCTATTCGCCAAATCCTGAATGCTGTGTCCAAAAAACACAGCATCTGGTGATTAGCTAATCCTGTCCCGGCCTGCTTGTCCTGATTATGGACTTAAAAGTGTTGACAACACTTAATTCAGGATAGAAACTTATTTGCATACATCTGCTGGATAGGAAAAGCACAAATTACACTAGTGATGGTAAAGTACTATTAACCACCCCATTAAATCAAAATTTTAGTCTGTTCTCTTTAATGCCATCTATAAGCTAATATACTCCTAAAGGTAATAAAATTTACTTTTCGGCAGATATAGGCTACACATTAAAATGTTCGATGTGGCAAAAAAAACAAAACTGTTGACCCAATAAAATCAAATTCTATGAAAAAAATGGATGAGCCCATCAATATGTCACACCCCAACTTCCTGGAACTTATGGAACTTATACAACCATTAAAAATATTTGAGGTCAGTAAGATTTTTTTTAAAGGCTGCTTTTTTGAAGTTACAGTCAAGGCATTTATAATGTTAAAAAGGATTTCTATTTCAACATTTTTAACATTAATAATAAAATGTTTTACTTGAGCAGCAGCAAATCATCATATCTATCTATAAATTACAGAAACGTCTGTCTGTCTGTCTGTGTGTGTCTGTCTGTCTGTCTGTCTGTCTGTCTGTCTGTCTGTCTGTGTGTGTGTCTGTTAACCACATATCTCTCGAACCGTTAGTCCGATGGATTTCAAACTCGACAGGTGTCTCGCTACGGTCACGAGTAAGTGCAGTGCCAAGTTTGACGTTGTTTGGATGAGAAATGCTAAAGATATGGTTAAATATATCATTTTTAAAAGGTTGTGGTTTAAAAATAAACATTCTGACATTAGAGAGTTGTATCGGTCAAAGAAGCCCCAAGAAGGTTGTGGTTTAAAAATAAACATTCTGACAATCTGTCAGCTACACTGTTTACTTCTGATTATACTACAGGGCTGTTGAATGCTTGAATCTGATTGGTTGAAGAACGTTCTAAGGTGTGCATTATTTTCAGGGAAACGCACAGCTAAAGTAGTTCCAGGCAGGTCTTGACCGCATTACAGTTCCATATCACTTCGCGTAGTTAACTGTAATAACGGAAAATAGGATACAATTCATAACAAGAAAAAACATGCAGCCGCATGCGCTTGATCTGCAATTTTCAATGTCTAGCTTCACAATTAGTGCAGTACACATGCAGTTTAATTTTAATAAATAAATTATATAGTCCTAGGCTATCTATAATCAATAGAAAATTAAACTGAATATAGGCTTAATAAATGGATAGTCCTGCAGCACGGATTTTTTATTGCAGATAGGCTAATATATAACAAATAAATACTTATTGATAGGCCTACTTGTTAAAATGGCTTTGTGTTTCATTTATTTGGCTATAGTCTACTGTCATCTGTCAATAATATAAAAAAGAATGAACAAATTAATTATAACGAATTGAATTAATAAATAAATAATAATATTGACGCACATGCTTTTCTGTCTCATTATTGCAACATCTCTCTCTAATAACTGCATTAATAACTGCATAAAGCCAGGGACACACTTTAAGGCCGGTTATGAATGTAATTTGATACTTATTATGACTGATCATGCCCAAACGCGTGTTCAAAGTCGGTGTTTAAAATCTGCTGCAGTCGATGAAAACAGTCAGAGAATGTGTCAGCTAGTCGTGTGTCCCCAGCATTAGTCTGCTATTAGTGGCTCAAACCTCCGTTACTAACTCTAAAATGACGTTTTGGAATTAGCAACGGAGGCATGGTATTACATGCGTAAGAAATTAGTCCTACATACAAGAGCGTTTTAATGACAACAACTTTACAAACGTCTTGAAATACATAATCTGAACAATGTTTCGAGGTGTGGTAACTGTAGTATAAGCGGAATAATTGACTTCAGGCCGTTGAATTATTAGACAAATAATGCACACCGAGGTGTAACGGCCACTCCGCTTCGCGTCGTGACCGCATTACCACCTCGGGTGTGCATTATTTTTCTAATAATTCAACGGCCTGTCGTCAATTATTCCTTACATATTATAGTTTGGTTCCAAAATGTGAATGACATTATATAGATCAGTGGATAAATCCATTTTGATTAATTTGAGTAAAAATGTGTTTTCTTTACCAAGAAACCAACAATTACTAAAAACACACACAAAAACTGATTTTGCACGGGCACTTTGCACTGCTCCCTGAATCGACACGCTTATTCATTTGTGGATGTTAACTGAATCTGTAAGTCAGCTATGCTGTTTACTTCTGAATATTATATTTCATTCTGGTGCGCTTAACGTTATCGCTACTGTGTAATAGTAGCCTATGCTATTCACCAACTAAACATATCCTATTCAATGCGTTCACAGTCTCTTTCACGGGCATCATTTGTAGTAGCCTATTCACAAACTGTTTCCTCAAGCATAGCGTTTTCTCGGAGTTCACGGTGTGCTTTCTACCATGCACAAATAAAAATGTCACTGAACTTTTGCTGTGTAATTGTAACAATGAGCACTCAAACACACCAAACCAACAATTACTAAAAACACACACAAAAACTGATTTTGCACGGGCATTTTGCACTAGCACTTAGAAGGTTGTGGTATTCATAAACACTCAGTCAGCTACACTGTTTACTTCTGAATATTATAGTTTATTCACAGCCATCATTTGTAGTAACCTAGCCTGCTCCCTGAATTCAATGCGTTCACAGTCTCTTTCACGGGCACCAAACCAACAATTACTAAAAACACACACAAAAACTAATTTTGCACGGGCATTTTGCACTAGTATAAATTACAGAAACGTCTGTCTGTCTGTCTGTGTGTCTGTTAACCGCATATCTCTCGAACCGTTAGTCCGATGGATTTCAAATTCGACAGGTGTCTCGCTACGGGCACGAGTAAGTGCAGTGCCAAGTTTGACATTGTTTGGATGAGAAATGCTAAAGATATTGTTAAATATATCATTTTTAAAAGGTTGTGGTTTAAAAATAAACATTCTGACATAAACACTCTGTCAGCTTCACTGTTTACTTCTGAATATTATAGTTTGGTTCCTTCTGAATATTATAGTTTGTATAGTTTGGTTCCAGAACGTGATAAATCCATTTTGATTAATTTTAGTAAAAATGTGTTTTCTTTACCAAGAAAGTGGCAAGATGAAAACCACTATTTTCTGTTTCAAACTTTCACATTGCATCTTTAGGTTATAATATCATAAAAAATTCAAATCCAGATTTATTTTTCCCCAAAAATGCAATAAATTCATGACACTTTTTTTTCAAAATGCTATCATATTGAAACTGTTAAAATCAGCCATCACTAAGAAATATTTCCTGAACTTTTTTGACGGCGATCAGCTCACAAAAACTGATTTTGCACGGGCACTCTGCACTGCTCCCTGAATCGACGCGCTTATTCATTTGTGGATGTTATCTGAATCTGTAAGTCAGCTATGCTGTTTACTTCTGAATATTATATTTCATTCTGGTGCGCTTAAAGTTATCGCAACTGTGTAATAGTAGCCTATGCTATTCACCAACTAAACATATCCTATTCAATGCGTTCACAGTCTCTTTCACGGGCATCATTTGTAGTAGCCTATTCACAAACTGTTTCCTCAAGCATAGCGTTTTCTCGGAGTACACTGTGTGCTTTCTACCATGCACAAATAAAAATGTCACTGAACTTTTGCTGTGTAATAGTAACAATGAGCACTCAAACACACCAAACCAACAATTACTAAAAACACAATCAAAAACTGATTTTGCACGGGCATTTTGCACTAGTTAGAATGAGTTCTGAAAGATCATGTGACACTGAAGACTGGAGTAATGATGCTGAAAATTCAGCTTTATAAATGACATTTTTATATTAAAATAAAAACAGTTTTTATAATTATAATATTTTACAATATTACCGTTTGACTTCTTTCAAAAATATTAAATGAAATAAAATAAAAACGTATGACACAGGAAAGAAAACTGTACTTTTCAAACTAATTAATGGGATCTATGACAAACTAGAGATGGGTAACAACTAATTGGGGGTGACTAGTTTTTCCTAGACTTAGTGCTGCTCATATCCATATTTTTAGTTTTGCTATTTTTAGCAGCAGTGCTCTAATTAGCATGCTGATTGTTTGATTGATTGTTGCTTAGACAGCTCGCTGCTGTTATAGTATTTATTATTAATATTTGAAATTTGCCATTATTTGCCTTTTTTTTTTTTTTTTAGTTCAAGTTTGAGTAATTTTGACAAAAAGTGTTTTAATTTTAGTGCTGTCAAAATGATTAATCGCATCTTGCATAAAAGTTTTTAATTATATACTGTATACACACACATTTATATTTACATACTTTTACTCTAGATGCGACTAATCTATTTGACAGCACTATTTTAATTTCCGTCTAGTAATTTTTGTACTTTTAGTGTCCCATTTAGTTTTTCAAGTCCAATTTTAATTGTCATTTCAGTAAAGTCATATTTATATTTGATTTAAGCTTCATTTCAATTAATGAATGATTTTAATCATTTTAGTTTACAATAACAACACTAACTGGAGTACAGCATGCAAATTGAGATTCAGCTCCTTCACGCCATCAAACAGTGAGAAAAGCACACGTTGAATTCCCTGGGGTCAGGGAACAGTGAGACTGGGGTGGAAGCAGAGTCTGGCCTTGGGGGGAGGCGACAGCGACAATGAAAATGCTAATACACACATTCACACTCCACCATGGGGCTGTACAGACCTTGTGGTAATTGGCACCGATCCCCGCGCTGAACATGGCTTGCTGAGAGGCAATGATCTTCTTCCTCTGCTTCAGTTCCTCCTTTAAAGTCTTGGCATCCTGGCTTTTTTTCTGCAGCTGGACGAGGAGCTGCTCTCTTTCCCGTGCCTCCGTCAGGAGTCTCTCCTCGGCCGCCTGCAGACTGACGCTCAGGCAGTCCTGGGAGTGCAGCAGGTACTCCACGGTGAGCTGGGCCAACCGGAAGAGCTTGATCAGGGCCGGGTCTACGGGGCTCTGACAGCGGTGGCAGCGCTCGCCCTCCACGTTGCAGAACGTCACGGCCGTGATGTGCTCCTGTAATGCGTGGAAATCCATTTCGCAGGCCACTCGGTCCACATCCACTGCATTGATCCGACGCCAATCCACATTCTCACGCCGGACTCTGAATTTGAAGGGCGGGGGAATGCTGGTGCTGGTGACGGCTCCGGATGAAGTAAGCGGTCCGGACATGGTGGATGCGGCCGGCCTGCTCTGGCTGCCGGATGAGGGCTGACTCTGTGGTGAGCTCAGAAGAGACGGGATCCCTGCTGAGGAATGAGTTCCCGGGGGATCTGATGGGTACGGGTAGTAAACGTTGTCATAAAATGGCTGAAGGGGAAACAAAGAGCAAGGTGAAATTTATAATTCCAGGTATATAACATTTAATTCAGAAACAAGCCAGTTTCTCAAGGTCACACATAAAAAAACATTCCTGATCGATTCTACCACTGAAAGCTAACCGTTACCAGCTAACAGCAACAACACAGGTCCACATGACTATATGAGCGTTCATTAAACGCGAGAATGAAATGATGAAATCGTTGATATATTTATTAAATTCCACCTTATTTTGCGGCTTCGTGGTGTCTGTTGTCTCCTTACCATCTTGCGGTTTTTGTGAAGTCTTGATGAATGATCAGAGCGGCGCGCGGCACAGCAGTGCAGAGCGTCCTGAGCGTTTCTATGGAAACAAGAGCGCGCGTCCCACTTTGCACAGCACACTGCACGAGAACAGAGAGGAGGAAAGAGCACGTGCATGTTAAAGGTATTTTGGGGTTTTCCGGTTTATTTGTCACTCAAGACAGATCGTTATTATTATGTATTAGTTAATAAATTCATACATTTGAGTTTGGGACAGTTTTCTTCTGCGAAATGATATACTACAAAAATGAACAGATTACAGTGTGTTTTTTGTATATATACACTAACCCAAAACAATCACACATCAAGTATTTTTTTGGCTGTGTAATTACGTTTGACGTTTTAAAATATAAAAATATATAATTATATAAAAATATTTATATTTATCTTACGTTTGCACTAAATTTATATTAACCTTAAAGAAAATTAAACCTGTTTATGCATTGAGAATTATTTTATTATTTAATGGCATTGCTTATTTACATAAGCATATAATAAAAGTCACCAAAAAACAAATACCACGTGCCATGTCAATACTTAAATAATGTATCTCTATTTTTCGCATTAAAACAATGTATTTTTATTCATTGCGTTAATGGGAATTAATTCGGGGTTGTTAAATGTCATGAAAATAATGTCACGATGCAAAAAAAAAAAGGTCCTAAATACGGCTGTCTTTATGGAAAATGTTAAGTGTTAATATGTTCACTCTTTTCGTTTGTTATTAAAGCACATACTCTTGGTTTACCCATAAACATGGAGCAATTTTCTGTTACACAGACTGAACTCGAACGAGAGTCTCTCTCAGGATTTCACCAGCCTTCTTCTCAGATTACTGCCCCTTAAAAACATCTCAAGTTGGGACAGGCTCAGTTAAGAACAAAAGGGGGGGCGGCGTGCACAATAACGACACAGAGAGAATGGTCAAACCAGAAGAAAAAGTTTTAAGTTTTAACCAAACAAAACGAAAAGATAACATGAAGTTCGTCTTCAGCCATTTTCACAGCAAACCAAAGTATTTCGGCGACTCCCTCACTCACTCACCCATCGGCCGCGGAGTAACGGGAAGGACAGATGCAATGGCTCTTACCTCTCGACTAAGAAGTTTTTGCAAAGATTCCAGTTAGAAGTGCGTCAAATCATGTCCATCCGAAAATGCTCTTCACCTCAGCGCTGTGAGTTGACACAGTTGTGGGAAACTTTAACGCACGGGCAGAAGAAGCAAGCCCGACAAAACGATTCCCCCAAAACTGTGAGGATTCAGACAGAGCGGCGTGACGTCACAGCACATTCCTGGCGCGAGCCTCATCTCATCTCTGGGGCTCGAGGAGGGGGAAGGGCGGGCGAACATGAAGGAGTCCCACAGGGAACATCCACAGGCCCGAGAACAGAATCAGTTATGAGCTTTATTGACAAATGGACTTTTCTTTTATTCTTTTATACCAGACATTTAGAAATATGCTCAGGCATGATTCATCAACACCATATCATTTAGCAAGAATATATATAGGCCTATATATAATTTTACACCTCTTTCCCTTAGGCTATGTATTTTGACTACATCATGTTCCTTTTATATATATATATATATATATATATATATATATATATATATACACAGTGAGGAAAATAAGTATTTGAACACCCTGCTATTTTGCAAGTTCTCCCACTTAGAAATCATGGAGGGGTCTGAAATTGTCATCGTAGGTGCATGTCCACTGTGAGAGACATAATCTAAAAAAAAAAAATCCAGAAATCACAATGTATGATTTTTTAACTATTTATTTGTATGATACAGCTGCAAATAAGTATTTGAACACCTGAGAAAATCAATGTTAATATTTTGTACAGTAGCCTTTGTTTGCAATTACAGAGGTCAAACGTTTCCTGTAGTTTTTCACCAGGTTTGCACACACTGCAGGAGGGATTTTGGCCCACTCCTCCACACAGATCTTCTCTAGATCAGTCAGGTTTCTGGGCTGTCGCTGAGAAACACAGAGTTTGAGCTCCCTCCAAAGATTCTCTATTGGGTTTAGGTCTGGAGACTGGCTAGGCCACGCCAGAACCTTGATATGCTTCTTACAGAGCCACTCCTTGGTTATCCTGGCTGTGTGCTTCGGGTCATTGTCATGTTGGAAGACCCAGCCTCGACCCATCTTCAATGCTCTAACTGAGGGAAGGAGGTTATTCCCCAAAATCTCGCAATACATGGCCCCGGTCATCCTCTCCTTAATACAGTGCAGTCGCCCTGTCCCATGTGCAGAAAAACACCCCCAAAGCATGATGCTACCACCCCCATGCTTCACAGTAGGGATGGTGTTCTTGGGATGGTACTCATCATTCTTCTTCCTCCAAACACGTTTAGTGGAATTATGACCAAAAAGTTCTATTTTGGTCTCATCTGACCACATGACTTTCTCCCATGACTCCTCTGGATCATCCAAATGGTCATTGGCAAACTTAAGACGGGCCTTGACATGTGCTGGTTTAAGCAGGGGAACCTTCCGTGCCATGCATGATTTCAAACCATGACGTCTTAGTGTATTACCAACAGTAACCTTGGAAACGGTGGTCCCAGCTCTTTTCAGGTCATTGACCAGCTCCTCCCGTGTAGGTCTGGACTGATTTCTCACCTTTCTTAGGATCATTGAGACCCCACGAGGTGATATCTTGCATGGAGCCCCAGTCCGAGGGAGATTGACAGTCATGTTTAGCTTCTTCCATTTTCTAATGATTGCTCCAACAGTGGACCTTTTTTCACCAAGCTGCTTGGCAATTTCCCCGTAGCCCTTTCCAGCCTTGAGGAGGTGTACAATTTTGTCTCTAGTGTCTTTGGTCTTGGCCATGTTAGTAGTTGGATTCTTACTGATTGTATGGGGTGGACAGGTTTCTTTATGCAGCTAATGACCTCAAACAGGTGCATCTAATTTAGGATAATAAATGGAGTGGAGGTGGACATTTTAAAGGCAGACTAACAGGTCTTTGAGGGTCAGAATTCTAGCTGATAGACAGGTGTTCAAATACCTATTTGCAGCTGTATCATACAAATAAATAGTTAAAAAATCATATATTGTGATTTCTGGATTTTTTTTTTTTTAGATTATGTCTCTCACAGTGGACATGCACCTACAATGACAATTTCAGACCCCTCCATGATTTCCAAGTGGGAGAACTTGCAAAATAGCAGGGTGTTCAAATACTTATTTTCCTCACTGTATATATATATATTAGGGCTGTCAAAAGATTAATCGCGATTAATCGCATCCAAAATAAAAGTTTGTGTTTACATAATATATGTGTGTGTACGGTGTATAATTATTTTGTATATATAAATACACACACATGCATGTATATATTTAAGAAATATTTGCATACATATACTGTATATATATTTATATAGTTTATATTATATATAAATATCATTTTTTATATATATAAATAACAAATTTTTCTTAAATATATATATGCATGTGTGTGTATTTATATATACAAATTTAATTATACACAGTACACACACATATATTATTAAAAACAAACTTTTATTTTGGATGCGATTAATTGCGATTAATCTTTTGACAGCCCTAATATACATACATATATATATATATATATATATATATATATATATATATATATATATATATATATATATATATATATATATATACAGTATATATGAAGAGTTCAGATGCAAAAGCCTCTAAGTGCCATCTGAAATTTTCTTATGATCATTTTTATCAAGCTCGTATATTTAAGTTCAGTAATTTCACTTAAATGGCAATGACGATTACCTATTAATTGTCATTTAAGTGAAATTACTGAACTTAAATACATGAGCTTGATAAAAATGATCATTCTAGAAGAAAATTTCAGATGGCACTTAGAGGCATTTGCATCTGAACTCTTCATATATACATATATATATATATATATATATATACATAATAACAAGAAATAAAATAAATAAAAATAAATAAAAATGAACTCCTATAACCGGATTTAAATAAAACATAATTTACCTCATGACAGGATGGAACCTAACATGATATAAATAATTTTTAAAATTTTGAAATGTATTAATTTATGAAACTTGAACTTTTGAAACTTTTACAATATACTTGTTTTCTGTAGTTTTATTATTTCAAACACAATGCTCATAACACATAAAAGATTTGAGTTTAATATTTTATCCTTTATATTAAGATGTATACATGAAAATATGCAGCATAACAGGAGTGAACCGTGTGTGCTTACAATAATTTTCCACCTCTTTCCCTTAGGCTATGTATTTTGACTACATCATGTTCCTTAATAAAAAAGAATAATAATATAAAATATCAATCATGCTGCTTATATACCTAGTCAAAACCCTAGTTTAACCCTAAATCTATGTTCACATAGAGACCATTTTTATGAAACGTTGCCAATTCAACGATCATCATCATCATCATAAAGTTAGTATTTCTTAGTGAGTGACGCCATCCAGTGGTATTTATTTTACAGTGCTTGTTTGAAGAACATTTCCAAGTAGGCTGTTAGAAATGATAAATTCTATTATTTGTCATTTGATTAAGCTTCTTTAGATGTTCCTTTACAATCTCCTGGTGCTCCCTATTAGTCTGGTGAAGCCTATTTATAAGCAAACTGTAGTATTAACAGTGCAATGCAGAGATATTGTGATTTACACTGGTGCGGATGGAAATTAATACTGAATACTATACAAACAGTGCATGCTGTTATTTTAACTGGGGAACAAATAGCTTCTACATGTTCAATATAGCTCCAAAAGCTTTTATTCATAGACCTGAATCATGAAATAATGAGACTATTGCTTGATATTAAATGCTTGGAAACATGCATTTTCAAAAAGACCATTTTAGATAGGCTACCATACTGCAAAGCAATGTTAATTTTCTTAGTTGAAACATTTTCATTTTCACTGATACATTTTCATTCATATTCACAATCACTGTACCAATACCCATCCAATGATTGAATCATTTTTTTGTTAATAGATAATTATATAAAATGTCTCACAAAAAAAAAAAAAAAAGAAATAGCCTCAAAGGACAAGTTTTTTCTAATGTGAAATATTTATTTATTAAATCCTCTTTGTTTTTGAAAGAAATTACACTGTAAAAAAATAAGTAAAAATGAGTAATGCCAACACGTTTTTACATTGCTTTAACTCATCAAAATATGTTCAACTTTTTCTTATAAGTTATACAAGATCAAACTCATTTTTTTAAAGTTAGTTTTATGTAATTTAATTTGAAATTACTTTCATTTCACCCTAATGACTTATCACACATTTTTTTTTTTTTTTTAGTATTAGAATTAGAAACACTCAACAATTTCCAGATGTTTTTCTTTGGTAACACTTTACAGAAACATTCTGTACATTAGCATTTTAGTTGTTGTAATAACATGAAATAACAATGAATAATACAGCATTTAATCATTTATAATGTTGATTTCATATTACATTTTTCATTTAAAGTAATATAAATTAACATCAGTTAATGTATTAGGAAAGAAGATTAATTAACAATGGGCAAAATAATGTTAAAGGGGTAATATAATGGTACATGCACTTTTACAAGTTGATTGTACTGAAATGTGTGTTGGCAGTGCCTGTACACAACCATCATAAAATGATAAAAATCCATCCAGTGTTTTTTTTTTAAATCTCCTTGTATGTTTTCCCCTCTCTGAAATCAAGCCGTTCGATTTTGTGACGTCACAAAATCGACGCCCCTCCCACGATTGTTGATTGACAGCAGCGTTTCAACACAGACCCGCCCTCGCTCGTGAGCGAGCTGTCATCATAGTGCATTTGCTGGAGCAGAATGCCGTCTAAGCGATTGTGGTGTTCTGTTCTTGGGTATAATAATGAACACAGCATCATTTTGATGTTCCTAAATCCGAACCGCTGAAGACGCAGTGGCTGAGTTTTGTTTTCGAAGGGAATATTCCCCACGATCAACAGCAATGCTTTCGTGTTTGCGCGAATCTTTTCACCAGACTGCTTTACAAACGAGGGTCAGTAAAGCTGGTTTTGCTAAGAAGCTGCTCCTGAAAAAAGGATCGGTACCAACTATTCGTGTTCCTGCTGCATCTCCAGAAGAAGAAGTGAGTGTAACGTTTTATTAACCTTTATATTAATATTTATATTAATCTTTGCAAATCGCTTGCTGCACGCTTCACGATGAATGCGTCTAAGGTTTACACTTAGGGTACATTACGGCATGTTTTCTATGTACGACGTTCTCAATATAATTCATAATCCCACGTTTATAATGAACAACGCGTTATGGTTATTGTGTTATTATTTCAAACGGTGTACGCACAGAACAGAGGGGCGGGGTGAGCAAAGCTCATTATCATTTAAAGACACATGCACTTAAACGGCGTGCTGAAAACTGAGCTGTTTTTGACCAGGTAAAATTAGTGTTTTCTTACAATACTAATGAGAATTTTTAATTAAAGTATATTACAAACTTTTAATTTAGACCCTATAGAATCATATTAGCTTGTACAAAAATGGCATTATATGACCCCTTTAATAAAGTAACATAGATGAATGTTGTAAAATTTGACACAACTTGATTTTATTACTGTTGTGTTATCGTTTCTTTAAACACTGGGTTACACAGCTGAGTCTATAGGAGGCCTTATGGGTCTGACGGTACTTGATGACTGGCTTCCTTGTGTTCCTCTCCTCCCTCTACTTTCTCTACTCTCTCTACTTCCTCTTCTCTCACTGGATGATTGCTGTGAAGGAGGGATGAAGACTGTTGTGGGTCTGGACGAGACGGGCCGCATGTACGTACGTCTGGTACGTGCCGTCATTTTGGTTGAGGGTCTTATGAGTTGTTTATTGAATCTGAGGAAGAAAAAAAGGTACCAATTTATCAACATTCATTGTGCTTTTTTTAGCTTGTTTCCACGTACAGTAGATGTATACTGTGTGAAGGGACAGACCTTTTGGGGAATGACTCTTTCCCAGAGAAATAGCACATGACTGAACTTCCACATATAACCAGACATGAACCTCCCCAACCAATGAAGAGAGCGGCACCGAGCTCATACCTGAGAAATAAAAGTCACATATTTTAAAGGACCATAACGCTTTCCTTTTTAACATTTTTTATTTTTTATTGAGTCCCACAGATGATTAAGAATCAATCGATGAAGTATTTCAAAGTTATTTTTAATGAAATGCAGAATGCAATGAAATTGTGCAATTGTTATGAATTCAATTTCTATTTCATTGAACATAAGTCTGTTGAAAGCAATCTCTTTTGCAATCGAGCTTGTCAGTTTTATCAGAGGTTGGCTTGAGGCCCGTCCCCAAATAAGATGGTTTTGTGTTCAGTTCAGTCTGCAATATTTAAGTTATTTTTTAGTCTATAAAAACATGCAGACTGATGTCCAGTCAGGTGGTACAGGTTAGTGCTCTTTAAGTTTATGTCCATTATTATTGTAAAGTAACGTGCTTTGAGGCATGATGTAGTTCAACCCCTTCTGCTCACATCAAGTTCAAGGCATTGACACTAGCTTGCAGATCTATCACAGGCTCAGCTCCCTCCTACTTTCACTCACTCCTACGAGTCTACATCCCTACCAGAAACCTACGATCGGTCAACGAGCGACGGCTCGTGGTTCCATCACAGAAAGCTACAAAATCACTTTCCAGAACATTCTCATTTAGTTCCATCCTGGTGGAATGCTCTCCCCACCCTCATCCGAACGCAGAATCCCTGACAACATTCAAAAGACAGCTGAAAACCCATCTCTTCCGTGAGCACTTAACCTCATAAAAACAAAAACAAAAACTTTCCTTTTCCTTTAATCCTTTCTTATCGGGCTTATGCTACTCTGAACAATGCCTGAACTTTGTATTTTGAGCACTTTGTTTTTGCCTCTTCACGGTGACTCGCTTAATTTAGTCCTAAATTTTAAGTCGCTTTGGACAAAAGCGTCTGCTAAATGACTAAATGTAAATGTCTCATGACGCTTTTGTTTGCTCCCTGCTCCAAGTACACATGATGAGCCAATCAGAGTGAGTATCAGAGTAAGCAGCCCCGCCCCATTCTGCAGGCTGCAGCCAAATCCTTCTTTCCCACTGTGTGTGTTCATGTGTTTGGGAGGAGCCGTGTATGGCAAGCCATTTTAGCTTAAATTGTACCCAGCGTTACTTGTCGTAATTGCATTTTTACTAGTAAGAATTCAATTAGAGAGCTCTACAATTCAATTCTTACTAGTAGCAATTACAATTAGAGAGCTCTCTAATTCAATTATTACTAGTAAAAATTCATTTGTAGAGCTCTCTAATTGGAATTGTTACTAGTAAGAATTGAATTAGAGAGCTCTCTAATTGTAATTGCTACTCGTAAGAATTGAATTGTAGCGCTCTCTAATTGAATTCTTACTAGTAAAAATGCAATTACGACGAGTAACGCTGGGTACAATTTAAGCTAAAACGGCTTGCCATAGCCGTGGTTTTACAGTCACAGGCCTATTTAGGAAATGTGTTTACTATAGTCTGTTATTAATTACTGTAGTGGGAGTATGATTTACTCAATTAACTTGTCCATTAACTTGTCGAAAATGCACTTGTGTTTATCTGCAAAAAGGTTCACATACATTAGATTGCAGCCTAGGCTACTGTTAATGTAAATATAACATTAGTCGTTTGTTTTTAAAGTCTACATTAGAGAGCTGCGTGGGACGGATTTCTCCCTTAATTCCTAAAAAGCTGACATCCTCACAAATCTCTGTTATTATCAATGAAACTGGCTGCACAATGAATCTTTCATAATATCTACACTTTGTTTGCTATAATCAGATGATTTGCCAGTATGCAGAATTCAGCACTGAACAAAAAGTCCATTTTGAGCGGTGAGGGAATTCTATCTTAAATGCATCTGATTGGCCATTGCGTTCAAGAAATCAACACATATATGTCTGTGATTAGCTACATTGTTCAACGCAGCAAACATGTTATAAATAGATAGAGACTCTGGCCTGTAAATCGTTTCTATTTTGTTTTAGTTGTTCTTGTTGCTTTTGTGCAACAGATGAATGACAATTTATTCGTTTCTAGATGTTCAATTTATAGATATTTCTATTTTGCAGGAGTCATTTTATTCTCCCGCAACCAGCACACACACGAGTGCATTACCGCCCGCGCCCGAGCCCGAGCCCGCACTCGGCCATCAGATCTATATTCCCGCACCGCACTCTGTTGTGTTATGGTCCCGCGGGAGTGCAGGTCTCTAGTCTACATGTGCATACACAACTTTTAATAACTGGCAAATGTACTGAAAGCTTCGTTGACAGATTTAAGTTGAAGTTATAAATTAAAGTCCATTTTATAGTGGGCATAGTTTGCATAGTGAGCAAAGCGCCTTTCTGTTCGGCCGTAGTTTAAAGTATTCCCACACTTTGGATGATCGTGGTCTGTCATTTTCACCATGAGCGGGAGCAGAAGCCGCCATTACTTGATATTTCAACGTAAATAATTGATGTGACGCATCGATGCATTTCATGCGTGTCGACGTATTTTCATAATCGACGTAATCGATGACGCCGACGCGTCGTTGCGGCCCTAGATCTAATGCCTTCGAAGCTCGCTATTGCTAGCCACTCCCAAAATTGCCTACCCTACCTTTAATCGAAATGTCAACAGTCACTGTTGCTTATTTCACTGGTTGCTTCGTCACTGCAAATTACTGTCTGTATGAACACCACTTAGATGCATGTATGTATGCATGTTGCGGCTTCATTTCAATAAATGGTATTTTTGGACTCAAAAAAACTAAGATATTTGATTCCTCATTATATGACCCCATAAGACCTTTGGTATATCATGGCTAATATTTTACATCAACCACTATAGTGGTAAAGTATTAATGTGACCAATATAAAGTCATAATTACGTACTTTGTTTCTAAGTAATATGGATCCACAAATTCTGAACGCACTTTATTTCCCCACCAGGAGTAGACTATCATACCACTGAACCCTGCAAAACAGACACAGCAATACATCAGTTAATGTTAATCAATTGTGATGCAAGTGAAAGAAGTTTCATACCGGATGCCATGTACGTCAGTGCTGCTGTGAATGTAACTCTGGCGTTGGCGAGTTCAGAGCCTCCAATTTTGGTGCATTTCATCCCAATGAGGGCAAGCACAGCTCCCCAGAACCCAAAGATCACAGAGATCACAGACAGAGCCCTGCACACATGGAGGAAAACTAACAACCACACAAAGAGAGCATATTTATATTCCTGCAATGTTAAATATCCCTTTTATATAAAATCATGAAATAATGTCTCTGTTTCAACAGATGTTTTCCTCACCAGACAGGTCCATCATGGAAGGGAAGTATTTACAGTCAGATACTCCTGTGGCGTCTGAGACACAGTCCATCCAGAGGTTGGAATAGTAATCCCCGGCGCTGAGAACGACAGAAGCACTTTCTGAGACGACCCAGTACTCGATGGCCAGAGTGGAACAGATCAACATCCAGCCACACAGACAGGACACAAAGCAGCCGATCTCCACATACATCACCACTGTTCGCTGCCTCATGCTGCCAGCTTCATGAGCAGAGACAGAAACAGAGAGAGAGATATATGCACTGTTGAGAGGTCAATGGAGAAATAAGATTGATGGCAGTGTGTCTCCTCCTGCCTTTGGAACCCTCCTTTTGCACGTACCTAGTTTTACCTCATCATCAGTTTTTCATCCCCAGAGGGCATTCCCAGGCTATCACAGATTCTTAGTATATCTAGGAAAATGGTTTCGAAGAGCTCCCAGTGCACTATAACGTCATGTCTAATGATCTAGAACAAATTAAAGTGAGCTTTATACAAACCAAGCCAATATTAAATAACGTTGAAGCTTATTTCTTAGTTGAATTTATTAAGAAATTGAATTAATGATGGTTGAAAATGAAATGAAAAAAAGTATGAGTTCTTTATATATATATATATATATATATATATATATATATATATAAAATAAAAAATGTTGTGCTAAAACTGACCATATTAAAAAATACATACAAGTATAATGGATTTTACAAAAACGCTGGGTTCAGAAGCGATGCCATTGTGATTTTAATATCATATGTATATTAATATTTTTAATTACCTTTTATTTTTATATTTTTGTTTTCATTTTAATTTTAGTTTTGTGGTATTTTTATGTTCTTTGTGTAAAATTATTTTTTGATTTTTTTTATTAAGCTTTGAATTTTATTTCAAGTTTTTGTACTTTTAGTATTGACTTAAACTAAAAGTTAATGTTTAATTTCATTTTAGCCCTATTTTTATTATTTAATCCATGCATTTGAATAAGTTTTAGTTAACAATAACACTAACTGATGCCTTTCCATCTCTGTTTACTGCTTCATAAAACAAAAAGTGTCTTCTCTAAATATTTTTTGTCAGTTAATATATTTCTTGAGCCTCTCTTGACTTGACCCAGTTTCTGTTGACGCATTCTGTTCCTAATCGTACCTGTGTGTGTGTTTTCATGATCTTGTGTGTTAAGGTTGTCTTGTTTTTGAAATATAATCTCTGACAGGACATCAGCTATTGGATATGAAGTGTCCTGGGAATACTGGGAGTTAAGATGTTTATCTAACACATGTGATGTGTGCAGTGTTTATGTATAAACAATATTTGGCTATTTCAGTGCAAACCAGCATAAAAGGAGAAAATCAATATAAATAAAGAGTCAAAAGAAAAATAAAAGATGAGTCAATTTAACACTAGTCTAGATCTTAATCGGATAAGAATCGCCTGAGGAGTGTAAACACTTCGGTGGCGTTTTCAGCAGAGCTCTGTTTTTTTTAGTTTTAGTTTTTTAATGAATGAAGGGGTTGAAGTTTGGCTGGTTAGCATGGCCTAGTTAGTAGTAGTAGTAGTAGTACAACAACTTGTAACTACAGCATCTGGCTGAAAAAAAAAGCATCTTACAACAGGCCATGTGCTGTGCTATGTATTCTGAAGAAATAGTTTTAAATAAGAATAAAAACGTATAAATCACAAAAATGTTACTATGCTATATTATGTTTGTATGTTTTGTATGTTTATCAGTGACATCATGACTTAACATGAAATATAAATGATTAAGTTGATAATCAAGATGAAGTAGGTCTTAGTAGAATAGTAAAAAAAAATAAAAAAAAATCTTATCATAGGCCCTGTGATAAAGGGGTGTGAGTGACAGGATGATACAAACCTATTTTGAGTGAAAACAGCCTATTTTAAAATAAACCCTTTCCATCTACCGCATATATTCCGCCAGGAGGCGCATTTCTGCTTCTCTTTTTAAATGTTATTCTCACCAGCCAAATGTGTTTTAATGCTGCTGAAATCATGCACGTTGTTGTGGATGTTTTTTTGTTTTACACGTGTGCACACCATAGTGCACACCTGTATTATTTAAGTATTTTGTAATTGTTAAAAAATATAATGTAATGTACACATTCATTTAAACAAAGTGATTATTTTCCAGTGGAGGACAGTAAAGTATTTTTACTTTGGTAAACTTTTACTTTACTACCGTCCCGTCCCAAATGGCACACTTCATGCACTTTCAGTCTTTTGGACACTCGCTGACACGTTAAGTCCATGAGACCGTAGATCGGCAACACTGGCCCGCCAGCAATAATATATTTATAAAATATTATTTTGATAGCGGCTGGTTCTGAAATAGATAGAAACGGTTACTCACAATCACTTCGTCTTTGGTGATTTTGCCTTCAAAATAAAAGTACCAGAACGTTTTTGCAGCAATGTTTAATTTAGAGCTTTTAATTTGAAAAGTTCTGAAAGACATTCAAAAGAGTCTGTGGATCGCTAGACACCTCAAAATTGCCGTCATGAAATGTCTATATTCTTTGCAAACAGCGACAACTTGCAGATAAGACACACCGGCTTTGCATTCAGAAAACTAGGTAAGATGAACTCATAGTTGTCTTTCCATTCTTCTTTTAATGTAAGTCATTGTCTTCAAATGCTATTGAGCTTTAAATATTGCCATATTTTGTGTATGATCCCATTCAGCAGGGCCGGTTCTAGACATTAGGAGGCCCTAGGCAAAATTCATGTTGGAGGCCCCCCACCCCCAACAAAAAACACTTGAAACAAATATGATTCCTAACCTTTTTATTTATACAACATTTAATTTTAAATTTAGTATATTTTTACTTACACAGTACATACGTTTGGACACATTACCATTTTTAATGTTTTTGAAAGAAGTCTCTTATGCTCATCAAGCCTGGATTTATTTGATCAAAAATACAGAAAAATAATATAGTGAAATATTATTAAAATTTAAAATAATGGTTTTCTATTTTACTATACTTTAAAATATATGTCTGTGATGCAAAGCTGAATTTAGTGTCACGTGATCTTTCAGAAAACTTTATAATATTCTGATTTATTATCAAATGTTAGAAATGGTGCTTAATATTTATTTTATAAGCTGTGATACTTTTTTCAGGATTTTTTGATTATTAAAAAGTTGTTTTAAAAAAGTCTTCACTATCACTTTTTATATATTTAACACATCCTTGCTGAATATTCCTGTTTTTTCTGTATTTTTGATCAAATAAATGCAGACTTGTAGAGAATAATAAGAAACTTATTTCAAAAACATTAAAAATAGTAATGGGTCCAGACTTTTTACCGGTAGCTACTGTATGTACATATTAATAAAACTTTATCTAAGGTAATCTCTTTTTTGTTTGATGAAGATGTTATTGTAGTTGTTGTTATTTTGCTGTTTTATTCAATTTATTCACAGTTCCAGAATACCACTTCAGTAGTTGAACATAAGTGCTTTTATCATTTTTTTCATAGCTGCGGTATGGGCAGGACGAGCATTACGAGCTGTGCTTCTTTGCGTGACTATTTAGGCTTTTGCTTCGCAGCATCTGATGGATGCGTTCGTTACATAAACTTTCAGAAGCCGGCACCCGCTTTGAAACGGAAACATTAGTTGGTCCTGGCCCTGCCATACAGTAGTGAAATAAATAGCAATATTTGCATATGGTTTAGCAGTTTATTGTCATAAATATCAAAAATCTAAAAGGTGTGCATCATACATGAGACCTGGGTGAACAGTGTACAGTTTGATTTATGACTGTAAGTCATTGTTTTCAAATGCTATTGAGCTTTAAATATTGCCATATTTTGTGTATGATCCCATACAGCAGTGAAATACATAGCAATATGGTTTAACAGTTTATTGACATAAATATAAAAAATCTAAAAGGTGTGCATCATACATGAGACCTGGGTGAACAGTGTACAGTTGGTTGTATGACTGTAAGTCACTGTCTTCAAATGCTATTGAAGTTAGAAACGTTTATACCAATGTCGCATGTAATTTTGAGACGGTCCCTAAATATGCGAATATGGAACGTCCAACGTCAAACCAACTTCATGCCAGTTTTGTATGCCCTATTTTCGCTTTAAACTTTCCTCTTTAGACTCTTTGATAGCGCAATTTTCTCTCACTAGCTAGCTTAAATGCTAGCTAAACATCACTGCACACGACGTTGGCAAACAATAATAAAAAAAAAGGCAGTTTAGTAACTTACGTGAGGATGCCAAGGAATAATTATAAGTGTAAAAGTAATTACACAAGAATTGAATTGTTGAATTGAATTCCACTACATTTCATAAAAAATATCTTGTTGTTACTCAACAAAAGAAAATCGCGACCAGGACACGACTGGTGTCCGAACTGATCCAACATCTGTTTTCGATTCAACAACTAACTGATTAAATGATCCAGTCAAAATGAGATAATATCATCAGAGGTTGAAGGTGCGTGCGACTTAAGGCGTGAAAAGTAAGTTAGCCAACTCATTTTAGTAGGCTATTGAAATCTTAGGTCAGTTATTTGTGAACTATAGGCTACACTGTTTTGTGTTTGTAGCCACATATTTAGGTGGGCTACACAGTTCTCCTTCATTTATCAAATACTATGTGGGAGCCTATTGTTTCACTGGTTTGCACACTTGAATATCAATAACTTAAATTGATATTTTTGTATATTAAAGTTTAATGTTTTAATAGTTTTTAATATGTTTTGGTAATAAAATAAGCTACATATAGGTCTACTAATGCTGGCTAAATAATAGCATAAACCTGGTTAATTGATTAGCCTACTTTTAACTTAGTAGGCTACATTACGTTTTTTAATACTTGAGTACATTAAAAATCAAGTACTTTTGAGATAGGCTACTGTCATATATCTAACAAATTCTTTTCTTTAACAAGACAGGAATTGTCACTTTTTAAAAAAACAAAATCATGATACTTTAGTTTATTCTTGTTGCAGTTCCCCATTCAATTCTTTGTAGTATTTCACAGAGAAATGACACAATTAAAGAGAGCAGCTTCTCCTCAGAGGAAGGTGTCAGTGTCTCTGCGCTCTTGTTCATACCAGCATTCGTTTTACTTGAGAAAATATTACACTGTAAAAAGAAAAATTGCTGCCTTAAATCAACTTAGATGTTTAAGTAATTTCAACTTAAATTACATTAAACTGATTTAAATTAGTTGAATCTGATATAACTTGTTTAACTTATTTTGATGTTAAAGCAATACAAAAACATATGTTGTCATAACTTATTGATTTAAAGCTACACTGTGTGATTTTTACCCCCATCTAGCGGTGAAATTGTATATGACTACCCAGTGAATATTAGTTTCTGTTCCTCTCAATTCCGAGGGCGTTTTAACTCCTACGGTGGCCGTATTATTCCAAGATTAACATGGCTTCCAGTTATCGACTTCGTCCATGACAATAATAAACAACAGCCTACATCTAAAATGAATAAAACTACAGGACAGATGTCAGGAGGTAACGTTAAACGTCACCCTTGGAATCGGCTATCCCAGCATAATCAGATTAGGCTAACGTTACAACGTGTACAAAGTAAAAGCAATTAAAAATAACTAAAATCTACAGTGTCCTTTTTTTTATATAGCCTAGCTTAAAAAATTGCGCCTTTAAAACTATTCATCACCTGTGATCCGTCGCAGCACAGATTTATGTTACAAGGTAAACAATACTTTTTCACCATTGACGCGAGGATGAAGTTATACTAGAGGTCGTTCTGGCGTTATGCACAACCATGCTATGGTTAGACAAGCAACTATAAAACTTCGCATTTACACAAATGAATTACAACAGGCTGAATTACCTGTCGAGAAGAAAGCAGGCAACCTCGGCGTCCGTTTTAAAATCTTTTCTCCTCATGAGCTCTTTCCATCTGGGAAAAGTTACTCCAATATTGACTATGGTCTTGCTGATTTGTCTGTCGCGTTGTGTTTTAATTCTCTCATTCAAATGTGAGTACGCACGCACGCACGCACACACACACACACACACACACACACACACACACACACACACACACACACACACACTATTTTTCAAATCTGCCGGCACTCGCGAGCTCGCGAGTAATCTCCCCCTCGCATTCATCACGGTGTCACTGAGTGAAAAACGCAAAAGGCGAAGCTTGAATTTACAGGTATGTCCCTCTTTGGCTAATGTAGTTTCAAGATGGAGGGGCAACATGGCGACCGGCATTCGAACCCCTCACCCGTATGTACTTTCAATGGCAGATTATAAACTTAAGAGAATACTTTATTACTTGAAAGAAGTAAATATACATTAATGAGCACATATATTTTTGAAAGAACTAAGTGTTTTTTGCTAAGAATCAACTAAAAAAGTTACACAGTGTAGCTTTAAAAAAAAAAAATACAAATTTAACTACAGTGTGCTGCCTGTTAAAAAGATACATCAAAAGAGGACAGCCTTATTTGGTACTATCCTGTCAAGCAAGTAATGACAGCATTTTAAATGGATGTAATATCAATTCTGATAAGAATCTCTTTTCATCAGTAACGCAAGGAAGCTTTCACTGTGGGATACCTGGATATGACATTCAAGGCTGCCCCCAAAAATGAGGTAAATGTTCTTTGACACAGTCACAGATTACAATTATTGTGAGTTTAATGGCACACATTATAATTGTCTACAATAATCAGCTCATTAAACTCATCGTTCAGAAAACATAAGAGCATTAAAAGAAGCATGGACCTACAGATTTGTTGGTCAGGGTCACGCATGGGGCAGCAGGAGGAGGTCTTTTCCTTAATTTGTTTTGAATCGCATATTGTGGAAACCCTGGTTTTTAAATTTCACTCTGGCAGAATTTCAGGAGCACTGTTGCTGGACCCGCTCCAGCCAGCTAAAGTGTACCCATTAAAACCAAACAGACATCAGCGGCCAACCATCATTTCTCAAACGGCTCTTCCCGTTTTCCCTTCCTGGAATACTCAATTATCTGGCCCTTATTTAATAAAATTCAGCTTTAAAATGATCAATCTCAACATGAAGCTGCCCATATTCCTCCCCAGCACTCCAACCCCTTTTACACTGACATTTACGCACCATTTACTCACAGCACACGCTGCTGCTCTGCCACATTTACGATTCATTTAGGGCCATTTCCTCCTTGAAGGCTTGAAAACCCCTTTTTAAGAATATTTGTATAGAAAAGAAACATTGTCCATTATGTTCAGTGTGGTGAGGTCAGAGAAGAAACCAGAATTAGCAACAGATAAAGTCTGATCTTACCGTGTTCATTCTTTCATGCATCGTCTCAGAGCTCAAGACGCACTTCGTTCTCATTCCCTCCTGAAGCTGCTGAGACCCTTAACTGAAATCTGAGGTGCTTTAGTTAAGATGACAAGAAGACATGCGGAAATATAAACACACACACAGTTACATTCATATACAATATATTATACCTTTTTTGTGCAAAAAAGCAGTTTGCAGTGAAGAAGCTTCATTTGGAGGAAAGAAACGCTTCAGTAACCACATGACAGTTCATCTTTGTTCTGACAGCTACACACACACACACACTATATGCAACGTGTGTCTTATTAAGACTGACTTTGGTCTCGTCAAACAAGAAAAGAAGAAATATGAACAGAAGCGGTAAACACTGTCTAACATCTGGTTTAACAGAAACCTTTTCATTTTCCTCAGTAAAGATTACTTAAACTGCATCACTGTATAAATGGAAACTTTCATCCTTCATATCTTAGAGTGAGTTATGATGCGGATGGAGTTTTTAATATCCATGTGACAACAGCAGTCGATATTTCATTAAGATGAATGTAAGCAACAGTCTAAAAATGTCCCATGACAAATCAGCGTATATGAAATAAAACAAGATGTGCAGACGGACACTGAATAACCTGCTCTGCCTCACAGCACTGATGAAAGAAGTATTATCCAGATCAGTTAAGATCTTATCAGTGCTGACACTCGCTCACACGTCCTCACACACGCGACACGAATGATGACTGAGATTTCTGTGACTTTGAGGCTGTTTTTGAGCAGCATTCCTCCGTGTATGAGTGTAGCGAGTGACCTGAGGTCGAGAAGAGAAGGTGTAGCGTTGTGGAGCGTCCACTGCTGTCAGAAATGAGAAATGTCTTTGTCCATCCCAAATGACTCAGTCCTGATAAACTATGAGTCTTACCCTCAAGTAGAGACACGGCACAATAACATTTTATAAGACATCGGTCTCGTCTCTGTAAACTGAGGGGAAATGAACAGTTTTATTACACTGATCTGCACTTCAGCTAGAAACAATGTTTTGACTTGTGTTTCCAACTCTCTGAAGAATTAGTCTTATTTTTTATCTTTTTCTGCTGGAAGCATCACTACACATCACTTTGACATGAACAGCAAATTCTTGAGACTCTAAAGCCATCAACACAATCTCTAAAACGGGTAATTAATACCACAGCAAACATAATAAGTGCATTAGTGGTTCTGAGTGGTGTCTTTAGATGGAGTTTGATTTGCATAATAAATGAAGTCAGTTATTCCCTCGCTTCATCCAAGACAATTATCTGTTCATCTACCTTACCTGATCAGCTGGATTTTCTTCATGTGAAACAAGATAAGAGGAACTCGGGTTCAAATTCCCTCCAGTATCAACTTGAGTGAGAGCCACGAACTCTCTGGCTGCTCTGATATGATCGGCAGTATTAGTTCATTAATCAAGAAATTACTATTGAATAACTTCCATTTTAGACACAGTAGCCTATTACAAGTTACTTTGTCTAGTTTTGTTTAGCCAATGAAAGTAGTTCCAAATGCAGCTACAACAGATTTAACCATGCACGTCTTTGAGAAACACAGTGGTGGTGCTTTGTTCCTGAATTAATCATTGTTTTTTAGCATTGTCGGTTGGGCAAATGAAAACACAAATAGCCTAATATAACCAAATTACATTTATTTTGAACGTCGAAACAGATATTTGTCATTCAGTGTAGTGCTTTCAAATGTGACAAATTTATATGAATTAATTTATATTACAATTTGAATTAAATTAATGTTTTAATATTTATATAAACACACATGTACTGTATATGTTACAGTTGTGGTCAGAATAATTGGCACCCCTGGTAAATTTGATCAAAGATGGCTGTAAAAATAAATCTGCATTGTTTATCCTTTTAATCTTTCATTCAAAAAATTTGCAAAAAAATCTAACATTTCATTGAAGTAAAAGAATTGAAAGTCAGGGAAAAAATCACATTATGAAATAAATGCTTTTCTCCAAAACACGTTGGCCATAATTATTGGCACACGTTTATTAAATACTTTTTGCAACCTTCTTATGCCAAGATAACAGTTTTCTCTGGGATGAAATGCGGGATGAGTTTGGAAAACACATGACAAGAGATCAAAGACCATTCCTCCATGCAGAATCTCTCCAGATCCTTCAGATTCCCAGCTCCATGTTGGTGTTCTTCTCTTCAGTTCAGCCCACTCATCAGGTCAGGGGACTGGGACGGTCATGGCAGAAGCTTCATTTTGTGCTTAGTGACACATTTTTGTGTTGATTTTGATGTTTGTTTTGGATCGTTGTCCTGATGGAAGATCTAACCACGGCCTATTATACGATTTCTAGCAGAGGCCATCAGGTTTTGTTTTTTTATCTGTTGGTATTTGCTATGATATAAGATACCGTGTATCTGAACAAGATGTCCAGGACCTCCAGCAAAAAATAGGCCCACGGCATTAAAGATCCAGCAGTAAATTTAACACTGGGCATGGGGTACGTTTTATCCCTGTTTGCACCAAACCAATCTGGTGTGTTTGCTGCCTAAAAGCTCTTTTTTTGTTGTTATCTGATCATAGAATCAGTCCATTTTGAAGTTCCAGTCGTGTCTGACATCTGAATATGCTGGAGTTTGTTTTTGGATGTGCGAGGAGGATTTTTCTTGAAACCCTCCCAAGCAACATTGTTCGGATTGTTACTTTGAATTTATAATTTTTTTGACTTTCGACCCCAAGACTCAACTAATCTCTGTAATTGGTGAGTCTTTGGCCACTCAAACTTCCCTCCTCACCGTGCATTAAGACAATATTGACACGCGTCCTCTTCCAGGCAGATTCATATCATCTTTAGTTAATTGGAACTTCTTAATTATTGCCCTGATGGTGGAAATATGAATTTTCAATGCTTTAGCTATTTTCTTACAACCACTTTCTATTTTGTGATGCTCAACAATCTTTTGCTGCACAGAACTGTATTTGTTTGTTTTACTCATTGTGATGAATGATTAAGGGAATTTGGCCTTTCTGTCTCCTCATATTTATACTCCTGTGAAACAAGAAGTCATAGCTAGACAATTTCATATTCCTAGTCACCCTGGTGTGCTAAAAAATGTAAATATCAATGGGAATACTTCAGAGATATTTTACTCATAAAGAATTCTAGGGGTGCCAATAATTGTGGCCAACGTGTTTTTGGAGAAAAACATTTATTTTATAATGTTTTTTTTTTCACTTTCAATTGCTGATAGTTTCACTTTTACCTTATACAAAATATGATGTGGATAACCAAAGAATGTTGTGTCTTGTTTTATTTGATTTGATTTATTTAGCAGAAATTATACTGCACCCTTTTCCCCTTTTTTAAATTAATAATGTTATGTTTTATTTTTCTTGATCTGTCTTGGATTTATTATGGTTCTATTGTGTTGAGCCTTCCATGTCAGTTTCTTGTTGAAAATTGACTATTTATGCCATTTTGCTGACATAAAAAAAAAAAACTTGTCAGTCAGAACGCAGCTGGTCACTTGCAGACTTGAATGAGTAAATTGTTTTGAATGAATCGGCTGAGTGAATAATGGCCCTGTCCGAAATGACACACTTGTGCACTTACGTTCTTGCAAAGGAGGCACTCAAGAGCACTTAAATTGACAAATGGGACATCCTACGGTCTTGTGGACTTAACGGACACATGCACACGGCAGCCATTGTGAGGCCACAAGACCGTGGGTGTCCCATTTGTCAATTTAGGTGTTTGTGAGTGCCTCCTTTGCGGCCGATATGTGCCCTTAATGTGCACTTTTGCGGAGCTTCAGACCTCTACCCAACAGTTAAAGCGGCATTATGTCATGAAACTGTAGACTCTGAGGAAGATCGTGAGGATTCCATTTGGGACAGGGCTAATGAATGAGTGAATGTCCCCTTTAAAGAGTCATAAAGACAATTTGGCGCCACTTACTGGCGTACTAATGTAACAGACTGCATACCTGGAATGTGCAAACACAGTTCAGTGCTGTTGGACTGTATCTCAGCACTATGGGACTGTAAAAAAGCCCATGTTCAGTTTGTGTTAATTTATTATAAGGGCTGTGCAGCTATTATGTTGGTCATTGATTTGAATGTGAGGAGGTGTGGTTTAATCTGAGATCGCGTGAGAGCGGATCATTTTTTCCATTTGGATCCTGAGGGAAATCTGAGGTCCTGCAATCTTACCTGTAAAGCGGTAAAATAAGATAGATTAAAATCTCTTTCTGCATCATTAAACTTTGCGCTGAAGTTTCCATAGTGACGATTCTTGAATGAGCGTCATTGAAGATTGTGAGTTAGCCTACATTTGAATAATATATTTAATTATATTATTATTGTGTCACTTATTCATTGTTTAGCTTGATGTACGGCTGCTACATTATATTTTATGTTATATGAGAGTGCGGTTACCTGATTGTGTGAGATATTATGTTAATAGTGGGAAACATGATCAGCCATTATAGAGTTGTGATGTCTCAGCATTTCTGCCGTGTTACATACAGTTTTCTGTTACTGATTATGTTATTTGTTTATTGTAGAACCACATTTGAGAGTCATACATCGAGTAATACACATCCTAGATTTATATACACCTGCATTTATTATCGCGGAGGATTCATCATGCATCAGGGGGTCTGAGACTGCAGCTCAACGACCAACTTCACATCGCTATTCGGACATCTGAACATCTAAAAGATCTGTAGAGACTAACACACGGACTGTTGCAATCATTATTTTCACTGCCTAATCATAAGACCAGCTAACATCTGTATCCTTGAAATTCAAATCTGTTGAAATAACTCATTGGTTGGGTCTCATTCATGAAACATTCGTAAATAAGTAAATATGTGAGTGATTTGCGTGTAAAGAGACCTTCCCGAAAACTCTTCTCCTGATTCACAAATACATCGTAAACGTCGTCAGATATGGTAGTGAAATGTGTGTGTGTGTGTTAATGAATTCCAATCAGTTGTAAATGGGACGCGCGTGCACGCTCATTCTCAATTACCATAAATCCCGCCCATTAAATCCGACTGACAACTAGGCTATATATGGGCATCATATTATTAGCTGTGTCCCAATGTGAAGGCTGCATCCTTCGAAGGACTGAAGACTTCAAGGATGCAGCAGATGCGTCCTTCAAAGGACGCACAATGTAGCCTTCATAGGATTTCCTAATTGCGCGACCAGGTGTTTCTGATCACCGCTCCTCAACGGTGCGAGAGGACAGCTGCCATCCTGATAATTCATTTGATATAGCCTAATTGAGTAAACAGCTATGGAGCCAGAATTGGCTATTGTCATTTCTATGTTTTATATTTTACTGGAGGACATGTTGAGGATGTTTCAGCCCCGGCGCTGCCAGATGTATTTTCGGTTTGGCCCGGTTTGAATATAAAACCCAATTGAATATAAAAAAAGTCCTGTATTTCTCCCGCTCGTCATCGTCAGCTGTCACAGTTGCCAGGCGACAAGAACAATCCTCCGTAGGCTAGACCGGTCCGAGCGCTGCAGATGCGCCCTTTGATATGGGACGCTGTAGTTAGCAACAATTTGTTAATATTGTGACAATAGACCTACATTTTGTTACTTTAATTTTCGGAACTGCATATTTCGTTAAATATTCACGTACAAATGTGAAGTAACCTACTGAAGTAGGCCTACCTTTTTTCCCTCACATATGATTTTACATTAAACTAGCCTACACAAAAGTAGCTATATAATGTAACAACCTTGAAAATATTCAGAAGTAAAATGCAGTAGTAGCATAATATAAATACAAAACTATAATAAAAACCCTGACAAGGAGTTTTTTCCCCTGTAGAATACATACCTCTATTTTTACTCTTGATACTAAAAACTTATTAAAAGTACTTTTTTCAGAAATTACTCTTTTTGAAAAAGAAAAAAAAACCTCAGTGACATGGCAGCCATCGATTGAGTCAGCCCTGCAAACCTGTTGGTAGACAACTTAGTGGATAGTGGAAATATGCAGTCAAACACTCTGGAGACCATCCCAGATGATGTCCCACCAGCAGAGAGGCCTTACCAGGGGCAGCCCATCCCAGTCCAGCAGCTCCAGGGTCTCCCTGCTCAGCTGAATAAAAGTCTACATCATTTTTTTCTTATTTTATGTACTGTAAATGTTTGTTGATTTTGATATGTTTAACGTATGTTGTTAATAGTTGGAAAAAGTACTTTAATGTAACCTGTGGAACAAATGATTTTCATTTACCAATTTTATTTGAAAAAAAATAAAGTATACGAGAGTTTGTTTCAAGTAGAAATTATGACTGTCAAAAAAATAAACAATGTCCAGAACAATTCATTCTCTTTTAATTACACATTAAAGTTGCATAAAAATAATGTACAGATTTTTTCTTTCCTTTTAAAAAATAAAAGTGAAAAAAGTTAAACAAGAATATGTAGAATTTTTTTTTTTTTTTTCAATCATTCTCTCAAGAAGAGAAAACAGCCTGTCCATCCTCTCCCTACTCTCCTCCTGTGCTCTCCTCGCCTCTGCCTTCGTGCTGGTGCTGGCTCCTCCTCACCGTGGGCACCCACTGCTGAACTTGGCCCTGAGGACAAACCAGGGCCAAGTTTCAGCAATGGGTTTCCCACTCACACCCTCACCTGTCCCAGGACACTTGCAATCCTAAGGGCAGAGCAAATGAACCATGGCTTGTTAACAACAACAGCACAATACATTTCAGCAAAGACGTGTGTATTAACTTTCTTACTTTGTACACTGTAAAAAATAATCCTGTAAAAAAACAGTAAACTACTGGCAGCTGTGGTTGCCATTATCATACTGTTAAAATACGGTGTGTTACTGTTTTTGAAATTAACAGCTAAATACCGTTTTGACAACTACAGTATAAAACTGTAATTTTACAGCCCGGTATTTAACAGCTATATGCTGTAGTTGTCAAAACGGTATTTAGCTGTTAATTTCAAAAACAGTAACACATCGTATTTTAACAGTATGATAATGGCAACCACAGCTGCCAGTAGTTTACCATTTTTTTACAGTATCATTTTTTACAATGACACCCCAATAATTTCAATTCTAAATGCTATTATAACCCTGCACATTATTTTTGTCATGGATTACAAAAAAGGAATAAAGCCAAGTTAGGATTTTTTTTAATTTTATTCTGATACAACACCAGATCAATTCTGCTCAATTATTGTGAACTAAAACAGGCAAATAAAAAAATATAGTAATATAGTAGTCAAGTAATATTCAGTGCATAGAAATAAGCACCCATCAAAATGCAAAAATGGCTTAAGAAAAAGCAAACAAATACACAATATATAGAATTGACTTACCTGTATATAAAATACAAATCTAGTCTCAAATGAGGTTTTAGCAAACATTAGCCCAAAAACAGTTGCACTAAAACAAAGTAATTATTTAAAATAATTAAATCATTAAAAAATATCCTCTTAAATCAGGCTTTAAAAAAAAAACAGCCCTTTTTAATATCTAAAGAACTATGTATAAACAAAATAATAACACCAGGCCACCATGTTTCTGAAAACAAACTGCATGTGTAGGGAGTGTCAGCTACATTTTAAATGAAGTGCCACTTGAAGTACATAAGTATTTTTAAAAGATTTGATACTTTGGTACTGACGGTTATGGTCTTCTTCTGCACGGTTTTCCCAGATTTTTTGGACATCACTTTTCCCCTTGCAGCCTTGGTCCCCTTTTCTGGATTAATTCCAACAAAACGTCTGAAAAATAAGAGGAGAATATCTTCAGTGAACAATGATTTAAAAGGAATAGTTCACCCAAAACAAGAATTTATCCCACAATTTACTCAATCTCAAAGTGTATATGGCTTTCTTCTTTCAGCCAAACACAAATAGAGTTATATTACATCATCCTTCCCAGCTTTGTAATGGCACTGAACAATGCCAAGTTTTTGAAGCTCCAATAAATGCATCAATCAATCATAAAAGTAAAAAAAAAAAAAAAAAAAAAAATGTCTTCTGAAGAAAAGCCATGCATTTTTGTAAGAAAGATATCTGTATTTTATAACTTTATAAAATATAATCACTGGCTTCTGGCATGGCCGTATGTGTGTTCATGATTGAGTTGAGTTCTGGTGGAAGGGTGACCTCTGACCTGAAGTATGGCGAAGACGTAGCGAAAGATTAGGTTGGAATTGACGAATGCGGAAGTGCAGAGGATAGAGTAAAACAAAATGCCGGTCATGAATTATAAGTCTAAAAAGAGACGTTTTGAAAGAAAAGGACTTTGATATAAGATTTCATATGTCGGGTCAGAGGTCATTCTTCTGCCGCAACTCGACTCTATCATGAACTCGTATACGGCTGTTTCCGGAAGCCAGTGATTATAGTTTATAAAAGTTATAAACATGGATATTTTTAAGCTTCAAAAACTCGGGATCTATTTAATGCCATTGCAAAGCTGGGAAGCCAGTATATTATTTTATATAACTCTGACTGTGTTCGGCTCAAAGAAGAAAGTAATATACACCTAGGATGGCTTGAGGATTCCATTGTCCATTGGACACATTTAAAGTATATAAGACAAGAATTTAAAATGTTGTTGTACCTCACTACCATTTACTGACAAAAAAGATTTGAACATGTTTCATAAACACTTATAATTCAAAACTCAAACTTTATAATTCCCTTGCATGCTTGACAGTACAAACGCGTTATGAGTGTGCGTGCAAATCTTACCCATTCACAAACCGGATTCACTGGATATATATTGTTATTTTATAATATAGGCCTACTTGATAACAGGGCGATTAAAATAAGCGCAGAGCAGCAAATTAAGTTACACCAGCAGATAATTTGTCTATGTCTCAAGATAATGTCTCTCATGGACTGAATGTGCATGTTAACTTGCCACACAAGAAGAAAAAATATACATATTTCGTTCATTCCATTAATCTATTACTTGGATAAAGTTTGGTAATGCAGGTTGAATGAAAATTAGGTATTCTTACCTGTGTGTGTGATAAAATGGCTGTATGGCAGTCTGGGCTCAATCTCACTCCGTTGACCAATTATTTGCCTATAGTTAAAACACATCATTTAATGGAGCCATCTTATTTAAATCACAGAAGCTTCATTAGATGTTTAAGATGTTATATTTTAAAGTAATAGGTCATTTAAAGATAATAAAATAATAAATCGTTGAAAACCTACCTCATTCAGATAATCCAAAATGTCGCCTTGTGCACATTGGACGAAAATAGGGTATAATACTGTTAAATAACAGTGACAATTTGTTGTTGATCGACCACACAACCCGAAGTGAACAAGTCTTCCCATAATGCATTGTAAAAAAAAGCAAAATGCTGTTATTACATGGAAACAGCAATTTGCTGTTAAATTTCCATGTAAATTTACAGGAATTATTTACAGTGTATTTAAAAAAAAAAAGCTTAACACAGGGGTGCAATCTTAAGTGCATTGTTAACACTGCAAAATATGACACATCCAGACATGCATACAAAATACTTAAGAAATCATATTTCAATATACTCAAATTTGGTTAAAACCACATAGCTTTCATGACAGCACTACAAAAACACATAAAAGTGAAACCCCATTCCCTTATCAACTGCTTTTCTTATTGTTGTGGGCTTTATAGGGTGACTGATATTTCTTATAATACACAAGTGAGATAGACTAGTGCAAATATTACAAATAGGTCGTTAAACTAATATTAACACAAGTTTACCTGACAAATGAAGCCACGCAATGGTGACGAATGAGTTAAGATTAAGTTTATAATAAACTTTAACTCTGGTTTTGCTAGCTATTTGAGTAAATGAAAACATAATACTTACATTTAAATTTGAATTTGCTGTCCACCACCGATCTCTAGTCTCGACCGCCTTTAAAAATAAATAAATAAATGCTGTTGTCAACGGTCGGCGCGCAATGACTTATGGGGTAGAATAGGGTAGGATAGGCCGCCAAGTGTCCATTTATGTATCCTTCCTTTCATGAGGAAACGAAGGGCGCATTTGGCGTCGCTTTTGAATCTGTTTCTCAATTCCAAGAACGCAGAGAACGGACTTGTGTTCTCGTGGAGACCGTTCTTGCCAAGCTTCCTTGGAAGAACGAACTCGGAACCGGCCGCAATGACTTCTGGGACACCAGGCGAGTACTAGCTCAAGTCTGCATTCGATGCATCCTCGGTATCAAGAACACATCCGGGTTCTTTCATGCGTCCTCTGTACTTGCGTTCTTGAGAATTGGGTCTGAACTTCGACGGTTATGATGACGTAAAACGAGAACACAAGGACGCAAGATCGCTGAAGAACGCATATTGAGAAACACCCAGGGTAGCCTTCGTCGCGTCGCTATGACGCAACCGGCCTTCGAATACGGCCTTCGGAGGATGCAGACAAAGCCCGTCTACGGAAAGCCTGTTCACTCCAACGCCCTATTAAGTCCTATTGGTTGTAGTTCCAATCAGAGTTCCACTGGGGGCGCTCGCCATGAGTGCAAAATGAATGGGAGTCTATGGGGCTAGACGGCTAAATTTGTCTCCCTCACCCGATTGCCGTTGAGAAATCTCAGATTTGATTGTAGGTTTTGCAAGTTCAACATGGGTTATAGATCGAAAGTTGAATGAACGAGTACTTATTTCTTTTCGATTTCTTACAGGTTGAGTTGTTGTTGCCCATAACACGCTAGCATTCTGCTAATGACGTCAGCATTCTGACGTCATTGACATTTTGAAAGACTTTTTAAAGCAAATGAGTGACTCTAAAAAATCTAACACCAAGCAATGTGTAATTTCTTTGCATCCCCTTTCGAAAACAACATTCAAATTACTAGACAAAAAAATATATCCTAAGAAAAGTGGATTTTGAGGGGTATACCACCATAGTCCTCCATTCATTCTGCACTCGTCATGTGAGCGCCCTCATATGGAACAAGAGTGGAGCTGCAACCGGAAGTTTATTGAGTGGCACTTCTCCCCTCATTAGACTTTCTCTGATGCAGAGCTGAATTGGGACAGCCTTCATCGTGCCACGGTGACGCAATTGGCATTCAAATGCGACCTTCCAAGGATGCAGCCTTTGAATTGGGACGTCCTTCGGCGCGCCGCTGTGACGCAATCGGCCTTCAAATGCGGCCAATCGGCCTTCAAATACGGCCTTCGGAGGATGCAGCCTTCACATTGGGACACAGCTATTATGACACCAAACGAAGGATTTCAACATGTCTTCTCAAAAGCGAATGAAAAAGAGAAATTTCTCAGATGCAGAAATTTAAGTTTTATTATCAGAAGTTCATTTAAAACGCCACATTTTATTTTCAAGCGTACATAGTGGCGTATCAGGTCCTAAAAAAAAGGAAGCTTGGCAGCATATTACAGATGCAGTTAATGGAGTTTCATCTGTTAATCGAACAGTCCCAGAAGTGAAAAGAGTCCCAACCCTATTGAAAGCAATTAATTATTTGATTAAAGTGTTCCGTTTGCAGATGCTATTACTGGCTCTCATAATAAAAGTAAAAATAAAAACCGTATGTAATTACTAATATTTTTTCAAAATGCTGTGTAAATATGTACCCGATTAAGGTGAATTAAAATGCAGCCTATTAATGAGCAAAACATTCGGATGTTAAACGCACTATTTACGCGTGGCTGGGAGCAGGTGTAGATTTCTTTCGTACCAACTAACATTTGGAAAATACGAACATTTTAATGAATCCGAAAATTTACGCCAAAACCACTTTACACACGATTTACACAAATTCGTTCTGCTTGTGTTTCATGAATGAGACATGAATGAGATATTATTTTGCGCAGGCCTACGCTCTTCATATGTACATTTTCTTTGCATTTGTGTAATCCTTTGATGGTGAATATGTACACAGTGTATTTAATTATTGTTATTCAACATTCTTAAGAGTAAAATAGTACAATTTAGTACAACTGCCTGCTCTTCATTACTCTCGTGGCCATTGGACATCAAAATGTGGTAATCGACCCTCTGAAACGGTTGGCATCCTAATAGTAATTAGTGCAATACAGTTCCTTTTGTACAGGGACGCTTCTCCAAGATGTCCAATTCAATGACTGGAAGTAATTTTTGGATGATAAACGCAGAATCTCTACACAGTGGCACCAAGTCAGCAAAGGTAACCATTTGGCCTGATGGTGGAAAAGCAATTATAGATATTATTGCTGAAATGTGGCTTAAAATCCATAAAAAGTTATACACTTTTGTATAATAATGCTAGCGGTGGGTTTGATATGTGTGAATACAAACAACTGTTTATGTCTCAAACATAAAAAACACGAAAATGTGTGCACTCTTAAGTATGTGCAAAGGGAATACTTTATTGACAGAACAGTTTTCAGAGCAAAGAAACTGTCACACAGTAGGACATAATGAATATTTCACTGCCGGTTGGAATGGAGAGTAAAAATTCTGTCTAATTCATATCAGATTGCACTTAATCAATCTTACATCGATTTTGATTCCACAAACTCAAATAGTATAATCTTGCCCATTATGCACAATATATTGGAGTATTACACAATGGTTGCATGTTATTTTATACCTACACCTGCTTGCTGTAGAAAAATGTTTGGTTCCCATGCATATATACACTCACCTAAAGGATTATTAGGAACACCATACTAATACTGTGTTTGACCCCCTTTCGCCTTCAGAACTGCCTTAATTCTACGTGGCATTGATTCAACAAGGTGCTGAAAGCATTCTTTAGAAATGTTGGCCCATATTGATAGGATAGCATCTTGCAGTTGATGGAGATTTGTGGGATGCACATCCAGGGCACGAAGCTCCCGTTCCACCACATCCCAAAGATGCTCTATTGGGTTGAGATCTGGTGACTGTGGGGGCCATTTTAGTACAGTGAACTCATTGTCATGTTCAAGAAACCAATTTGAAATGATTCGAGCTTTGTGACATGGTGCATTATCTTGCTGGAAGTAGCCATCAGAGGATGGGTACATGGTGGTCATAAAGGGATGGACATGGTCAGAAACAATGCTCAGGTAGGCCGTGGCATTTAAACGATGCCCAATTGGCACTAAGGGGCCTAAAGTGTGCCAAGAAAACATCCCCCACACCATTACACCACCACCACCAGCCTGCACAGTGGTAACAAGGCATGATGGATCCATGTTCTCATTCTGTTTACGCCAAATTCTGACTCTACCATCTGAATGTCTCAACAAAAATCGAGACTCATCAGACCAGGCAACATTTTTCCAGTCTTCAACTGTCCAATTTTGGTGAGCTCGTGCAAATTGTAGCCTCTTTTTCCTATTTGTAGTGGAGATGAGTGGTACCCGGTGGGGTCTTCTGCTGTTGTAGCCCATCCGCCTCAAGGTTGTGCGTGTGATGCAACAAATGCTTTGCTGCATACCTCGGTTGTAACGAGTGGTTATTTCAGTTAAAGTTGCTCTTCTATCAGCTTGAATCAGTCGGCCCATTCTCCTCTGACCTCTAGCATCAACAAGGCATTTTCGCCCACAGGACTGCCGCATACTGGATGTTTTTCCCTTTTCACACCATTCTTTGTAAACCCTAGAAATGGTTGTGCGTGAAAGTCCCAGTAACTGAGCAGATTGTGAAATACTCAGACCGGCCCGTCTGGCACAAACAACCATGCCACGCTCAAAATTGCTTAAATCACCTTTCTTTCCCATTCTGACATTCAGTTTGGAGTTCAGGAGATTGTCTTGACCAGGACCACACCCCTAAATGCATTGAAGCAACTGCCATGTGATTGGTTGATTAGATAAATGCATTAATGAGAAATTGAACAGGTGTTCCTAATAATCATTTAGGTGAGTGTAGAACCTTCATGGAAATTTAAAGAGTTAGTGGTTGTAAGTTGTAACTCACAGTGTTTCCTCAGTAATTGAGCATTTGCAGTCTTTGATGTACGCTTGTCTGCTGAAGTTACCGAGGCAAGGCTGACATAACAAGCTTTTTCTTTCTCAAAAGATACAGTCCAGAATGCTCTGCCTTCTGAATGTTGTGTGCCTGTGCTCAGTGAAAAGGTTTTCCTTTGAAGAACTCCCTTAGGAAAGGAAACCCCCAATGTGTTTTTCACCGATAATGATTTATAGGGATTCATTCTCAAACTTCTGGCTGCTCACCTTGCCTGCTGAGATCTATAATCCTCTAAAACTCCTGTAAACTCTAAAATCCTCAAATAAACATTCATAAAACAAAATAATGACTCATAGCAGAGTTTTGACAATCTACTTCTTATTCAATGGAGCACAGGCTTGATGATACAGCCTTGACATGCTGTTAGACCTGAGTTTTTTTAATGATGCTTTAGTGGCGCTGCAAGCCGCAGAGGAGTTTCTGTGACATAAATGGGCTGACAGAATTTTTTTTATATATATAACAAATACTTACTGGAGGACAGGATTATTCAGCTGGAGCAAAATCACTCTGAAAGGCATCAAATAAATTTTTAGAAGGGATAAAATTTGCATTTGTGGACCTAAAGTGAATTTTTTGAAGGAATTTATACTGACTCTCTTGTGTAATATGCCAGTGGACTGAAATATATATTTCAAGTGACAAAGAAATTAATTCCAAACACGGCTCACGGAGTATCCTTTAACAAATGTAATATTTTTAAAAGGCATTTTGTGATGACTTACAGAATGACTATATTCTACATTTACCAATGTATTAGTACAATCAAAAGTTGTATCTGTTAACATTAGTTAATGCATTGAACTGACATGAACAAACTGTATTTTTAATAACTAACATTAACAAATGTTAATAAACACTGTAAAAAATTGATTGCTCATATAGTTAGATCATGTTATCTAATGTTTACAAATGAGACCTTATTGTAAAGTGTCCTCTTTTTTTTGTTATTTTGCACTGATAAGCTCACTGGCATGTGTAATCTCAGGCACTATGAGATTCTCATGATGTTGTGTGATAATTTATGTCTTCAGAAACTCCTCATGCTCACAACCTTCCCACAAGCCTAAAGAAAAAAATCTTTTGCAGGCAATCCCATAACCCGTTTTCCTTAGATCCGAAGGGGAGGGTACAAATGCCATCAGAGTTATTAAGATAGACTCGAGAGGATAGAGAGTGCACTTACGAGACTTACACTCTGCACTCCAGCAATCTTACTGCATCAAATATAGCACAAACATGTGTAAGGCATGTCATTTGTTAAATGTGGCTCATGGTGTGTGGCTTCCCCTGTCAGTCCAGAGCTATGAAGTGTGCAGCCAAGCTTATAGCTAGATGTGGTTGCAAAACTGCAGATACCTTACAAACTGATGTGCAATACTGAAGCCCATGATGATGGATAGACTAGGTAGAGAACTAGATCTCTTTTTATTGCACATTGTTGTTGCCCTCTCTCTCTCTCTCTCTCTCTCTCTCTCTCTCTATATATATATATATACACACACACACACACACACACACACACACACACACGCACACACACGCACGCACGCACGCACACACACACACACACACACACACACACACACATACACATACAATCCATTTGTAATCCTTTCTTGTTTTGAGTATATGCGTTCAGGTTAATTGCCTGCTTAACCACATAATGCCTACTGTACTGCAAATTAAGGCCTCTGAATGGTCAAAACTTTGCTGGGGAAAAAAACTGTTGTTCTTCTGTCGTCTGATTTATGCATGTTAGCAAGTAAAAGGCCTTTTAGTATAATTAAAAAAAAAGTAAACATTAGGAAAACTTTTGTTAGTAATATTTTAAACTGAAAACTTACTATACTGAAACTTAAAAAAAAAACTTAAGATTACTTGAAAATTCATGTTAAAATGTGGCTTAGGAACATTTATTTGTATCTCTCATCATCATTGGATTGCATTGCATATTTTTCACATTTTGTTTTTATCCTAATCGGTATATGAGCTCCATATTCTGCTACATCATACTTTATGAGTCATACAAGCCTGATGTGTTAAATATTATACTCATCAAAAAAAGTTATTTTTCTGACTATTATTTTATTTGACATGGTGTCATTCTAATTAAAATTAAGGTGTGCGTTTTTTTGTAGACATGGTTTTGTACTGCCGCAGTAGTAATTTGTTTAAAATCAGTTTAAATTGTATTTGTTGTATAGTTTTACATTGTCTCATTTCCAAATGCCCACTGCAGGATGGCATCCTAGTAACGCCACTGTTGATTATGATCAGGCCAGGCTGCCCAGCAGGGAGGGCACAGAACTCTTGCCCGTCTGAGATCCGGCTCAATGCCACCGCAGTTCAGCATGCTGGGTGAGAGAGCTTTAATGCCATGCCAAGCCCTCCAGAGGGGATGGAGTTGGCACGCAACCAGGCCAGCGGTGGCGGAAAGCTAAGTTCTGCGAGACTGGAGGGTGGCACAGAAGCCTAAGAGAGAACAGAGCAAAGCCAGGGACAGAACCATGCGACAGGGGCCTTGTGCCAAGATCCGACTCAGAATTAGCCTGTATGGTTTAATTCAACCAAATGTTCTCAGCCGAATATATTTAGAATTATAGGAGAGTTCTGTTTTAACTGGATTTTTGGGATCATTTTTTGGTATCTGGTTATTTTGTCCAAACAATTCCCCTGAAAACAATTTTAAAATGCCCCTATTATGCTATTTTAAAGCTCTCTCATTTTGTTTTGAAGGTCTCCTACAAATGGCTTACATGCATCCAAGGTCAAAAAACACTTTAATCTTCTCATAATATACGTGTGTTACATGCCTGGACTCTGCCCAGCTCGCAAGTATGTGCTGTGAATCGAATTTAATACTTCCCTACTATATACAGTAGCATGCAAAAAACAGTAAAAAAGAGTAGTATGTCCGAATACATATTGGAAAAAGAGTAAGCGAAAAGTCCCCAGATGACCTACTACTTGCGGTGAGATTCTGAAGTGTGCATTTGATGGACACTTTGTTACGAGAACTGACAAAGGACTGCACAAAACTGAGAGGAAATATGCATAAATATGATAAACAGGTGAAATCAGTACCCAATCTTCCTCATTACCTTGCTCCTCCGTCCTCCAGCCTGTGACCTGGAAACCGATCGAGCTCAGCCATCTTGAAGGAATTCTCTAACTGCACTGTGAGGAGGCGAGGAACGAGGAGTGAGGAAGCTTCCAGAGGAGCTGTGAGCGAGGATGCACAGGTCTATCATATGAGGAATTTTTTCTTGTCATAAAGCCTGACGCACGTATAAATTCTCCTTCCCCTTCACTTATGTCACAATAAATTTAATTTATGCTTTACCTTTGCAGTTTAAATAAACCATATATCACAAATATTTCAACAGGGCATCTTGCTTTATTATTATTATTTATGAATTTCTTAAATAATCAAACTTTGACAACATAAGGGCAGAACCTTTGAGCGTAGCTGATGACGCAGTGAAGTGACGCTCGAGTGATCAAGAATAGTCCAATATACAAATAAGCTTTCCTTCGATTCCTCTGTACTGATCTTCTTTCCTTGCAGCCTTCCCTCGCATTCTACAGGGGGTGGAGCAGAGAAAGGAAACGAGGATGCAAAAATTAGAAATAAGAAGCATCCCCGGTCTCTCTTAACCCCTCCTTTCCGAGAGCCTACTCTGCTCTGATTGGTCAGATGGCCCAAACTGCTGTGATTGGTCTACACGCGTGTGTCGGGAAAAAAAACGTCCATTACCATATCTGAATTTCTGCTCTGGAGGCTTCCTCAGTGCTTGATATAGTGATACGAACAGTAATGATGGCGTCAGTTCCCTTCATCAGTCACTACTACGTAAGTCAAGACTGACGAATGGGGATCAGCTCCTCAGTGCGTTTCAGCACGTCAGAGCACTTCTGAAAGAGCTAACACGGTCTATCTGCTTCTTTTTCAAGATGTCATTCAGATCGTGTGTTTCTGGATGCGGCCAGTGTTTGACTCCGGCTGACGGGCATGATCGCTGTATCACGTGCTTGGGCTATAGGCACGCTGAAATGGTGCTCATGGATGACTCATGTTCCTCTTCCTCCCTCACTACCCTCGATGGCGGAGCAGCTAAGGGTTACATGGAGATCCCCCCGGTTGAGAGGTCTGTGGCATCCCAAGACCGCTACCTCCTGGCAGGGAAATCCGCACCTCCCCTCTCGGCGGACAAGGCTTACTCAGCCTGTGGAGAAGCTGCCTCCGCCCTGTATGTCATGGCGCTCCTGCAGGTCTACCAGGCCAAGGCGCTCAAGGAATTGCACGAGGGTAGTTCCGACCCAGGGGTTATGCAGGAACTGCATACAGCGACAGACCTTGCCCTCCGGGCGACGAAAGTCACTGCACACTCCCTGGGTCAGGCGATGTCCACGTTAGTGGTCCAGGAGCGACACCTGTGGCTGAACCTGGCAGACATGCGTGAGCCTGACAAGGTGCGGTTCCTCAACGCCCCTGTCTGCCAGGCCAGCCTCTTCGGCGACGCTGTGGAAAACTTTGCCCAGGAGTTTTCCGCAGCACAGAAGCAGATGGAGGCGATGAAGCACACCCTGCCCCGACGATCAGCTGCTGCCTCCACCCAGTTGTCGGCACCCCACTGCAGCCACCCCCGCCCGTGCTCAGCCTAAGCAGCAGCCTCCACCCAGGCAGCAGGTCGCCGGCCGCAAGAGAAACGCTCAGTCTGCCCAGGCCCCCGCTAAATCAGGCGGCAAGCTAAAGGGCAAGCGGCCCTGAGATGGGCGACCCAGCAATGGAGGAAGCTGCTCTCCGGGAGATAGTGTCCGCACTTCTCCTTCCCCTGGAGGAGGACCGGGTGGAGAATCTTTTGTTTCATTTTGTTTCAGTTCCGCCGCTGGCTCCCTGGAGTCCAGCGGTACCCATATTTTCAATAAAAGAACAATTTCTTCCATCTCTGGGTCACAAGAGGGTGCTGATTGCAGTGAGGCTGCCATGCCTTGCCACTGCTTTCCCCCTCTTCCATCGCCAGCGGGCAGCAGTGTGCGGCTTGAGGATGCCACCAAGCCTTCCCACAGACCGTTCCATGCTGTTTGCGTTTGAAGGACGGGCATATCAGTACAAAGTCCTGCCCTTTGGGCTGTCCATGTCACCACGCGTCTTCACAAAAGTCGCGGAGGCGGCGTTTGTATTCTCAACTATCTCGATGACTGGCTGATTCTGGCTCAGTCTCGAGATCAGTTGTGCGAACACAAGGACATGTTGCTCCGCTCTTCAGCGCACCTGCTTCTCATTATATGCTCGCGTTGCAATGCACAGCAGCTGGTGCAATTATCGCATGCCAATGTGCATTGGCTCGTTTAGTTTCACTCGAAGTAGATAGGCTCGCAAGCGATCCCCATTCGTCAGTCTTGACTTGACATCTCCATTCCCTCCTCGGGGAACGAGGGTTACCATACGTAACCGAGACGTTTTACCGTATCAATTTGAGCCCGAGTCCTCATCCTTTGGAAGTGCATACAAAGTGGATTTGCTTTCGCAGTGCAGAAAACAACATCTTCTTGACATGTCGACAACACAAACCAAACTCTTCCAACTATAGTGTCTTTTATGGCGGGTCAAAGTAGAAGTTGTTTATTGGCAGCCAATGAAGACCATAGGCTGCATTATGCAAATGTATAACAAACCTACGTATGTTCGAGCAGGAAGTCAGACTGGAATTCCCAATCACTTGTTTCAGGCAGTTCAGAATCGGCTCTTTCTTTTAAACTCCATAAACTCCATTTATTGTGCAGTTTGATCTTTGAAACTTTGCAGACCTTTTACATACACAAACAGATATATTACATGAAACAACATGACAGGAAATATCCAAAAAAGTATGATGGGGCATGTAATTCCCTCGAAGCACTGGCAGACACAAGTGGTTTTCTTGCAACAGGTTTATTTGAAGCTTATTCTCCATTTCCACCGTGAAAACTAAACACAGTATAACGAGAAAATAAAGACTGCATTAGCTTAATATGAACATACAATGACATGCGCAGCATGTAAAATAACGTTTACCAAAGTAAAATACAGACACAAAACAGCATACCTCGTTGGCTGCATGCTGTACACAAGGGAATAAAGGTTTCCTTAGATCGCTGACATCCACTATAACAACCTTAACACTCTTATCAAAGCATTAAATTGTCCGTGCTTCACTTGCTGTTAGCTTGCCGACTCTCTCACACACGTGCGTCCCATAAAACCTTGCGCGGAAAACTTCAAAATAAAAGCACTTTACTTTTACCAAATAAATCACTAAATAATACTAAATGCGATTTATAATTCTAAATTATGACTTGGTTGAAAACAAATTATACATTATTATAATGTTGCGACAATTACACTCCCACCAAATCACACAAACCTTAATGTGGATTTCTCTACACATAATGGTTGTTGCAAATAAACTTAAACAAAACTTTTAACCTTTTGGTATTTAACCATTTAGCATGGAGTTTCAGTAAAACATTAAACACCTTAGTCTGCCTCAAGCAGAGTAACAACTTTATGTATGGGCCTTTCAAGAAACACTGTTTTAGTTGTGGGTTTCCCCTTTTTGTCAAATGTAGTGTTACTAACTAGCAACCTTACTTTTCTCACCCTACTATCTGACCCTGGATAGACTTCAGTGACCCTTGCTAGCTTCCATTCGTTGCGTGGTACCAGATCATCTTGTAGAAGGACGATGTCATTGACCTTCAAGTTTCTTTTGTCCATGTGCCACTTTTGTCTTGGTTGTAAGTTTAATAGATATTCTTTCCTCCATCGGGTCCAAAACTCATTAGCCAAATACTGCACTCGACGCCACCTCTTTTGAAGATAAAGATCTTCTCCAACAAATTGTCCAGGTGGAGGCAGAATGATGGTTGACTTCATTGTAAGGATGTGGTTCGGAGTCAAAGGTTCAGGTCCAGATGGATCATTCAAATGTTCAGCTGTGAGTGGTCTGCTGTTAACAATAGCCATAACCTCGTACAGAAATGTCCTTAAAGAGGTGCTGTCAAGCCTTTGCGATGACTGGTCAAGTATAGCAGTTAGAACACTCCTTACTGTTCTTATTTGTCTCTCCCAGACACCGCCCATGTGACTTGCCGCTGGAGGGTTCATAAAAAATTCACATCCTAGAGCCTTTACTCTTTCTTGATCCATCTCTTTCATGAGTTTTGCAAACTCTCGCCTTGCACCAACAAAGTTGGTTCCTTGGTCACATCTTAGTTGACGCACATTTCCTCTTATGGCAATGAATGCCCTTAAAGCATTAATAAATGCGTCAGTTGTCATGTCATCAATCATCTCTATGTGTATGGCCCTTGAACATAGACAGGTAAGTAAGAGACCATATTTTTTTAGATCTTTTCTTCCTTCCTTTACATAGATTGGACCAAAACAGTCTATGCCTGCGTAAGTGAAGGGTGGAGTCATCTCCGTTCTGTCTTGCGGTAAGTCACCCATCCTTTGTTCTTCAGTACCTCTTCTGTACTTTCTGCACTTGACACATTTGGAGATGTGTGATGAGACAGGACTGCTGCATCCCAGGATCCACCATCCATTAGCTCGCAGTTCGTTTATTGTCATGCCACGTCCTTGATGTTGTACTCTTTTGTGAAAGTGCTCAATGAGTAAGACTGATATGTGGCAGTTCTTTGGGAGTATTGCCGGATGTTTCACATGAGGATGTAACGCGGCTTGACTTAGGCGTCCTCCCACTCTTAGAATACCCTCTTCGTCCAAGAAAGGACTTAACTTATACAGCTTACTGTCTTTGGTCTTGGGAACTACCCGTTTTGCTTTCAAGCTCTTTATCTCATCTGAGAATGCTTCTTCTTGAACTAGCTTGATGATAGCGAGTTCTGCTTCTTTCCTTTCTTCTAGGCTCGTAGCTTCATTGGTTCTTTGCTTCACACCTTTGTATTCTTTGACTTGTCGTTTCAATCTAGCAACTGCTTTTACTGCTCTTGACCAATCAGAGAACTTCTGTAGGCGATCCAAAAAAGATCTATCTTCCTTGGCTTTAGTATTACACACAAGCACCTTGCGAAGCTCGGGATCATCCGGTCTGATTTCTCCCACCTTGGGTTCTCTTTTAGGTAGATCTTTACACCAAAGAAACTTTGGACCTGTGAACCAGTTTGAGGTCTTAAGTTGCTCTGCGGTTAAACCCCGAGAGGCATGATCTGCCGGATTGTCCTCAGAGGCAACGTAAGCCCATTGCTCAGGCATTGTACTTGACTTGATTCTCTGTATGCGGTTGGCTACGAAAACTTGAAATCTTCTGGCGTCATTGTTTATGTAGCCAAGAACGACTGTGGAATCTGTCCAAAAGAACTCTTGCAGATCTTGGATTTCTAATTCCCTTTGGAGCATGTCACTAGTACGAACCGCAACAACTGCCGCAGAGAGCTCAAGTCTCGGAATAGTTGTGACCTTGGTTGGTGACACTCTTGACTTGCCCATTACCAGACAGCAATGAACTTCGTCGGACATGTTAATGGCTCGCAGGTAGGTACATTCACCGTAGCCGGAGACGCTTGCATCCGCAAAGTGGTGAAGTTCATATCCTTTCACGTTGCCGAAATTTGAAGGTAAAAAACATCTTTTGATTTGCATTTCAGCCAGATTGGGCAGGTCTCTGATCCAGGACTCCCACTTGGGTCTTAGGTTTTCCGGAAGTTCCTCATCCCAGCCAATTTTCTCTCTGCACATTTGCTGGAGTATTTGTTTCCCCAAAAGGACAAAGGGTGCCATGAACCCCAGGGGATCATACACAGAGGCTACAGTAGAGAGCACACTAGAGCCCTGCGCGGGACTGTTTTCTTCATCCCGCTCCCGCCCGCGCCCGCCGAATTTCTGACCATTACCGCCCGCTCCCGCAAAGTATGTGTTACACTCCCGCCCGCTCCCGCAATATGTATGTCCACTCCCGCCCGCACCCGCAAAACTCTGAGAATTTATTCCCGCACAATAATAGAGATACAGTGATTTTGTGTCTTCTCCCGTCCCGCAGGAAAAAAACACGTATTTCTATTGCTATTATTAAAGAGATTCATGGGGTTGTTTGTTTCGTTTCCCTGGCCTGCATGTAAAAAAAAACAAAAAAAAAAAACACACACAATACATTCAAATATAATTTCGTTTTTATCAAAAACTTTGCACATAAAAATAGACTGCTTTGCAAAAAAATAAATATAATATGATAAACTGGGCTACATGAAAAACAGCAGTTTTACAATTATTAGCCAAAGCCAGATGTCGCAGGTATTCTGTTTGAAAAAATACAAATAAGAATAAAAACATTCAAACTTAGGCAGCCTGCTCAATAACACTGGCAGCATCACGCCTCTTGACCTAATTAACAGATGGCAACGAGGGGCTGTGCTCAGAAAACAACACTAATAAATAACATAAAATAAACAACGTTAACGAATGAATTTAACAAATGAATCACTTTGCAATATTGCTGTGGAGGAAGAGAATGTTGCTGATCGACTGCGGTCCCAATCCCGTGCGTCTCTCTTCCAAGATGCGCCCACAGACACTAAAGGCCCGCTCTGAAGGCGCACTGGATGCGGGGATACTAAAGATGAAACGTGCCAGCTTTGATAGCGCTGGGAAGCGCTCTTTGTTGAACTTCCACCATTGAAGCACGCTGTCTGGGTCTGGGTTATCAGAGAGCCGGGAGCTGAGATATTCAGCCATTTCATCATCGATCGGCTTTGGCACTGAAGCAACGGACGAAGCATCGTCTTCCCAGTCTGCGAATCGGTCTGTGCTTTGCTTTTTGGCTGGTGGCTCATCTGCTGTGGCTGGGGGGCCCAGGTGAAACTGCATCTTCTGAATAAGTTCCTTTGCGCCTTTGGATAGGATTTGATTTATATAAAAATTAATATGTATTTTTAAAATGGCTCATGCTGTTATTCATTTAGATTTTTTATTTATTCATTGTCTTTTATCTCCGTTTCTATTTTTTTTTTACTGCTTTTCACTTATTATTATTGTAATTGCACTGTGTTTTGTTTATGTCTGTAATAGGTTACATATAGCCTACCTTTAACCACTTCGTCTTTTTCATCTGGGGGCAGCATCCGTAGCATTCGCATTTTAGGAGTCAGGAGCGTTGCAATTCTGTACATCATGTGGAGAGGTAATGCAGATGTGTCACTGGTGCCCATCAGTTCTTCCAGACGCGAGGCACACACATTGGCGACTCCAGAGAGCAAGGGCTCGAGCATTGCTGCTTGGCAGTGTTCAATGAGTTTCACGGACCACGGCAGTGGAAGTGATGCGCTGGGAGTGGAGTTGTCGGACTCTAAGTCATTAGTAGCTTCCTTGAATAACTTAAGGAACGCAACTACTGTTTTTAAAGTGTTTGCATTGATCTGCGCAATTCTTTCATACTGGTTATTTCTAAGCAGTATTGTGGAGATCTCATCATGCTGTTGCAGTATGGAATCCAACATTTCATAATTTGAATTCCATCTTGTCTCGATGGATTGCTTGAGGGATTTTTTTAAGCTGTTTTGAAGACCTGAATGTTTGAAATATTTCACCAGTTTCTTTGCACTGGTCAACAGTTCAGACAGCTCAGTACTTTCAGCCAACACGTCTGGTGCAAATGCACTTGATAGGGTGACGTTCAGGATGTGCGCGTTGCAGTTCAGCCTGGTGTATCCACGCAGGGCAGCGACTATGTTGGCTCCACGGTCAGTGACAAACACAACACGGCCAGATAGAAGTGACGCATCTATTCCAAATTCACGGAGTTTCTGGAACAGCAGGCTCCTGATATTCTCCCCTGTCTTTGACACACCACTCTCAAAGGGAGCCGCGAATAACACCCTGGAAACGAGGTCGAAGTTGTTATTTGTATAATGGATGGTGCCGGATATGAAGGAAGTTTTATGATAATCCTCCGTCCATATATCGGTTGTGATGGCACATCCATATGTATCAATGATAGGCTTAATCTCCGCTGCCACTGACGCCTGCAGTACTTGGGCTCGCCCCTCGACATGTCTGGATACAGTGGTTGGATGAGGTAAAACATCTTTAACATCAAATTTGCCATATTTTGCGGCGACATCAACAAAGTGTTGCGATATATCAACAAAGCCTTTCCCGGCGACGAAGTCATATGGCCTTATGTCTAGACAGCACATTTCCACACATTTCTCTGTAGTTTCTTGTTTAATGTGTGTAGGGAGATGTTGTTTATCCTTGAAAACCAGCTTACTTTGACCGGGGAGAACAGAGCAGGTGTGTCGCCTCAACCCAGACGTGCCGGATTTGTGCCCATTGTAGATTAATATTTTTGCACATTTATCACAATGAACAAAGTCCAGTTCCTTTCCATCTTTATCACAAACAATTGAGAAACTTCTCCAAATGTCAGACTTGCCTTGCTTAGCTTTTGTGCTGTAAATACCTCGTTTGAGGTTCTTTTCTACATCATTTATTGACATCTCCATTATGTCGCTAGGCAACCTCCCTATCCCGCGGTGTTTTTTTTAGCCGCCCATTCCCGCCCGCAGCAAAATTCAAACCGCCCGCTCCCGCGAGATTTGCGTTGGGTCCCGCGGGACCCGGCGGGACTCAATCCCAATGCAGCCCTCTAGAGCACACCTCTTCTTGTTAGCGGATTAGGTTTTACTTGAACTCTGAATTTGAATGAGTCTGATGTGATGCACCACTCTACTCCTAGAGCTCTCTCCATGTGCGGTGAACTCAAGGCCATGTCTAGATCTTTGATTGTGGCACGTTCTTCTTCTGGGATGGTTGCCATCACTTTCTCACTGTTGGAAACAAACTTGTGGAGTCTTAGCTTGCCAGTGGAGCAAAGTTCTCTTGATTCTTTGACGAGCTGAATGGCTTCCTTCTCAGTTTGGACACTTGCAAGACCATCATCAACGTAGAAATTTCTTTGAATGAAGCGTATGGAGTCTTCACTGAACTGACCTCGTCCTTGTCCTGCCAGATGTTTCAGGCTGAAGTTGGCACAGCCAGGAGACGAGGCTGCTCCAAACAAGTGGACCTTCATTCTGTAAATTGATGGTATGGTTTCCAAGTTGCCATTCTCCCACCAAAGGAATCTTAAATAATCTTGATCTTCCCTTTTCACGTGAAACTGGTGGAACATCCTTTCAATGTCACACATGACTGCAATGGAACCTTTTCTGAAGCGACATAGAACACCCACCAATGTATTTGTCAAGTCAGGACCGGTAAGCAGGTAGTCATTGAGAGATGTTTCTTTAAACTTGGCAGAACAGTCAAATACTACACGTATTTTTCCTGGTTTTCGTGGATGATAAACTCCATGATGTGGAATGTACCAGGCCGGACTGTTGTCAATTTCTTCTTCTGGGACCTTTTCCGCTTCACCACGTGAAATGATATCGTCCATGAAGTTTACGTAGTCTTTGTAATACTGTTGATCTTTCTTTAGTCTCCTTTCAAGACAGTGCAGTCGATGTGTTGCGCATGTCTTGTTGTTAGGTAGTTTGGGTCTTTCCTCTTTGAACGGTAATGGCATTTCGTAGTGACCATTGTGTTTCTGTGTGATGTTTTCTCTCAACTTTGCCAGAAACTTGAGATCTTCTTGAGACACCAGATCATCTTCTCCAGCTCTTTCAGAGAAGTCTGACTCAAGGACCTTTATGATGTCTGAGGGAGTGATCTCTTTTACTTTAGTTCGGCTCACATAGTGTACTTCAGTTTTGAGATTGAGAGAAGGCTCCAAACCTGGTGTCACTTGTCTCACTACTATGCGATGACTGATTCCGATGGCATCACCGTAGTCTACAGTGGGATTCCTATGGCCAACAATGCTCCATCCAAGGTCCGTACGCTGTGCATAAGGTTGATGATCTTCGCCAAACACAACTTCCTTTGGAAGTAGAGCTTGTGAGCAGTTATACCCAATAAGCAGACCTACTTCGCAGTCCTGCAGAGGTGCGATCTCTTCTTGGAGGTGCTCTAGATGGGACCATGCTTTCGCAGTTTCGTTTGTAGGTATGTGCGATCTGTTGGCTGGAATAAACTCACGCGTGTAGACTGGTGGCAAGGAGATGTTCTTACCGGAGTAAAAGCCTCTGACTTGTAGGTTATTTACTCTTTGAGAGCTTACTACTGTGGTTCTTGAGGTCATAGTAGAGAGCTTGAGCTTCACTTGTTCTTTGTTTGCTTCCAAGGCTTCAGCTACTTCACTTAGAACGAAGGTTGTGTCGCTTTGAGAATCCAACAGGGCATATACAAGGACTTCTTGTTCTGGTTGAGTTAAGGATGAAAGCCAGACAGGAATTACTGCAGCTGTTTGTGCATTAGCTTCACCAAGTATTACTCTATTGGAAGTAGCGGCTGTGGTTTCTTCATGTTGGTATGATTGAGGTATTTCTCTGTATCTTTCTTGACTTGGATTTTGCTTGGCTTGTGGCGGTCTTTGTTCTTTCTTGTCTCGCTCCTCATGCAGACAGGTAGGATGCCGCTTGTTGCAAATGTCGCAGACACTTCTACTGTTGCAGCTCTTTGACTGGTGACCAGACCTGAGACACCCAAAGCATAGACTTTCAACTCGAATGAATTTGATTCTGTCTGAAACTGCTTTCTGCATGAACTTCCTGCATTTGTGCAAAGTATGCCCAGTTTTCTTACAGAAAGTGCATGTAGTAAAAGTCTGTTCGCTGGAACTTGTGGTCAGTGTCTTTGCTCTGAAGCTTTGATGTTTTTGGACTTTTGGGTTTTCAGCTTCACCTTGTTTTAGTGACTGCAATGATGTGACAGAATTGCAGGCAATTTTGGCCTCCCTTGCCAGAAATTTGACAAATTGGCTAAAGGAGGGAAATTGGTTTATCTCTTCTTCTATTTCGATAACCTTCCGGTTCCATCTTGACGTTAGCCAATCAGGTAACTTGGAGAGAATTTTCCTGTTCTCATTACAGTCATTCAAGATTTCCAATGCCTTGATGTGAACCATGGCAGCCTCACAACTACGGAGAAAATCACTGAACTCCCTGAGCTCAAGGCTGTCCTTAGATCCCATCTTGGGCCACGCTTGGAGCTTGTCCCTGTATGCTTTTGCAATTGTGAATGGGTTTCCGTATCTCTCTTCCAAAATCTCCCATGCAGCAACATAGGCAGACTCAGTTCCAAGAAGAAAATAACCATCGAGGGCTTTCTTAGCTTTTCCACTCACGTATCTTCGAAGGTAGTATATCTTTTCTTTGTCTTGAAGGTTCTTCTGGTCGATCAGTGTTTCAAAGGAGAGTTTCCAATCGTTGTATTGCAATGGATCCCCACTGAAAACGGAAGGTTCAGGAACTGGAATTCTGTTGGCACTTAAAGCGCCTGCAAGCACCTTAATGAGCTCTGATGTACTTTCATTTGAGGTGGTCATAGCTTGTGGGATGGAGGTCATATGTAGAGACTGAGGACTTGAAGGAGCCGGGACTTTGTTATCTGCTACCATCTCATGCTTTAGTATGTCTTTCCGTTCTTCTTCTTTGACTTTCACTTGATCATATACCTGCATTTTCGCTCGTGCTGCATTAAGACCCTTTACTGCCTCTAGATGCTGTATCTTCCTCCGTTTTTCTTCCAGAGTCTTCTGTAGAGCTCCAAACTCTTCTTCCATTTGAGCCTTAATTTTAGATTCTTCTTCCTCTCTCTGTAGTCTTTGTTTCACTTCCTCTGCTTCTCGTTCTAAACGACGCCTTACTGCTGCTGCTTCTTGATCAGCTATCTTCCTTTTAGCTTCTGCTTCTAGGCGCTGTATTTCCAATTGTTCTCTCTCTTGTTCTTGTAACACTTTCAGAACAGCTTGGCTTGCAGCAGCTTCAGCGGCAGCTTCTTGTCGTTTAACAGAAGACCTACTTGAATGCACCGAGTTGCCTTTCGAGAAGGAAGTGACAGAACCCGACTTGTATGTACTTGAGTCGAAGAGAGAGCCTGCTTCAGGCCAATCTTGCTTTTCTCCTTCTGGAATTTTTCCATCCAGTCGACTTGAGGCTCTGGATACAATGAACTTGGAAATCTCTACACACAGATCCACTTTTCGACGCGTGTCTTGCTCTGGAATTGAGAGGTCACGTAGTTCATCATAAACACGCTGAACATCTGCAGAAAGACTTGTGATGCAATCAATGATGTCATTAAGCAGATCATCAGGTAAGGGCTCTGTTGACTGTGATAATGGCTTCTTTGAAGATTTAACTTGGGTTCTCCATTTGTCGTAAATGTAATTGAACCTTTGTAGAAGCGCTTTAATTTTTTCATCTTGCAATTCTCTACCTTTCTCAGTTAGAGTTCTGACTCTTTGACTTCGTCTTGGCTGCTGCGCTTTCTCTTGCTGGACATCAGCAACACCAACTTGATCTTCTTCTATGCTTTCCCTAACCTGGGTTGTAGGCTCACTTGACTCTGACATTGTCTAATCCTTTAAATTGACCCACTTTTCTAAATAAAGGCTGTAATTAAACTGTTATGTTTGCCTTTAACGCTTACTCAAATGTAAATGTCACTTACATATTGTTACTTGTAAGCTTAAATGACTTAAAGGTTTTCAAATTCCAGTTTTCAATGAGAAGGTTCAAATGAGATTAGAAAATGGAAAATGTGCACAAAAAAACCCCCAGCTAAACTCAACTTTGGATATTACCTTTCAAAAATGTGCTGCAGAGTTTATAGACTTAGACACTTAAATATTAAATGGCCAATAACCTTCACCTATTTCCAAACACACTATTTAAACTTGAATATAATTTCCTTTTAACTCTGGCACTGTGTGTCTACAAAATGGCAAGCTTCAATGTATATTTCATGGTCACATAAGTCAAAACATTTACTACACACACTACAAATGCTATATTGACGCAAAAATCCTTTTGGCAAACCTTAACAGAAGCCCTCTTCTTAGATCACTCTTGACTTATTAGTGTTCCAGTTCTTTATGGCTTTGTCTTGAAAACGTTAATCATTCAGATCTGTGCGTCCTCTTACTTCTGTCTGCGTGCGTGCATGTTTTCGGCTTCAGTCCTTTGATGACAGTTCTGCGCGCTACCGACTGATGCTGATCCTTTGAACTTGCGCGCCGTCGATTAATGTCCACTCGCGTTGATGAACAGTCCGAGTTTTCACTGTAATTCCCTCGAAGCACTGGCAGACACAAGTGGTTTTCTTGCAACAGGTTTATTTGAAGCTTATTCTCCATTTCCACCGTGAAAACTAAACACAGTATAACGAGAAAATAAAGACTGCATTAGCTTAATATGAACATACAATGACATGCGCAGCATGTAAAATAACGTTTACCAAAGTAAAATACAGACACAAAACAGCATACCTCGTTGGCTGCATGCTGTACACAAGGGAATAAAGGTTTCCTTAGATCGCTGACATCCACTATAACAACCTTAACACTCTTATCAAAGCATTAAATTGTCCGTGCTTCACTTGCTGTTAGCTTGCCGACTCTCTCACACACGTGCGTCCCATAAAACCTTGCGCGGAAAACTTCAAAATAAAAGCACTTTACTTTTACCAAATAAATCACTAAATAATACTAAATGCGATTTATAATTCTAAATTATGACTTGGTTGAAAACAAATTATACATTATTATAATGTTGCGACAATTACAGGGCACTTTAAAAGACCCTAAAAGTCTAGTCAACAGTTTGAAAAATAAATAAATATATAAAAAAACACAGGTTACAGCTTATTGGATCAGCAGCTCAAATCTTTAGTCAGCACTGCTCTTTGTCAAGCTCACACACAGCTATCAATCATCATATTAGACCTGTCTCTCTCACTCACAGCAAAATGCTTCTACAGGAGACCTTGGTTCAACCAACCATGTTGTTCAAATTGTGCCCAGCATGTATTTATTGTATATATATATATATATATATATATATATATATTTTTTTTTTTTTTTTAAATCTTGTTTCCCCACTTCAGCATAACAATACACCATTGTGCAGAGCCATTCATTGTAGTGATGCTATGTTATTAAAGACCAAAGCATGTGGAGAACGTGGTTATGAAAAATATTTCAAATAAACAATAAAATATAATGCCAATGTTTTTTGCACATAACAAAGAAAGCAAGAGCTTGTGATATAATTCTTCCAAAATGGTTTTGTTTGCGAAGGTTATTAAAGCTGTTTGTTCACTGAAACAACTGTTGAAATATTTTTTAAGTGGGTTTAAAAAGTCAAGACATTTTAAGACAAATAGAGATTTGGAGTTTATAGGAGTTTTATCATTTTACCTGTATATTATTAGTATATATATATATACTATAGTATGCCGTTACAGAAAATTTATAATTTTTGCAAGAAATGTTTCTTGAGCATCAGCATATTCGATTAATTTCTGAAGGATCATGTGACACAGAAGACTGGAGTAATGATGCTGAAAATTCAGCTTGCCATCAAAGGAATACATTACATTTAAAATATATTAAAATAAAGAATATTTATTTTAAATTGAAAAAAATATTTCACACGATTACTGTTTTTATTATATTTTTGATCAAATAGTGAGCATTGGTGAACATAAGATCATAAAAAATCTTGACTCCAAACTTTTGAATGGTATAGTGTATCAGAATCAAGTATTCTAGAGAGCTGTGTGATAAAATACAGTAAATTTTAGTGGCGTTCGATAAGGCATCACTATACTGTTGCTCATACTAAGCTGTGCTAAGGACATGAATGTTGTGAAATTGTGATTCTTGTGGAGGAATATTTTGAGAAGGAATTGGAAGATATTCATGCAGTCCACCTAAGACAGCACTTTAGATCCATTGAATGTTTCGCAGAATCTCAAGCCCGCTCTCTCAGGGCTGTATATCTGCAATGGTGAGAGACGCTGACTCAGTGATCTTTGGTGAACCATTTCTCAACCCGCTTGGCTGACGGCACCATAAAAATCACAGCAGAAGCAGAGAGCATCATGGCGCATTAGCAGAACGGGCAAACGGCCTGCGATGAGACACACTTTAGAGTAAAACCGGCGGCAGCGCTCCATCACTCCTCCTCAGCAACAGTGCATGATCCTTCTCAAGCTGTCAGAGAATGGGAGAGAAGCCCAGAAATTCAAAAAATTACCCACATACCTGTTGCGTTTTTGGATTCTCTCAAAATCTCTGGCACCTCTTAAAGGAACAGTACACTCAAAAATTCAAATTGTGTTATTTAGGGTGTTTACACGGCAACAGTGTCCTAAAAACGGAAACGTTTTTCCTTCGCTTTTTATTGAAAAGTTTCACGTACACACGACAACAATCCCTGTTCACACGGATCCGAGAAAAAAAAGACTAAAAAGACTGTATTATACATGCCAGGACAGTAGTTGGCACTTTGTTGTTATGGTTGTCAAGTACTCACGAATGCCTATAGACTGATGCATTCAATTGATTAAAAGTGACAGTATGGACTTTTACATTGTTACAGAAATGTTTTTTCATTTTTTAAATAAATGCTGTTCTTTTGAACTTTCTATTCATCAAATAATCCTAAAAAATTACAGTTTCCACCAAAATATTAAGCATCATAACTGTTTTCAACATTGATAATAAGAAATGATTCTCGAGCACCAAAACATCAGAATGATTTCTGAAGGATCATGTGACACTTAAGAAAATTCAGCTTTGCCATCACAGGAATAAATAGCATTTCAAAATATATTAAAATACTAAATTTAAATGTAAATAATATTTCACAATATTGCTGTTTTTATTGTCTTTTGGATCAAATAAATGCAGCCTTGGTGAACATAAGTATAAATGAAAAGAGTATGAGTGAGAGTAAATTACAATATAATATTGTTGGATGATTTTTGGCCCTTCAAAAGTTTGTACACCTCTGGTTTAAACCATAAAGAGGAATAGACGAATGATTTAATTTGAACTTTCTGAGAATACACAAACCCCTCTTGACTTATGTAACTTCATACGAGTAATCTAGAGGAGTGCACTCCAAAAAAAAATAAAAAAAATAAAAAAATAAACCGCAAGGTTATGAACCTTAAAAGCACCAAAGGCACTGGAGTGTTAAGTGCTCCACTTTTGCAATAAGTCAGTAAACCCCCTTTGAGCAACCTCTCTTTTTCAATCACTTTCTCTGAGGCCCCCTGGGAAGTCTAATAGTCGGCATTATCAAATCACATAATCAAACAAACAAGGGAAACATCACGATTATGTATACTGGACGCTCTGCTAATGCCCTCTTGCCTCTGTAGTTTCTCTTTCTTTCTGTCTCTGTGCAGGCAGAACAAGAACACTGATTACTTCTCTCAGCTGGGGGAATGCAGGACTAAAGCTCATTGCTGCTGCATTAATCAAAGTTCTGTATGGATTTCTCTCAAAACCGCAGGCCTACACGTTTGCAGGGTGATGCTTTGGGCGAGTGCATATACTGTGAGCATAGGAGGTTTTATATTGGCAGTGTTGATGGTTCTTGCTCTATTATGATCTCGCACATCCTTTCTCACTGTATTATTCGCCAGTAAGAAATTGTAGCCTATGCAAATCTGTGGCTTTTTTAGGTAAAAAAGATAATTGCGACTTTTTATCTCACAATTCTTCATTTTGTGTTCTCGCAGTTGAGTTTACAATACGCAGTTCAGACTTTTTTTCTCAGAATTGTGTGCAATTGTGAGTTATTAAGTCAGAATTGTGTGATATAAACTCGCAATTCTGAGAAAACTTTTTTTTTTTTACCTCAGAACTGGACTTTATGACTTACAAATGAAAGTTTATATCTTTTCTACGCAATTGCGACTTTATATCTCGTAATTCTGACTTTATGACTCACAATTGCGAGTTAATATCACACAATTCTGAGAAAAGAAGTCAGAATTGCGAGATGTAAACTTGCAAATGCGAGAAAAAATATTAGAATTGTGAGATAAAAAGTCACAATTACCTTTTTTATTTTTTCATTTCATTAATATTTTGAATTAGTTTTTGTTGTTATATTTGCCATTTTCATTTTAGTTAAAGTTTTAGTAATTTTGTTGTGTGTTCTTTTAAAAAAATATTTAGGCTATGTAGTTTATATAGACAAGTTATCACGTCTGGTCTTAGACAAGACACAGTTTTCAACTAAAAATGGAAAACTTTTGATGCGTTTGGCCATTCATTTACACGACAACTGCGTTTTAGGGGCCTGAAAATGCAAACTTTTGAAAACGGGTTTTTAAAGTGCAAGTTTTTGAAAACAATACCATTATTGGGATCACAAAAACGAGAATTTGTGGACATGCTGACATCGTGCACATGCGTATTACGTGTTCAGTCTATAGGCGCATACATTTCTTTACAAAGTGACATTGCCAAGCACTGGCCTGGCATCAGAATACAGAGGTTTTAGTCATTTTTGCGGATCTGTGTGAACAGGGATCATTTTAAAAATGTTGTTGTGTGTACGTGAAAAATACAAAGGAAAACCTTTTCCATTTTTAGTGCATCGTTGTCGTATAAAGCCCAAAAGTCCATGAAAACGAAACAGACACCAAACTGAACGTTATACAGTTTTAGTTATTTCAATACAGAAATGAAATGTTGCCTTGAGAAAAGTTGCCTTGGCAACTATAGCTGAAATAAAATAAGATTAGGCTATGTTTTTAGAAATATTTCCTTAAAAACGGTGACTCTTAAGGCAGCTAACCATTAATAGCCACCAAACTGTGTCATGTGTCTTCAAAAAACAGAATAATTTTCCCTATCTTGTTGTCAAGGCTCCTGTGGTGCTTGATGACTAATGTATGTAAATGCACTCAACAGAAAAATAAATTACAGACTCTGTGTTCATGAGATGTCTACCTTTCCAAAGATAGTCGCTTCCTTGAATCTTCAGACAGAGTCATACCCTCTCTAATAATCTTAAACTTGTCAAAGCTGGATGCTTCTCTAATTATCCTGGGAGAAATTATCTGCACTCGTCTCTTACACAAGATGATTATTATTAAAGTGTATTGGAATATAATTTTTTGCATACCCTCCACTTTTTCACAAATTAAATATCGCAAACAGAATCTGTGATCCAATTGTGATCATTCACTCAGCCTTATCAAAGGTTGCATTTTAGCTTTTGTTATGAAGGGGAGTGGGGATGATTTTGAGGTGGAGTTATTATAAAGTTATTATTGATGCTATTATGTTAAGTCTGTCGGGAGAAAAACAACCCTATATTCTTCCATTTAAATGGTTTGAGGAACAAGAATGTTTTTCCACCCCCACAGACTCTACACAACGAGAAACCTGAAGATACACACAGACAGCCAATTATAGCAAGTTCAACCAAAGCCTAATGATTGTTGTATTGTCTTATTATCTCTGACAGTTAGGCTAGATCTTTCAAATAATTATCTACAATACTCAGTTCAATTATAGATCGTCTTGATAAGTACAATATATTGATTTAATGGCATAAGAAAGAATCTTCCTCTATTATTTTGAGCTGTCCGTGGTGCTGAAATGCTCCCAGGTTGGCAACCAGAAAAAAAAATCTAAATTTTGTACATTTGCTTTTTGTTGTTGTTGTTGTTAATCATTTTCGAAAAGAAATATGTTGTGAATGTAAAGATGATTGCGTCATTAGGCAAATCAAGGCCAAAAATCATAAAATGACAGTCTTTTTAGTTTTCAAACAGTGCATATTGTCCTTTTAATGTTAATTAGCTTTCCAATATTTAAAGCTTGGAGATGTCCATTAACAGCCAACTATCATTCCCTCCAGAATAATGATGTACTCTATTCAAAATACAATCATTTAATATATTATTACGATGACAGTGGATTTAAAGTGCCCCATTATGTTATTTTAAAGGTTCCTAATTTTGTTTTGAAGGACTGTATTTCTTAAGAGTCTGAAAATGGTTTAATCAAGGGTCCTGTTGCTCTGAACCCCTCCTTTCCGAGAGCCTAATCTGCTCTGATTGGTCGGATGGCCCAATCTGTTGTGATTGGTCTTTTAGTGCGTGTTGGAAAAGAAACGCCCATTACCATATCTGAATTTTAGCTCTGGAGGCTTCCTCAGCACTTGATACACAGTGATACGAACAGTAACAATGGTGACGGTTATACCGTATCAATTCAAGCCCGAGTCCTCATCCTTTGGAAGTGCATGCAAAGTGGATTTGCTTTCGCAGCGCAGAAAACAGCATCTTCTCGACATGTCGACAACACGAACCAAACTCTCCAAGCCTAAGCTGAAACTACAGTGTTTGAGGGTCGAAGTAGATGTCGTTCGCAACTTCGCAGGCAGCTAATGAAGTGGCATTATGCAAATTTGTTACATTGTTAAGTAGGTATGTAACAGGAAGTGAGACTGGAATTACTGACGACTCGTTTCGGCAGTTCAGAATCGATTCTGTCTTTTAGGAGACAATAACTTTATTTGTTGTGCACTTGATCATTGATCATTGAAACTTTGCAGACCATTTACATTCACAAACATAGCTATAATACACTGCATGAAAGGTAATATTCACATAATAGAGGCACTTTAAATGAAGCAGGTGAGGTATCATATCTTGCATTATTGATATCAAGTATTATGAGCTTCTAAGTTGTTATTTGCACATATCTTGGTTACTATACTTTGACATCCAATGCTTATGGATTGCAGTTGGTCACTTTTATGCCTGAATTTTGTTTGTAATACTGTTTTGTTTTGTTTTTTACTTTGTTTATTAGCTTTTCGCCTTTATTTGGTAGATCAGTGGAGAAGCAAACAGGGAGAACAGAAGTGGGACATGACCCAGACCGAGCGCGACCACAGGCTCCACAAGCTCCAACAGTGCTTCATATGTCAGGAGCAATGCATTACCTTCTGCACCACAGCTCAAACTATGAGCTTATTTAGAGTAAGGGACACCAAGGGAGTATTGTAACAGGTTTAGTAGTATTTTCTTGCACTTTCAATTAGGATCCAAATGCCACAAAACCTGACATTACACTTTAATTAAAAGCTTAGAGTGTCTCGTAGTCAAAAGCAAAAATGAAGAAATGCCGAGCACTGAAAGCCCTATTCTGGCAAAACCCTGGATTTTTTTTCAGGCAATACTGGTAAAGTAGGACACAAAGCAGGAAACTTTTTTTTTAAGGCTTGTACTTAAATATAGTTTGAGTGTTTATTGCCAATATATGCTTGCATAAATGTTGAAATATTCACTTGTCAAATCAACTTAAAGGGGTGGTATAATGCCCTTTCACAAGATGTAAAATAAGTCTTTGATGTCCCCAGAGTGTGCATGTGAAGTTTTAGCTCAAAATACCCCACAGATATTTTTTATACAGCATGTTGAAATTGTCACTTTTTGAGGGTGAGCCAAAACGCACCGTTTTTGTGTCTGTCCCTTTAAATGCAAATGAGCTGCTGCTCCCAGCACAGAGGGCGGAGCTACAACAGCTTGTGTCCTGAAAATTTCAAAAACTTTTAGCCTTTTATGTTCAAACTAGAGACAGACAAAGATGGAGAGACTCAAGAAGTGACAACATGTAGACAACATTTCTGAATGGTTTCTGAAATGTGTGAAGCTGATCTTCTAGTCATTGATTAGCATATTCTGTCATGATAATCCAAAAATCGCGTTCCCTCAAACAGCAACATTATACACTAACTAACGTAAGAAACGTGAAATCATAATCAACCACCCCTTTAAATGAAAAAATAAGTAGGCTACCCTTAAAATATTCATTATTATGAAACATTTCCTATAGCCCCCTTCACATCTCCCTTCTCTGATTTAAAAACATCTTGCTCATTGTCTTAATCATCCTTTCTTTTATAACATTAAATGATCTTTTACATTAAGGTTTTACCTCAGATCTTTGTCATTTACCTTACCAGTGCCTTCCCCGCCAGTGGTTGTGAATTGAGCACAGCCACATCCCCTGTGACATTATCAACATAGGAAAGCAACTTATTTGCTTCCAAAAGCTCTATTTAGTAATTACTTTGACCATTTAAGGAAACTCATATGGATATAATGGGAATGGAGCCTAACTCTCCCACTTTACTAGGGCTGTCAATTTTGATTTATCGTGATTAATCACATCTAACATAAAAGTTTGTTTATATAATATATCTATATGTGTAGCCTATATTCACATATATTATATAAACTTTTTTTTGTTAGATTTTTCGCGATTAATCGAATTGACAGCACTACACTTTACCCACCTATTTCTACATTTGCCCAATTTTAGTTGCTTTTGAATGAAAGATCAGTCAGATAGACCCAATATGAGGCTCTCATCCAATGAACCCACTGACTCTCTCTCTCTCTCTCTCTATGAGCAAGTTGCAACAGGAACTCAACTTCTTAAAGCTCATCTCAGAGGAACCCGCATCACAAAGCAGTGCAATAATTCAGCGCTGACCACAGAGCGACGGAACGGATATCTGGATGTGTTTTGCGATGAGTCCGGATCTAATCTGCCCGGCCAAGCCTTACGTTATGATCTATGGGACGAGGACGGACACAATTGACGTCAAACATTAAGAAAATCGGCACTGCAAATGGGTTTTCAAAGTCCTGCACTATTTGTTATATCAGGTAGTTTATGAAGCTGTAATTTCCCAGTTTAGTACAATGAGGAAACGCAAGGCTTGTATTTCCTTTATGTCTTCAATTTTTACGGTCCAACTGACCTTTATGTAACTATGATCTAACTAAAGGCGCTGTGTTCTTGTTCTGTGCCGGATCAGACTTTGCCTGCGAGCATCACCCGTTTAAAGCACCTGAAGGACTCATTCAGCGGCTACAGCATCACCAATGGCGTGATCCTCCAGTTCATAGTCACTGCAATGGATGATAAATCCAACAAACTCCTTTTAGTTCCTGTTTTGACCGTTTTATTTGTCATGATCGGCTATCAGTACATCTGTCCAGCGGGGAGCACGTCCTGTCGGTTTGGGAATGGAGAGAGTTTTCCCTTCTCCAAATATCCCAGAGAGCCTCCGGATACGGACGAGGACGGTTCGTTTAGATTCCAGTCCAAATTCAACTTCACGCGCGAAGACCTCGAACGCCACGTGGATTTCGACATCAAGGGAAACGACGTGATCGTGTTCCTCCACATCCAAAAGACCGGAGGAACGACGTTCGGGAGACACCTGGTGCGGAACATCCACCTGGAACGCCCGTGCGACTGCCGCTCCGGCCAGAAGAAATGCACTTGCCACCGTCCCGGGAAAGCGGAGTCGTGGCTCTTCTCGCGCTTCTCCACGGGCTGGAGTTGCGGTTTGCACGCGGACTGGACCGAGCTCACGACCTGTGTTCCTGCTGTGATGAATAAAAAGCAAAAGAAAGATGCGCCATTGAACAGGCGGTAAGTAGCTCACAATAAAAGAGAACAAACGAAATAAAAGTTCATTTGGTGACACTTTAAAATAACTTTCAGCACCAGTAAAACATCAGAAGTTCAGGAGCTGTGTGTAACACTTGCTTTAACTCTAGTACCTTTATACATTCAAACTTTTATAAAACACATATCGGCCACCATATCGGTATTGACTGATCTATGTTCATTTTTAATGTTATTGTTATGGGCCTGATAAGACAATTTGGCCGATACAGCTGAGACACTTCAGATGTGCACTGTTCGCCATGATGTTTTTGAATAGCTTGAAATATGATTGGAATCACTTCAGAAAGGAAAATACAGTTGAGCAAGTAAAAAATTAAATAATTAAATATTATGGCAGAGCAAGTCAGTCATATAGGCTACAATTTGGATTTAGATTTGTCAGCCAATATATTGGTTATCGACTTTCAAATATAAACAATTATCGGTTATCAGCCAAAATGTTCATATCGGTGCAACTTTTGTCTGCTACAAATTGAAATATTATTATAATAAGGACAAACAACGCTAGTGTTACAACTTACCCCACTACTGGAGTGAGTTGTAACACCAATGTAAAACAAAGATTTTTAACATTTTGTTCATGGATTTATTGGGGTAATCAAAATTTAGCCTACCAGAATTCTATGGTCACTTCAATCAAGAGGGTTAATGTAATATAGTGATTTTACCCCTTTAACTCATTTCTAACTGGTTAAACTGATGGTGTTACAATTCGCCCTCATGTTACAAAACTCAAATATGAATATAGGGCCGTAGTTGAATAACATTTGCAGCTGATTTGAAAAAACTATGCATATGTAAAATTGTAAGTTGTTATAAAGTAGTGTTATATCTGCATAGTGTGGAAGCTAAGTGTTGGTGACAGAGAATATATCTTATTTTTTTTGTCAGTGCTTTGCAATATTTTTGCTAGTGTCATGAGTTTGGATTCTTCACAGTCTAAAAATGATCCACATCTGTGAATATCAGCTCCCTGCAGTGCATGGGCCATTCTGAGTCGTACAGTTTTGAATATGTGTGCGACTGAGTGCGAGACAGCTGTAAATATGTTGCACAACTGCTTATGTCAAACTAAACTAAAAGGGAATGAAATGTCTAATGTATGTTTTGTACATTAATAAGGATTAAAGGGACATTCACCCCAAAATGAAAACTCTGTTACCATGTACTTAGAGAACAGTGAAATTCAGTGTGGTCCAATGTAATTTGGAAAATTTCTTCTTTTGTTTTCCACAGGCAAGAATGCCAAATTATGAATTTGGGTGAACTGTTCCTTTTAAGACTTGTTCATTGATCACAGTGAGACAGATTCGTCTTGATGGGCAGGGCCGCTAAACATTTAGGTTGCCTGACCTATTACATGCTAATAAATCCAGTGGGCTGTGGGATACACACCTATTTTTATGTGTTTTGCAGCCACATGAATATTCCTTCTCATTACCCCACTCGTCTCAGTTGGCCTTGCAGAGCTTCCTCAAGCATGTTTATGATCGTCTTCTAAAGGGTCTCTTTACCACAGAACATAAATCGATACTCTCAGCATAGCAAGTCAAAGGTGTTGATCGACTGCACAGGGCTTGTACACTCTTTCTCTCTCTTTAATTATAATGTTATTATGGGCAAGAACAGCCAAAGTACTGCATTATCAACTGCACGTGATCTGTGGCACCCTGTTAAGATCTTGTTTTGAGTTGATTAAATCATTTTTCATTAGTTGCTTCGGCTAAAAAAATGTGCTTGTAGAAATGTTGTAATGCAAAGTGCAGAAGGCAGTGGAACACTATGTATTGCACCGCAGCTTCTCAATTTTCTGCATGCAACAATGGATGTGGTTTCAATTACACGATCGTGTTACGTTGAGAGGTCTACGGCAGACAATAGTGAAAAAAAATCCCATCTGCTTCCACGATTCAGAATATTAATCCCCTCCCCACACATGCACACACACACACACACACTGAATCTCTCATCTTCTAAATCCTCCGTTCGTTCGCGATGCCTCGTCAAGCAGGCACTCCAGCATTCAAGCGGATAAAGGCAAAACGAGATGTGATAGACCAAGAGAGATAGCTCCGAGATCCAACTTAAGGCATCTTTTTATTGAGTACTTTGTGAAGACAAGTGCTTCTGAAATACACTTCCCCTATAATTATGTATTATTGTGTTGGCATTTGAGATACTGTGTTGTAAGTAAAGATGCAGGACTGCTGAAAGCATGTTCACGCGTGCATTCACTGGAGAAGACATGACCTGTGAGGTGCAGATTACTGTGTGTGTGAGATTGGCCCTTGTGTGTGTATATTCAAAAGACAGCATAAGGCATCAGGCATGTTTGGAAATGGAGCACTACAGGCATTACATTAGCAATGCATGAAGGAGTGCAGCATGTCCTATATACTTTATAGAGACTGCTTGGTATTCTCACAATAGAATCATGTTTTGTTGGTGTCTCCCATTAATATAGCTGCTTCTGCGATATTTAGAAGTCTTGCTGCATTGTCAATTTGTGTTATTTCCTTCTTTAATATCCCTAAGGAACCAGTGAGAACTTGACAAGAATGCAACAAAGAAAGGAACCTTAAAGCATTAGTTAAATAAGAGTATGTTTACACGAAAACGATGTACTAAAAAGTTTTTCCTTTGCGCTTTTTGCGAATAGATGACAACGTTGTTAAAACAATCCCCGTTCACATGGATCTGCGAAAACGACTAAAAACGCTGTATAATGCATGCCAGGCCAGTAGATGGCAATGTCACTTTGTAAAGAAACACTACACGCCTATAGACTGAACATGTAATACACATGCTCAAATTTTGTAGTTTACACAGAGACAATAACATTATTGTTTTCAAAAACGTGCACTTTGAATCCCGTTTTCAAAAGTTAGCATTTTCAGGCCCCCAAAACACTTGTCGTGTAACTGAACGTCCAAAATGCATAACAAGTTTTCCGTTTGTAGTTGAAAATGGTGTCGTGTAAACGATTCTGCCACCATTTATACATCCTCATGTCATTCCTTCTTCATGTCAGAAACCTTCTATGGAACACAAAGATGTTTTGAAAAATGTTCATACCGATTTAAATCAGTGGAGTCATTTTTATTAAAGGGTGCAAAACATCAGCTGTTTAATTATTAGTCAATTATAACAGAATTTCAATATTGACAACTCTCGGAATAGTCTTGGCATGTTAACTCTTTCCCCGCTAGCATTTTATTTTTAAGTTGCCAGCCAGCACCAGCATTTGTGACAATGTTTTGTTTGTTATGTGAATATAACAGTGAAAATAATCAAATAAAATAAAAAAAAACATTTAAAACACAAAGCTGAGAAATGAAAGACGTGTTTTGTCAAAGACTTAATCTGGATCAGATTTAGAATAAAGATCAAAAAATGAATTCTTGTAGAACAAGTCCATCAACACCCCCAAAGCTTGCTCAGTCGTGTACCTCTTCATGCGTTCGATATTTCATTCGGTAACGTTAGGCGGTTTTGATTTTATGCCGTTAAATGTGTGCTGATCAGGTTAGCTTACTTGTGCATAAACAACTTGTGTCTGCTCCTTCTGGTTGATGCAGATCTTCGTCTTCGCTTGTTTGTGGATCCAGAGATGCTGTACTATTTCAGAAGACCCGTAACAGCGCCCCCTTGGGGTGAGGGGGCGTCGCCAGACTATCCTTCCAAGTGCATAGGCTTTCTAGCATTAATATTAGGCAACATTTTAGTTAAGGACAGTCTGTTTCACAGTCACATTTTGATTGGCACATTTGATGCACAAACTTCCCGTGAAAGGTATGATGATTTTCTTTTTTTTTCATGTTTAGAGGGTGTGGTAGATTTTTCTCTAAACCTAACTATCTGGGTCTCGTCTACAAATCGACGTCCCCATTAGGTGGTCCTTATTTTTAAAGTATCCAATTGTCATGCTCTTAACCCTTCAAATTGTTCCTTTATATAAGAAAATACAGCATGCCCATTTTTATGGCAGTAACATAATAATTACTGGTAGCTCAATAGCTTTAAACTTTCTGAGATTTTGATGATTTTCGTAAAAACAGATCATTTGATTTGGTATTGTACCTGGCTAGTAAAATTCCAAAAAAATCTCCATAAAAGCATCTAATGCACCATATATTCCTAAATATGTATTTTAGATACATATCTCAGTTTACTTATTGTAGAAACTAAATCCAAATTAATCCATCCATGACCCGGTTTAGCAGATTTACCTTTCCTGGTGGAATCAATACATATTTCTATTGATGATCACCTTGGTTATTGTTTGGGTTTAGAGCACATTTTTTGGTTTAAAAAATTACATTACGTTCCTTGAAATTGACCCGGAACTTTGGCCGAATCAAGCAGATTATCAGGAGGCACAGGCAACCATGCAATGAAAGTAGTCAATGATCACGCCGAGAGAGGAGTGGCTCTGATTCAAGAATACAATGGCTATCTCACACACTCTGAAGAACAGTTGCAGTTTCTCCTTCATGTGGTGGAAGATCACCGACGGAAAAAGTCAACACTGGCTGCTGAGCATCAGAAATGAGGGATTGTTGAAAACTTTGTGCTTTTTTGAGATTGTTGTCATTGTTGTCATGTCAGTGTTGCTCTGATTTCAATAAAATGTAGTTCATTTGCAGCAGCTTTTAATATTACTTGCATATCACAATAATGCCGCACAGCTAGGCAATCTTCCACATGATTGAGCTACCTCTAAATATCTTTTTTTTTTTTGTCAACATTTTTGCATATTTCTAATTTTGAAGTTAAAAGGAACAGTTTAAAAGGTTAAGACACTAACATTTTGCACAAAAAAAAATTGGACTTGATAAGGACCACCCTAGTCCCCATTCAATAATAGTCACCTAACTAACTTGTTCCGCTAAACTAGCTTACTTCCTAAACTAGCTTCCTGCGCAGGAATAAATCGACAAAAAGACTTAAGCAAATGTCCTTTAAATGCTTTAATCACGGCCAGGAGATCTTCCCGAGCAGTTCTCAGGAAATCTCTCCTAAGAAGCAAGGCCGGAGGATCTCAGACAAATCCCACTGAGAATCCCACCCGAAAACACAGATACAACAGTTTTTATAGAATCGAGAAAACAAATAAGACTAACATGTTACCTTCAATATGATTGGTTCAATTGGTTCAAAAGCCCCAACCTTTTCCCTCTGTCACTGGCACAAGCAAACTCTGTTTTTGTGATTACTTATTACAATGTTTGAGAACTAGTCACCTGTCTAGTTTCACTTCCCAAATTGTTATTTATACACACACACACACATTCAAAGTCACAAGTTTTCCCCAAAGAGTTTGGAAACATTTAAAAGCATATGAATGTCGTTCCTGCAAGAAAAACAAATGTTAATTAACTAATTAAAGTTGATTAATTAAAAAATCCATCACAAGGGCTAGTTAGCCGAGTTGTTATTGTTTGTCACCGGTTACAGTTAAGCCTGTTCTAACTTACCATAAAAGGATGCACCTCTTAAACGGGTCGCAATAAGTGTGTGTTACGTGTTATGAAACGTGTTTATTTCATGGATATTGATGAGTTGAATTGATGAGTGCTCTGCCATCTGTATTTGCTCAGTAGCTTTCAGTTTAATAGTTGTAGTATGTCAATGGCAGGGAAAAAGTTCATAGATATGACAATGCTAATGTGTTTGGTCTCGGTGGACTATATACGATTCACATGCTGCTACTGATAATACATACACAGTCAGACACACTGCCGTGAGCATGTAAGATGTAAATCCCTTAGCAGATCTAGGCAAGTGGAGCTGGGGGAGGTGGAGGGTTTCAGAGGAAGAGTGAAAACCGAACCAGACTATTTAAATGTTGAGCTAGCAATCTCATTGGCTGCTGAATCAGCAGAGGCACAGTTTCATGACTGAACTAAATGTATACCACCATCTCTTTCTCTACCCCCTTCCTTCCATTTGTGCTAAATCCATTCTACTATCAATCTTGTCTTTAAGCCCCTGTTGTCGTCAGACACTAATCAGAGTCAGCCATCGCTTCCAGCAAGGTATTCTTGAGATGTTTGTAATCTTCGGATTCCTTCAGAAAGATTAGTGCAAGCGAGAGCGGCAATCTCATCATCTGAGTGAGAGATTACCATCCAGATTTATGCAAAGTCTCTGTCTTGCTACCAGTTGTGTGTCCTCCCGCTGCTCCGGGGATCGCTGCCATCAGCTCCCGTGGTTCTATTCTTAATGTGTTTTTTTATGTCGTGCCCTTTCATCTCTTGAGGATTCAGAGAAAGAGAGGTGTATAATGAAAATTAGGCTGAGATGATACCCATCACTGGCACCAGCACTCCAGAACTGTTTTCAATATGCAAGCATGTCGATTTGTAATACTTAAATGTTTCCAGTTTTATTCAGCAGAAAATTTTATTTCGCAAGCACATTTATTTCAATCAGTTCTCAGTAACGTTTCCTTTAAGTATCAAACTTTGTCTCTGACATGTCTGACGAAATGAATACCTTTCTCTTTGAGTTACCAGTTCTTGGGGAGTTGCTGCTGGGGGTCTCTGGCTGGCTGACAGGCTAAAGGACTTTAAACTGACTCTCAGCTGTTTAAGTAGGGGAATGGATAATTGGACTGTGCCATGTTTTCCCATATCATGGGGGTGGCAGAGTATTCCATTTTTGAGTTGTGTTCTTTTCTTTGTTAGTTATATTTTGTTGTTATGATTATTTAATTGATTTATCTTTGGTTCATATCAGGTAGCGTTGGTTTAACATGTGTTGTAGTTATTGTGGTTTGTTTATATATTATGTGTTTTGTTTACCCCCTTTTGTGTCAGAATGGCCTGATCAGCCACTATATACAGTAAGTTTTCCCCATGTCTCAGTCTAGTAGGTCTGTTTTGTTTGTCCTGGGCTACGTTCAGCCCCGACAAAACGTTGCACAACGTTTTTTAAACAGAAACGGTGATGCGTTGAACACACTGTTCTGATGACGCAAGAGTTGCAACTATGGCAGCTGAGAAGGCCATTCTTCGAGTTCACTTTAATACCGCGTGCTTTATATACATGTTGCTGCTGATTGGACTGCAGTTCTGACACACCCACCAAACAATAGAAAACGTATCTCAAACCCCGTTGCACACCGGTGCATGCCGTTTCCAGGAAACATGACGTTCAACCCGGAAACCGTAGCAAAACGTTGCTTTTGAACTTGAACGTGCCCCAGGTTTGAGTTGTTCAGCCTATGTTAAGGTTATGTTATCTGAGTTAAGTTCTGTTTAGTTGACCTCTTTTATGGGCCCAGAACTTTCTGTTATTCTATAAAAAAATTTTTTTTTTTTTTTTTTGTAAATATAAACCTATATTTTCTTGGAAACCTATTTTCTGACTCCTCATGCCTGCCAGCTTGGTCTCTCACACTCACCAAGGCTGCAACTATTTGATCAAAAATACAGTAAAAACTTTTTTATTATTAAAATATCAGTGTTCTTTTTGAATATATTTTGTAATTTATTCCTGTGATGCAAAGCTTAATTTTCAGCATCATTACTCCAATCTTCAGTGTCACATGATCCTTCAGAAATCATTCTGATATGCTGATTTGCTGCTCAAGAAATAGATATAAATGATGATACATCTTGATAAAAAAAAAAACGTAATAATTAATAGTCTTTCCTGGATATAAGTATTCATTTCTTTATAAAAAAAATGTACTCACCCCAAAATTTTGAACAGAAAAAAATAGCAGTTGTTGATGTATTGTATGAATGTAGAGCTACAGTATGCCATGTATGTATAGCATTGTTCAGGTAACTTGGTCTTGAGAAGGTATGGCTGGTCTAGGTAATGAGAATTAGTACATTTACATTTTTGAGTTCATTTTTTGACTGCGCATATTTTCTTGGCACATCTGAGCATATTTTGAGATATTGTTGAAATCTCTCTAGCAGGAATTTGCATATTGCAGAGATCTTACTTTGATTCAGCTATCCTCATAATCATTCACAAAATGGCATGGGCAAAAAGAGTCTTTTCATTGTGCAAAGTGAAATATATTTATGATATGTATTTTATTTCAATGACTGGACACTAATGTCATCAGGCCGGTCTGAACGATTGTCCTTCTATCATTTGTGACAATAAAATAATATTGGACCGGTGGCACAGCGTACCTTTTAACACTTCGAGACGGATCATATATTGTAAAGTTTGAAACACACTGTGATGTGGCCACCAATCAACTTAAGAGCCAATGCAGAGAGATGCAGAGAGTGCAGTACATATAGAGCTTGATGCCAGAGGTGTGTTGAATCTGGTCCAAGAGCCTTTGGGGTTTGGTGCTGGAGCTCTTAAATGCTATCTAGTTTCAGAGTCCTTGGATATGCAAAGTCAGGAGCAAATATATGCATGAACACACTGCTCTCACACACACAACGCCTCTCTCACTCCCTTTGTTAAATTCTCCTTTTACTCCATTTCCAGTCTTGCATCCCCTGGGGTTTCCATCGTTTTCCAAGAATAGACTGCACTCAGGTCTGGGATCAGCAATGAGGCACAGTGTACGGGCTGCAGTGAAACTGATATGTGTGTACTACCTAGTCTCAGAGCCTAGGTCTCTCTCACTTTTTCTCTCTCTCTCACTTACACACACAGCTGGCTAGTTTTGCTTAAAGTTGTGGCCTCTTTTCCACTAAAAAAGCACATGCCTCTCTGCCACACTATCAAAAAGAAGAAGAAGGAAAAGAAATAGTAATAATAAAAATAATAGCTTTATTAATCAGTATTTTGTCTTGTTTTACAGTCAACAAAATATCTAAACATCCTTAAAACAAGATACAATAACTTAAGAAGCACAGTAATGCTAGTTTTCACAAAAAGTTATCTTAAATTCAGTTTATGTACCTTCGCATTGATGAAGTGTTTTCAGTATTTAAGTTCAGATTTATGATTTAAAGCTGCAGTCAGTAACTTTTTTGGGTTAAAAATTATCCAAAATAATTTTTTGAGCAAGTACATAACCAGCCAGTGTTCAGAACTATCTGCTTGCCTTAGCTCGATTCAAAACGGTAAGCTTGTAATAATGTTTTTAATTCCAGCGGTACTGGTGGATTTCCGCGGGAAATTCGAGCATATCTTTGCGTCATTACGTCACATCTGTACACATAAAGAAGGAGTCTCGGCTAGTAGGCTATATTGCGTGAGGATGTTGGAGGTGGAGATTTATAGCCTTTTCTCACAGCACTTGATATAATTAAACTTATCAATTTGATGGCGGATCCAGAAAGGTTTAAATGACAATCACCAGTGACAACTGGAGATTCACCCATTGTAAAATGCGAAAAACAAGGATAACATCGGAAGGGCATTAAATGTAGTTACGCAATGCTGATGTTGTTAACATTAACAATTAGAAAACAAAGTATCATTTGCATGGTTTGATGTGATATGATAAGCGAAGCGATCGTTAGATTTAATCAGCGCGATTTACTGCAATGCTTTTTTCCCCTTAGTTGGTCAGAACAAAAGTGGATGTTACTTGTTCAGATGACATTTTCCGGTGAAAATTCTTATGTTGGTCATATACTTCCAAAAAGTAGAATCTGTGATTGCGAATGCCAGTATCCACACCGCCGCGGCGACTGACAGCCGCACATTCTCCTAAAAGCATTGGATTCATCCACGCTGTGCCTTGCCGAGGCACAACCCACCTAAAGTTGATAATTCCACGAGTAACTGCAATTGCAGATTTCGAACAGAGATGGCGACAAAGAGGAAAAACTACGGACTGCAGCTTTAAGTACTAAGATTTAAATTGATCTAGGCCAAAATTATTTTCATTTTAGTGAATCCCTATGATATATCATCATTTAAAGCATTCACTCTCTGCTCATTGTGTGCATGTGAACATTATTATTTGCTGTCTATAACAGTAGTTTCTCGTGTTAGTGCCAGATGGAGCAGGAATCTCTCAGTGAGTGTTTGGCTCAGGCTTGTTTTTCTAATAGTATCACAGATCAAATTGGGCAGCAGAGAGAGTGTCAGCATCTTTGTGCAGTTTTTATAGTTGAGTGTCAGTCGGGAATCCAGTGCCAACCAGTTGGCATCAGCCATGAGAAATCACTTCCTTTGCAGGCCTATTTATCAGAGAGACAGAAAGACACGGTTTTATACGTGTGTAGGTGGATAGGAGACAGACAGGGAGAGCGAGGGAGGGAGACAAGAGAAACTGATTGTGTGAGAATATATGTTTTGTAGCTTGCCGTAGTTGTATGTTGTACATGCTCCTGTCCAAAGAACATCCTTCATCGGTTGCTTACTAAAGGGATCATATCATAAGAAATCAAAATACTGCACTCTAAAAAATGCTGGGCTGTTTCAACCCATGTTTGGGTCAAATATGGACAAACCCAACTATAGGGTTTAAAAATGTAAAGTCCCCCTGTAGTCAATCATTTTATCCCTCAAAACTCATCTTTGATCACCAAAATGATTTTTTTTTTTTTTTTCATGACCTTGAAAATGTTTTCTTCGAAAAAAAATTCTTCATGCCTTAAAATAGCTTGAATGTAACTCTACATCCTTGCCTTATTTAGTATACGCGGTTCTATGAATATGCAAATTAGCCCCGCCTCCACTCACTCACAGCAGCTCAGAGATCCGCTCGTTGACGATCACACATTGATGTGATTGGCTACAAGGTAGTTTGTGACGTCAGAAACCCCAGTGGTTTTTGAGACTGTCTTTTTTTCACTGCAGTTTTAAAGAGAAAATACTCAGCAATGGTGTTGACTTATGAATTTGAATATGGTTTGTCTTAAACCATATTAAAAACACCACATAGGCATATAAACAACATTAAAAATTAGATTTTCACCACAGGGGGACTTTAAAGGGGTCATCGGATACAAAATTCACTTTTATATGGTGTTTGCATATAAATGTTAGTCTGGCCAGCCAGACCCACATCAAGATGTTGGTTCTGGGAACTCACCTTTGGCAGGGCTCAATCCGAGGGGCGGGATAAACGGTTGCCTTTCAAATTCCCTCTGCACGCAATAGGATAGCGCTACAACCAACCAGAGCGTTTTCCCACCAGCGGAGCTAGTTGATAGATTAAACTTTTGCCGTATCCAGTCGGCAAAACTACGAACACATCTTCCTTTTTTTAAGAATGACTTAAGTGCCGTTTTTTGTTGCTGCTTTATGTGTCTTGTGTGACACCCCCATGGAAGAGAGGGGTGGGGTGAGCAGTTGCTCATTATCATTTAAAGAGACCGAAACGGGTCGCTGTGAACAGAGCTGTTTTTGAGGAGGTAAAAAGCGTGTTGTTTCACACAACCATTGAGGAATTTTAACCAAAGTATGTTACAAACTTTACATGAAGACCCTAAAGAATCATACCAACTTGTGGAAAATGGGCATCCGATAACCCCTTTAAACCAACGGTTGGGTTTGTCCATATTTGACCCAAACGTGCGTTGAAAGAACCCAGCATTTTTTAGAGTGTGTGTGTATTCAGAAAAGCGAGCATGAAACATACTCTAATTTTCAGAACTCAAAACTCTACAGTCAAGAAGTAACCTGCAGAAAATAACTTTTTCTGAACTTCTGCAACTTTGTGGTGTTACAGATAATAACACTGTGGGATAATAAGAAGCAGGATAGATACTATTATTCCTCAACTTCTCCAGAATTAATATGGAAAGTTTACCAAACTTTGGGCCAAATTGACTAAACAGGGAAAATTATTGTGAGAGCGCAATTCCAAAAACGCGCAGATGGAAGTGGAAAGTTCTGCGCGTGATCCACTGACGACGCACAAATTATACATACATGCATATACTGTATTTATACACTTTTTAATATACTTTTATCCAAGGATGCATTAAATGGATCAAAAGTAAAAAAAAACAAAAAAAAAAAACAAAGATTTTTAACAATTAAAATAGTTTACATTGTCAAAATATATAGTCAGTAGTTTGTCTGTTCAGGAAGCATCAAAATAAAGTGTTAGCAGATATTAATCAGACATTGTTAGGCTACTAATACATATTTTTAGCGTTAGTTGACATGTAGTTGACATGTACAAATTTTTTTACATTGATAACTTAAAAGGTAATGTAGTTTTGTTGTCCAAATGAACTAGACAGTTGAATGATTGATACTTTTAATCACGGTCCCTTCCTTTTTTATATATTTGTACCTGAATAAGTTCATATTTAAGTGCTCTTGTGTTGGCCCTTGTGTTTTGATTGTGACAGCTCCCCAGTGAGCGAATGCTGAAGTCCTGCAGCGATAACCGTTTCAAAACACAAGTAAATAAATAAGCAAGACATTATTAAACCAAACAAAGTCATGAAAGCATGAAGTGTCAAACGTCGGAGTGGAAATTTACATTCAAGCACAGACTGTTTACTTTGGGGCCCTGGTGGCATTGAACATGAGCATTTCATCGGTCACAGTGTGACAAGCACTTCAGTACAGCTCTCAGAGTCTCATGACGATACCTGAGCCAGAATAATTCATCCAGACAGTTATTTACTTCTCTAAACATCAGTGCAAACTTCAACCATGATCTGCACAATGTATAGGACGGATCAAAGGCTAGCATTTTCCTTAAAAGTCATCATGAAATCAAAATGGACAATTCTTATTTTTAATGGAAAACTGCAGTATTTATTATAAATGATTTATCCATGCACATCATTATTTTTTTTTAATTCATGTGCCCTCCTCGTAATCTTTAATGGAAATTAACTTCCCTTCCCTCTTGCAACGACATCTCATCTCATCTCTTCTCTGATGACGTGTTTACTGGCGTGAGGGCGGGGCAACCTGTCACTCACATGAGATAGCGAACAACAACCATCCAATCAATAGAGCGTATTAGTGCCCGCCCACTTTTTCGGTGGCGCTGGTTCCGGAAGTATTTTTTTCCATTAATTTTTCCCATAGGGATTTTAAAATAGTCTTTGTTAAAGAGTGATGAGCCCTGAACAAAGCCAATCAGCTACAAAGTGAATCACAACACTACAAACTTTGATTTGAAGCAAAAAAGTTTTTGAGAATCGGACAAGAAGACAAAGGTACAAGACTTTGTACTAAACGGTTTTAGTGGGGGAAAGAACTACAGTCTCATGAAGCATTGCGAACAGCATAATCAAATTAAAAGTAATATACAAATAGAATTATTTTTTTGTACAAATATTGATTATGTGTTTAAAAACAATACATTTTAAATTTATTGCAAAATATGCATATTTATACAAACATTTCAGTGTTTTGAGAGTGTACTGGTTCATGGGAGTGGGAGGAGCTAAACAGCTTTGGAGCGTGCTGATTTTTTGGACTCTCTGATTGGTGTAATTTTCTGTACAGCATCATGGGTAATGTAGTTTTTCACCGGGAATTCCCCTGTTAAACTCGATTATTTAAAAATAAGCTGAAATAATGCCGGCTGACGTCTTCAACAGAAGCGAATGCCATGGATTAACAACCTCGTAGCTCACAGTAGGTCTGTCTATAAAGGTTTAGAAGTTATCGTTCGAAATCAATTTCCTTATGGAGAAAATAAATGGAGTTTTTACTTCCGGAACCCGACTGTTGCACTCAGTCCCGAATGTTCCCCATGGACAAAATTTACATTTACATTTTGTTCTAGTTCCAGAAGCCGTTTCACTTTAATATATTTCACAATGGGGAAGAAAAGACTATCGCAACATCCGTTTCATGCCGACTTTCAAATCAGACATTTATCATTTTGCTTGGGCTTTGCCCCATTCTAGAATTTTTCAATTCTTATTTTTAATTTTTAAATAAAGTTTTTTTTAACCGGTTAGCTGTTATACCTGTGGTCAAAATGCTGACACATGTATATATTTTCCAAACACACAGGGACGCACATTACTTTGAGCTATAGCAAAGACAGTGTGCTTTTCCATGTGGATCACAGCGGGACGTCTCGTCTGCAGCTCATACGTAATGATAACAGATCAAAGCAAACCTCCTATCAAAGCCTTTTGTTACACAAATGAGCTAAATGAGTGAACAAGTGTTCCCCTTATCTGCCCTTTATCTTCTTATTTTAGCATGTGTTGGAACACATTTTTCTTTTGCAGTGTCTTATGTTCCCTCATTAGCTGCTCATTATCAAAAGGAATGGTAGCAATCTTTCCTATTTAAACCTGTATCTGTGGCGAACACTTTGTTATCTTATGAATAGGGGACACTTTATGACACATAGTTGCTTGTTAACAAACAGCAAATCACAAAACTAAAGCAGACAGATGCATCGTAAACAAGAAAGATAGCGGTCCATATTGAGTCAGTCTAAAGAAATGGTGCTATTAACTCATAATATTTCTGGAAAATGATTATTTTTTCCTTTTAGAAGGGATACTGTTGAAATTTCAGGCCCAAAGTACTGGAGCTGTAATTGTCATCGACATTATATTTTTGCCAGTGCTGTTACGATTAAAATGCTTTGGGTTTGAATGGGGTTGAGGATCAATGCAAACATGTCTAATAAACTTTAACTATTAAATGAAGGTCTCTGCATAACAGGGTTGAACAGAAAGTGCAGAGTCAAAGACCAAGATACATTTCTGTCAGTCCATTCAGAACATATTATTTGCATTTCAGAAATATTATAAATGAGATTTAATTATATTTTAATTTCAGTATATAAGCCAAATGTGTTTGAAATACATCTCTTATGCTCACCAAGACTGCATTTCTTTGAAACACAGTAAAAACAGTAATATTGTGAAATATTATTACAATTTAAAATAATAGTTTTCTATTTGAATATATATTAAAATGTAATTTATTCCTGTGATGGTAAAGCTGAATTTTCAGCATCATTTCTCCAGTCTTCAGTGTCACATGATCCTTCAGAAATCATTCTAATATGCTGATTTGATGCTTAATAAACATTTCTGATTATTATCAATGCAGTTTTGCTGCTTAATATTATGTGGAAACTTTGATAAAAGTTTTAAATCTTATTGACCCTAAAGTTGAATGGTAGTGTAGGCCTTACTGTGTAATTGGACATGCAAATGTGATGCTTGTTTTTCATCAGAATATACTTTAATAATAAAATTAATGTTTTATTATATAATGTATTTTGCTTTACACACTAAACTGATTGTCAGCTGTCAAACACTGTTGATTATATCAGTAATCAGTCATGGGGACTCAAATGTCACCTGTTAGGGGTAAAAGTTTAGGACCCAAGGACCAGATGTTTGAAAGAAGACCCGGAGTCAGAATTATAATAAATTGAAGAAAAGTTTTACTGAGGATAGTTTGCAGTTTCATCAGCAGAAGTCAGCTTCAAGTCTCACATCAAGATAATGTGTTCTTTCTCTCAAGGAGAGCAACACTTTAGTCTAACTGGAAAGTAAGGCTTTAACAAAGAAATGGTCCCTTAAACTATTGGCTTCAATGACCCCTATATGTTTTAACACGTTGAAGACCTTTCTCAAACACAAACCAAGTCCCTATTTCATTTCTGGAAGCCGGGCTGAATAAGCAAGCACTGTTACTGCATTCAGATATCAAATACAGATTAAAAAATATGAAAAGAACATCACACTGGTAACTTCTATAAGAAAGTAAAATCTCCAGAGAAGTCATTCAACTCATTTGATATTTAGAAGGAAAAATATTGATTAATACGTTGATTATAATCACTCATTACATAAACATTGAAGCAGCAGTGGATTCCAATCCACCCCCTTCAACCGTTTCCTGAGAATCCCTCAATCAGCTTTTCAGGAGTATCAGATCAGAGTGAATGTGGAATTATTCACCTAAAGCAGTCCGTGTAGCCTGTGATCTCGCGGCAAATTACAAATCTGTTGTTGCCTTGGAGGTTGAAGATTTGAAGTGTTGTTGGGACTGCAGGCTTGATTTCTTTTAGCCCTGATCCCTGGCAGTTGTATCGACTTTTGGCCTCTTTTAGATTAGTTTTAAACTGCTACTAAAGAAGCAACTAGTAAAGTCAGAGAAAAAGTGGCAGAGCTGTAATGCTGACATGGTGTCTGTCCATGTCAGTTCTCTCTGGAGTTTGCTAGTTGTGATGTACAGTAATTGCAACTTTTTATCTCACAATTCTGACTTTTTCCCTCACATTTGCAAGTTTATATATCACAATTCTGACTTTATAACTTGTAATTGTGAGTTTATATCTCTCAATTCTGAGAAGAAGAAAAACTGAATTGTTTTGTCTCAAGATGCACACCACAACAGTAGTTTTTTTCTAAGGCACATTTATAAAATCTACTTATGTCCTAATTGAACTAAGGTCTAATCCTGGCTTAATCTAAGCCCTGTCTGTGAAACCAGGCCTATAAATCACAATTGCAAACTTGTATCTTGTTATTTTGAAGTCAGAACTGTGAGATTTCTAATAATTATTTATTAGAAATAAACACAGAATTTGTTTTGAGTGGCTTGTTAAAGGGGTACTTCACCTCTGGAAAGATGAATGTGTATTTAAAATAGGTCATTTATGTAGAAGAAATGTGAAATTATTTTTGAATTTGGAGCTTTCTAGACTGAGAAAAGGCAGAAAATGTATTTTTGGCTTATGTGGATGAAAGACAACAACTCCCAGAATGCACTTGCTTCGCTGCCCTACGAGGCCACTCCCAAGCCACGCCTACCGGTAAGAGAGCGCAGTTGAAAACAACAAGGCTAGGCTACTAGTGAGACTCTGTGACGAGTTTGCCCGGGATTTCGAGATCGCCCAAAATGTCCGGGATTCGGCTTTTGCGTTCTACAGTCGCCATTCATTATGTTTACAGGACGAGGCTGAGGGCCGCGGGAGAACGGCGCGAGGCCGGTGGCGTGATTACTGAGACGCACCGGTCTCGTATCTCTCACGGAGAGCGGGAATTTTCTTAGCAATGTTAAAACACACATCAACCGATCACTTGTTTAGCGTTCATGTAAACACTACATTCAGATTCACCAATCAGAATGAATTCAGTTAGATTGAAACAAAAGGTGTGCATGTAAACAATGAATGGCGACTGCAGAAAGCAAAAGCCGAATCCCGGACATTTTGGACGATCTCGACGGCCGGACATGACCGGGAAAAAGAGGATAGTAACCCCTACTACTCAGCTTTCTCCACAGAACAAGAGCCTGCTAGCTTAGCTTCCAAAGAAAGACGGCTGATACTATGTGTACATTCAGTGAGTGTGATCCCACCTCCTATGGGCGGGTTGAAAACATGCGGGACAGCTCCTCCTACTGGCTGTAGTCTTTAGCCTCTGGCCAAAAAATCCTCCGATGACGCAAAATGACGATTTTTGCGTCATCGGAGGATTTTTTCCAGACAAAAAATACATAAATCTCTCGTCTCAGGGGGATATGAGGGTGGAAAGCACGGTAATTCGAAAATACTACAGGTTTTCTACTAATACAAAGCTTAATGCTAAATCCTGAAGTATCCCTTTAAGAACATTGCAGTCTGTTAAGGCAGACCCACACTAAAACATTTTTAAAATCTTATCAGATTTTCTAAATATGAGAGACCACAAACATGACGATAAAAAATCATAGATTTATTTTTGTCCCTACAGTATAGTGTGTGGAGTGCCACACTTATGTGACAATGAAAGCACACCACACACTAACAGATTGGCAGACAACGGGCAAGAAGACATGTCGATAATGTTTGGACTGCCGTCAGCTCGCCGTCTTCCGTCAGCTCGCTTTCTGATTTGGTATCGTTTGGTTCCTCGTCATAATCTACAGAGCGTGCGCGTTTGTCCTCGGGGTTCTCCCCACACAACAGGATTTCTGATCGTAAATACAGCATTTACGATTTGAGATCGATGTGGCCCCGACGTTCTTCCGAGAGATTCAATAACTCACACACATCCCACCACAGGAAAATCTGATACGATAATCTATAGAATCATCAAGATAATCGTGACTTTATAGGATTGTCGGAAGGGTAGAATTGAGCCCAAAATCGGCCTGATTATCTTAGTGTGCGGTGCCTTTAGTTGCTAAAGGTTGGATAAACAATAAAGAGATATTTTTCCCAATGTATTTCTGAACTAAAATGCTGAAGAATGTTCTTCCATCTCTTTTCCTTACAATGACGGGTATTAGTGATGTCTGTCAAGCTCCACAAAGGACCATAAACATTTGGAATGACATGAGGTTGAGAAAATAATGGCAAAATTTTCATTTCAGAACTAAAAATGTTAAAACTGACATTGGATGCTGTAAATTGATATGGTAAAATGTAAGGTTTACAGTGTGCCTGTAAAGTGTATAATGCTGTGTGCTCAAGTCAGCATGGCTCTAATTGGCTGCTAAGCAACTCTTGTTGGTGAATAGGTGACAGGCTGCCGTCAAGTTTGATTTACTATGCTGCAATTAACAATCACTATCTTGTCCTCCATGCGGTTTTGTGGAAAATGAATATGGTTAGATGTGTAGTGGAAATTGTTCTTGAGTTTGTTGGGTTTTCATAATGAAAATCACAATGCATCTTTTGATATATGATGGCTTTGTCAAGGGATGCTGCCGACTGCTACTGCAATTACACGAGAACCAATTATTAACAGGATGATGACATGGAGAATGGATCTCGAGATGGAGGCGGGAATCAACACCAGTTGCTTGATGAATACACTTTGATACACATAGGCCTGGTTTCACAGAGTGTCATATTATGCCAGAATTAGGCCTTAGTTCAATTAGGACATTTAAGTAGCTTTTATAAACGTGCCTTAGAAAAAAATATTACTGATGTGCATCTTGAGACAAAACAATGGCAGTGACATATTTTAAGATATGTCAGTGCAAGTTACTTTCAGTTGAAACAGCTCAAACTTGCATTTTAGTCTGGGACTAGCTTAAGCCTTGTCTGTGAAACCGGAGATTGATTTGTACTAATAAATAGAAACAAAATCATACACAATTGTCATGATAGCACTTCAGAAAGAGGTCCTCTATTAGCTGGCAGTGTTGTGCATAGGGTCGCCATTTCCATAACACCAAAAAGGAGGACACTGCAGCAGCATTTAGTGAGGCAAGAATAATTGCATACTGTAGGACTCTGGTGTACTCGCAACTACAGTACAATTTTGTTCATCATATCGATGGTATCATGATACAGTGATTCTGAAATAGCCTACTCTATTCATTGCCAGACAATTTGATCTACGATATATCTTGATGTAGACCTATGTGTAACAGAAGAGGCAAAAAAGTGTTTGTTCACAGTATTTGCATTTATTCAAGACATTGTTATGTCTGTTTCAAAAACTGACCACTGAGATGAACCTGTCTTGCAAAGTGCACAGTGCCTGAAAACATAACATTTCTGTACTTAATAACAGAAATACATAAATAAACAAATAGTGAATGCGAAAAATAAATACACATTTCAGTTCTTAACAAAGTTCCCCCTCTGCAGCAGCTCAGGCGACAGCAGCTCCTCTAGGGGCATCATGGCCAAATTCGTGCTCTTTTGTCCATTCCGGATTAAATGAGGTCTGACGTTTCGGCATGTTAACGTTATGATATGACTTAGCCAGCACGTGAACTCCACGTAGTGGAGGCTTGTTTACGTTTTTAACCAATGATATATCAGATATTGATTTGACACCGCTTTCAGCCAATCATTTGTTTGACCAGAGATCTTACGGCGTTAGACGATATGCTGCTGCGTCCCAATAAAGATTCTAGAGCGGGGTTTTTTCAGGCTAATTCAGCGAAACTCCAAAAAGGAGGACAAATGAGTGTCTGGCTTGAGGCTGCGCCGGACGCCGGACAGAGGGCTTAAAATCCGGACTGTCCGACCAAAATCCGGACATATGGCCACCCTAGTTGTGCACTATTCTGAACAGAGAATGCCTCCTGAATTTGCATTGAGCAGCTAACAAATTGCGTGCAGAATTTGAAATTAAACTGAATTGTGTTCCCCAAAGAACCTGTCAGTGTACAGTTCTTAAAATAAAATAAAATTTCTTAGTGCAAAGAACATTTTAATAATCTAAAGAACCCTTTTCCACTATAAAGAACCTTTTGTGCAATGGAACGGTTCCATGGATGTTAAAATTTCTAATAAAGAAACTTTATTTTTAAGAGTGTGTGTATAGATAGATAGATAGATAAATTCATGTCAACACCATTGTTGAGCATTTTCTCCTTAAAACTGCAGTGAACGAAAGACAGACTCAAAAACGCTCTTTGAAATCGCTGGTGTTTCTGACGTCACAAACTACCTTGTAACCAATCACGTCAGCATGTGATCGTCAACGAAGTGGATCTGAGCTGGTTTGAGTGGGTGGAGGCGGGGCTAATTAGCATATTCATAGAACCGTGTATACTAAATGAGGCAAGGGTGTAGTAGAGTTACATTCAAACTATTTTAAGGCAAGTGTTTGTTTTTTTTCAAGGGAAAACCGTTTAAATATGTAATTTTTGTGATCAAAGATGAGTTTTAAGGGATACAATTATTGACTACAGGGGGACTTTAAGTGAATCCAGGATGACAAGAGTTGTCTATTGCTTTGATTTTTACCCTTTTATATATTTTCTCCATCTACATCCAGTCTCATTTGATGCAAGAGCCTGAAGCAGTGGCGATAACGGCAGCGAGCGGCCGATGACTCAGCACATCGAGACAGAAACGCCTGTGAGGCGTTCATGCTTTGCTGTCTGTATGGAAATGGCAAGCTGTTCCTGCCACAGCCTCTGCAATTGATGATATGACTAGAGCTGCCGCATGCCTGATGACTGCAAAATCTGCCATCTGCTTTCCTTAAGTGAAAATGCTATTGAAAGTAATGCGCACTTTCCGATTATGCTGCGGTAGAGGAAATACAGAAAACAGCACAGTTCTTGAGCCTGTCGTAGAGAACATCACACAATTTTTCATACGTTTTAATTTTGTTTGCCAAAAAAATGTAAGAAGTTGTTTAGATTTCATTTGATTACGTTGTATAAGGATTAAATTGTTAAAAATTTAAACAGGCAACACAAAATTTCCACAAACAAAACATTTCATATTTCACTTATGAATTCAATTGATTAGATTTTCTTTTTGATCAATAAAAAGTATTTGAACCATTAAAATGGAATCCAGACTAAATTAAACGAAAAACTGAATTAGTAACGGATTTTAAAGGGCCCTAGAATGAGTCATATGGACTACCTTTGATTTTTCATAGTGTTTTTCTGTCATTTTTTAAGCTTGAAAACCTCATTCCTCATTTATTGAAAAGTTGAACAGTTCCTTAAAGGAAAGAAAGTCATACGGGT